>NC_133147.1:22965551-23282976 GCF_048418815.1 Hemitrygon akajei | reverse complement strand
CCACTCAGTAGCCCCGAAGACGGTGTTCCGTGCTGTATGTCAAAATGCATAAAACTCCCCCAACCGCCCCAACACGCTGGGACTCCAGAACCGAAACTGAGACAGAGATTTGATGCTAACCTGAGTGTTTTATTGATAACACGGGGGATGGCAGAAGAAATCACAAGTGCGTGTTCCGGGTAGTGGGGATTCCAATTAAAGACAATGGCTGCAAGGATTCCATAAGGTGGAAGGAGAGAGGGTGCAGGTAGGAACAGAGGGCGAGAGAGTGAGTTCTACCCAAGCAAGGGGAGAGGATTAACTGGAGATGCGGTACCCCTGGAAGGACAAGGAGGCCTGGTGTATCAACACAGACCCCTCTTCCAGGGTCACCCACACCTGATCTCCGTTCTCCAGCTGTAAGAGGCAGCTTCGCTCGGACAACTGGGTGGCGCCGAGTGGGAGACTGCTGTAGAGGCGCTCGTGGACGGCGCTGTTCTTCACCAAGGCCACGGTGGTGTTGGCCTCGTCCCGCCCGGGCAGGAAAGAAAAGGCGAAGAAGTAAGTGCCCTCTTCGGGGCAAGTGAAGATCCCGGTGTTGGCATCGTATCCTCCCTCTCTGTTCAGCTGCACCTGGTCGAAGATGATGATGGCCCCTTGAATCGGTGGTCTGTTCGTGGGCCCGCGAATGGCGGCGAAGACAACAGCGTGGAGATGATCGTGGCTCTCTTCTAGTGGGCAAAGAGGGGAAAAGGTTAGAATCAAATACAGTTCGGTGGAACCTCTATGACCAGTCACTAGTTTATTATTGATACGTGTACTAAAACATTTATGATTGAAGAGACAGCGATACAGCGGAGGAACGGTACTTCGGCCTGCCAAGTGATACCCAGGTAATTAAACTCGCAATTAGCTGCTTAATTCAGCTAATCCCTGCTGACAAGCATACTTTCTTTCAAATATCGTTGCGTACTCAATGGTCACTTTATTAGTTATAGCTCTACACCTGCTGGTTAATGGGAATATCTAATCATTCAATCATGATGGCAGCAACTCAAAGCATAAAGTCAGGCCGACAAGATCAAGAGATTCAGTTGTTGTTCAGATCAAGGACCCAAACTACGTCGGGTCTTAGCGATATATAGGAGGCCTCACCGGGAGCACCAAACACGGTATATGACCCCATCAGACTTACAGGTGAAGTGCCGCCTCACCTAGAAGGATGTTTGGCGCATCGGTGAGACCCGACGTAGATTGGGAGATCGCTTCTCCAACCTACGTTCCGTCCGCCAGAACGAACGGGATCTCCCAGTGGCCACCCACTTTAATTCCACTTCCCATTCCCATTCTGATATGTTCATCCACGGCCTCCTCCACTGTAGGGATAAGGCCACACGTAGGTTAGGGCAGAAACATCTTAAGCTCTGTTGGGTAATCCTCCAACCTGATGGCATGAATATCGATTTCTCAAACATCCAGTGATGCTTCCACCAACCCCACTCCCCATCATCATTTCCCATCGCCTTGTCCCTCGCTCATGTTAACTCCTTGCCCGAACATCGTCTCTCTCTTATGCTCCTCCTACCCGCCCCCGCCTGTCTTCTTTCTTCCATGATCTTCTGTCTCTTTCACCAATCAATTTTCTAGCTCTTTGCATCATTGCTCCCCTTGGAAGTTTCACATATCGCCTGGCGTTTCACATTCCCGTCTCCCCACCATTAAAATCTACTCTTCAGCTTTTTTTCCTGAAGAAAGGTCGACTGTACTGTTTTCATAGATGCTCTCTGACTTGCTTCATTCCTCCGGTAATTTGCATGTGTTGCTCGATTTCAGCCTTCTGCATTTTCTCTTGTTTACCTTTCGAACCTTGAAGTGGATGTGCTACAACAGCAGACGACCACGAGCACACGGTCAGCAGCCATTGCATTAGGTAGAAGAGTACCGAATAAAATGGCCACCGAGTTTATTTCCTGTAGGTAGGTGACCAGAACTGTACAGAGTACTCCAAATTAGACCTCACCAATGTTTTATGCAACTACTACATTACATTTCAAATCCTGATGGCCAACATGTAAGAACACCTGTGACTACACTATCATGGATGACCTGATATGAACGCAATATTCCAGATGCGGTACAACCAGGGTTACTTAAAGCTGCAGAATAGCTGCCTGACTCTTGGCCTCAGTGTCTTGACTAATAAAGGCAAGCATGAAAAATACATTCAGTACCCACTTTATTAAGTAAACATTTACACCTATTCGTTAACACTGGTATCTAAATAGCCAATAATATGTCAGAAATTCAGCACATAAAAGCATGCAGACATGGTCAGGAGGTTCAGGTTGCTGTTCAGACACAACATTAGAATGGAGAAAAATGTGATCTAAGTGGCAGATTGGGGAATCATTTTTGGGGCCAGATCGGGTGGTTTGAGCATCTGAAAAACTGATGGTCTCCTGGGATTTTCATGCACCAAATATTTACATAGAATAGTGTCAACAACAAAAAGAAAATCCAGGGAGAGACAAATTTAACGCTGAAAATGCCTTGTTCAAGAGAAATGATAGTGGAGAATGATAAGACTGGTTCAAGTGACAGAAAGGCGACAGTAACTCAATCAACCACTGATTACAACAGTTCTGTGCAGACGAGCATCTCTGAAAACACAACATGTCGAAACTTCGAAACTTGAGGTGGATGGGGCTGCAGCTCAGAAAACAACGAACATAAAATCAGCAACCATTCAGTGTAACTTCCTGACTGTTGAACCCGTGCCTTGACTAATAAAGACAACACTCTGTGCATTTGCTTCTCACCCAGGCATACAATCCATACACCGGTATAGTTGAATGGGAATGCAGAAGATAATATTGCAGTTACAGAGGAAATGCAGTTCAGATAGAACAAGTGAATAGGCCACGATGAGGTGGATTGGCAGGACAAAAGTTGGTCCTTACAGCGTACCAGATATCAGTTCAAGAGTCTGGAAACACCTGCTTAGAAGATATCCTTGACGCTTCTGTGTATTCTGTATGATAGGAGAGGATAGAAGAGGAAATGAGCGGTGTGTAATGTGATCTCAGTTATTATGGACTGATTTACTGATGCAGTGGGAGGTGTGGGGGAGGCAGTAGACAGGAGGGCTGGTTTGCGTGAAAAACTGAGCGGTGTGCAATGTGTTGATGTCTCAGGTGGAGCAGTTCAAAGTTTCGAAGATTAATTTATTGTCAGACGATATATCCATATATAACTCTGAGATTCGTCTTCTCCAGATAGCCACGAAAGAAAAAAGTCCATCCAGAGAACACGAAACATGAACATGAGCAGCTGCCGTACCAAGTTGTAATGCATCTAGATAGGAAGCTTTCTACTGTGAATCTGGATATACTGGCGTAGTTTTGAGGGACATGTCGAATTTCCTCTGCCTCCCGAAGAAATAGAGGTGTTGGTGAGCTTTCCTGCCCATAGTGTGCACATGGTTTGACCACGACTAGTTGCCGCAGACGTTTACCACCATGGAAAATAAAACGCTCGACCATTTCCCACTTCAGCATCACCAGCACAGATAGGGGCATGCAGAGTCTTCTGCTTATTGAAAGGAGTTTGCTAGCCAACATCGAAATGGAGGATAGAAGGTCTGTTCCTCTTAGGCAGCTGAATGGACGGTCCGCTGAAATGTCATACCATGTGCCACCCTCAACACAGCCGCCAGTAGCCGCTGTGCGGTACCCCCCCCCCCCCCCACTCCTCAAACAATGGCAAGACGACCAGTGGGGCAGCAGAAACCTGGCTGATTCCGGGCTAATAGGAGGATCAAGGGTTAAAAAAAGTTCCAATATTTGGGGATTTCTGGGAAGACACTGACTCAATGGTCTGAATTTCCTTTTTGTGCGCTGTCAGGGGAGGGCGAGTTGGTGGGGGATGGTAAGGGCAGAAATCCGATTCCTCTGTGCGCAATGTGATTGGTTCAATGCCCGCAGAACCCCTGGGAATGGAACAAATCCTAGTGGGGTGAGCAGGAGCCCAGGAAAGATATTGTCTGATCTACACTTACCATCCTCCAGGTGATGCTCCAATGCGGTGATACGGGCCTCCAGGTCCTCCAGGTCCTGTAGAGACAAGGGTAAGACATAGGTTCCACAGATCTGCTCACTGGAATAGGTTGTGCATACAGAGAATGAGGCTTTGTCCACACCGTCCCATCACACACTCCCGGGGTCAGACACAGAGTCAAGCTCCCTCCACACCGTCCCATCACACACTCCCGGGGTCAGGCACAGAGTGAAGGTCCCTCCACACCGTCCCATCACACACTCCCGGGGTCAGACACAGAGTGAAACTCCCTCCACACCGTCCCATCCACACACTTCCGGGGTCAGACACAGAGTGAAGCTCCCTCCACACCGTCCCATTACACACTCCCGGGGTCAGACACAGAGTGAAGCTCCCTCCACACCGTCCCATCACACACTCCCGGGGTCAGACACAGAGTGAAACTCCCTCCACACCGTCCCATCACACACTCCCGGGGTCAGACACAGACTGAAGCTCCCTCCACACCGTCCCATTACACACTCCCGGGGTCAGACAAAGAGTGAAGCTCCCTCCACACCGTCCCATCACACACTCCCGGGGTCAGACACAGAGTGAAGATCTTTCCATACCGTCCCATCACACACTGCCGGGGTCAGACACAGTGTCACGCTTCCTCTACACTATCCCATCACACATTCTCCGGATCAGACACAGACTGAAGCTCCTTCTATGTCGTCACATCAACCACTGCTGCGGTCGGATACGGAGTGAAACTCACACTGCACTATCCCATCATACACTGCGGGGGTCACACACACGATGATACCCTCCACACTGTGCATCACGATTCCGAGTGTCGTACACAGGGCAGAGTTTCCTAATACTGAGGGGGCAGTAAGAAGATGGTATTTGGTCTCTGGATTGCGTTCGTTACTACATTGCAGCAAGCTCCGAAATAGGATGGGTCAGATAAACCTATGTTTGAGGTGCTGATCCAGGGCGAAGGGATACGGGTTCTTGAATCATTGGGGTATCTTCTGGGACAAGAAAGACTTGTACAAGAGGGAAGTGTTAAACCTGAACAATAGGGGATCCGACTGTATTGTAGAGAAATCTGCTGGTGCTAGATTAGCAGCGGGTGGAACTTTGACCAGGTCAGGGGATAAAGCAGCAGTCAGTGTCATGGTCCGGTCCGTGAAGGACGCGTTCTGGTTCAAGGTCCAGTTCGTGGACTCCAGACTCCGAGTCTTCTGGCTGTCCATTGTTTCATTTGGGCTTAATCACAGACACCTGATTCTCATATTAGGGCTTAAATATAAGTGGCGCTGGGTTCGAGTGTTGGTGCTGGTTCGTCTTATCAGTTCCGTCTTCGCCTCTGTGGGGTAAGTCGGGCCGTCTTTGTAGTTACCCTGAGGCGAGACTGTTCACTTCCCTTCCCCTTCTTTCTGTAGTTCTTGGCTGGAGCCCCGCCTGCTACCTTTCGCCTAGAGCCTCGCCTACGTCCTCGCGAAATTTCGCCGTCAAGTTCTACCACCGGAAACAAGACCGGAGCCTTGCTGTGTCCAGATGAGGAACTGTCTTTCGTTGTTTTGAACTGTCTCTTTGTGTCCACGCCTTCACTAGGTAGGTCCGACTGCTTGCCGCTACCTAGTGTTGGGACCTGTCTCGTCGTGTTCAGCTTTCTGTGTATGAGTCCCGGCCCTACGTCCTATTCCCAAGGAGGGGTCCCGGCTCTATGTTCCGCGTTCCTGTCTCCCAAGACCAGGGCTCTGTGTTCCAGTCTCTCTCGTCCAAGTTTGAGCTTCATATCCTCATCCAGCCCAGAGGTCCCGTGTCCTATCTCCACGTCCAGTCCTGTTGCCTTGCCACGTCTTGTCCTCGCCTAGATCACAAGTCCGAGCCTGAGTCAAGACCCAGGTTCTGTGTCCCTGTCCAGTCTCTGGCTCGGAATCCTAGTCCAAGTTCCAAGTTCCTTGTCCAGGCTCCGCTTTCCCAGTCGAGTCCTAGCACAGGCCCTGTATCCGAGTCTCGTCCAGGGCCTGTGTCTTGTCCAGCGTCGTTTCTTCCCCAATTCCCTTGCTTTCTTGACAACCTAGTCCTGTCCCTAGTACTTCAGTGTCTGTGTTCTGCATTTGGGACCGCTCTCAACGCCTACCTTGTAACAGAACGAACTGGCCGCAATGAACCCAGCGGACGCGAAACCCCTGCAATAGCCAGGGCTCCCTACTGGGCTTGCACGATCAGCTGCTCAGGATTGTCATGGAGAACCTCAGTGAACTGGTCAACTCCGGTGTGAGTAACCTCGTTTGAAGGTTCTTAGGATGACCAGTTCGAGGTCAAGCATCGCTCCTGGATACTGACTCCACGTTCGCTCCGTTAATAACGCCTCCCGACTCTGCCCCCACGCCTGTGTTCTGCACCTTGGGTTCGCCGGTGTAACAGCCAGAGAATAAATTCGATAATCTGAGTTGGATTTGACTGTTTAATTCTTAGATTATTCTGTTTAATTGCTAAATTCATCGCCGTTTAACAATTAGTTAACTGTCTGTATTATAATTAGTTTTTATATGCATGTAACATTAAGATACGCACCTAATTATATATTGACATAACTCCGGAAGCTTCTCTTGGAACTCAATTATCAGCTTACGTGCTTTCTCATTGGTTAATTCTTATCTACACATTTGAAAAGAATTTTCTTATCGATGGGAAAATAACCACCCCATGCTAGGCGCCATGTTGACCCTGTATCCCCTTCACTTAGGGACCTCAGTTTTCTTTGTTCTACCAATAAAACGATCTGGAAGCAACAGAAGTTCAGCCTGTTTCCTGACCTCTGAAGGCACTTGGATTAAAATCATCAGGATAGCCTGGAAAAGAGTAACTGGAGATAAAGGGACACTATCGAATGTGCGTTTATTTCAATTCCTGAGAATTAATAGGAAAGGTGGACAATCTCATCGTGGGACGACTCTGGAGAACAGGATGTTTAAGTATAACAGAAATTCAACAAGAGAAATGAAGGATTGGTGGTTTAATATTCCGGAATACACGGGTGACAGCAGTGTAGCTCACTCCACAGCGCCCCATCAAACAGTGCAATGTTAAGATAGAGAGCGATGCTTCCTCTACACCCTCACCTTTCCACAATCCCGGGATCAGGCACTGAGTGAAGGTCCCTCTACACCCGTCCCATCACGCACTCCGGAAGACAGGAACGGAGTGAGTCTCCAACTATACCATCCCATCACACACTACTGGGGTCCGATTCAGAGTTAGGGTCTCTCTCTAATCATACATTCCTAAGATTAGACCCGAGTGAAGCTTCCTCTACGCCGTCTCATCACATGCTCAAGGGGTGAGAAGCAGATTGAAGGTCTCTCTGCACCATCCCACAACACAGACCCGGCATCAGAGACAGAATGAAGCTTACGCTACACAGTCCCATCACACAGTCCAGTAGTCAGAGCCAGACTGAAATTCCATCTACACCATCCCATCACAGACTCACAGGGGGAGACAGAGTGGAGCTCCCTCTACACCGTCCAATGTGGCATTCCCAGGTTCAGGGCAGAGTGATGCTCGCTCTACACCGTCCCGTCACAGAACGCCGTGGTCAGACGCCTTTTAAACCGGCCCATCGCATATTGTCGGGATATGACACAGAATGAAGCTTTCGCTACACCGTTGCATGGAATAATCCCGGGATCAGACACACAGTGAAGATTCCTTCACACCATTCCATCGCGCACTCGCAGGGTCAGACACAAAGTAAATCTCTGTCTGCACTGATCAATCACACACTATTGGGATCAGACAAGGAGCTAAATTTCCTCCACACAGCCCCATAAAAGAATCCCAGTGTGAGACACTGAGTGAGACTCCCTCCGCAACCACCCTTCACACACTCCCGGAATCAGACACAGAATTAAGCTCCCACCACCCAGTCCTATCACACACTCCCAGGGTTAGACGCAGAGTGCCACCCATTCTGCACCGTCCCATCAAACAGTCCCGGCGATACTGCAAACAGTCACACAATCCTTGGGCCAACACAGAGTGAGGCTCCCTCACACCACTCATCATGCACTCCCAAAGTGAGACATAGAATGAAGCTCCCTCTACGCCGTTCCATGAGACATTCACAGGATCAGACCAGGGTGAAGTTCGCTGTACACCCTGCTTAAACACAGAGTGAAGCTCCATCAGCACCATGGCATCACACACTCCTTCGGCCAACACAGAGTGAAGCTCCCTCCTACACTCCCAGGGACAGACCTGAGTGAACATACCTCCACAGCGTGCAATCACACACTCACGGAGTGAAGCTCCCTCCACACCATCCCATCACACAGTCGCAGGCTCATACGCAAAATTGAAGCTCATTCTGTATCATCCCATCACGTACAGAAAGAGAATGGAATTTCCTCCATAGCGTTTCATTACATACTCCAGTTGTCAGACACAGACTGGAACGCCTTTCATACGATTTAACACACATTCCCAGGGTGAGAAAACAGAGTGAAGCTCCCTCTATACCGTCACATAAGACATTCCCTGGATCAGACAGACTGAAGCTCGCTCAGCACCGTCCTATCATACACTTCCGTGGTCCTACGCAGCGCAAAGCTCCCACCACACCTTGCCATCACACGCTCCCAGATTGAGACACCTGAAGCTCCCTGCATAGCGTCCCATCACACACCTCCCTGAATCTGAAGCAGTGTGAGGCTCCCTCAGCACCGCCCCATCAAACATTCCCAGATGAGACACAGAGTGAGGTTCCCTGTACACATTCTCATCACTGAATCCCAAGTTAGACACAGTGAAGCTCGCTATGCCCAGTACCCTACACCCACTCGGGGTCACACACAGAGTGAAGCTCCCGACTCGACGCCCTACGCGAACCCCCGTCATCAGCGGTTATCTACAAACCTGGTGATGATGCGTGGAATTCCCACCAGTGTGGTGCAAATATGCCATCTTGGTGGACATCGAGATGCTGAGAATGAACAGAACCGCCTGCTGGAAAAAGAGGACAATAAGGTAAGTGTCAGCAATGAACCCCCATCCCTTCCTCCCCGATCATCTGCCATCCTTTGGCAAGAACTGTCGACATTCACCTTCACCCAGAAATCCATCGCGACAACTTCCACCAGGTCCGCTTTCTCCGAAGTATCCTGCCTTCACTCCTGTGTCTTTTAAACACTTTCGGTGAGGGTTGGATCAGGTTGAGGCGTCCAGCCAACTTCCTGAGAACTCCCCTTACACACAGACAGACACACAGAAGAAACACGTACTCACAGACCTGCCCTCCACCAACCTGAGTATGTGAACGTGACTGTTCAAGATATTTCGCTAATCTCGCCTCCGGCTGAGATTGTGCCTCCGCCCTGCCAAGACACCGCCTGCCTTTTGTTTACATTTAATGCTCGCTTTGTGAGCTGATGCTGCAGCTCACCTGTCCTGTTCTGGAAATCCAGACGGTGCTTGAAAATTTTATTCTTTGCAATAAAAAGGCTTTAATAGCGTAATCCACAGAAACAGTTATCTTCGGCCCATCTGGTCCATTCCAATACTATTTAAACTACATATCACCATCTTCCATATCCCCACAATCCATTTATCTGTACAAACTTCGCTTAAAACATTGAAATTGTGTTCGCATGTACCACTTGCGCTGGCAGCGCGTTCCACACTCTCACCACCTTCTGACTGAAGATGTTTTCCCCTCATTTTCACCTTCAGCCTCAACCCATGACTTCTCCTTGTAGTTCCACCTGACCTCAGTGGTAAAAGACTGCTTGCACTTCCCCTAGCTATACCCCTCATAATTTTGTATACCTCCATAAATCTCCGCTCAACCTTCCATGTTCTCAGGAATATAGTCCTAACCTGATCAATCTTTCCTTGTGACTCTGGTGGTCCTAGAACCATAGAACATTACAGCAAAGAAACAGACCTTTTTGGCCCTTCTTGGCTGTGCCGAACCATCTTTTTGCCTAGTCCCACTGACCTGCTCCTGGGCCATATCCCTCCAAAGCCCTCTCATCCATATACCTGTCCAAGTTTTTCTTAAATGTTAAAAGTGAGACGGCATTCATCACTTCATCTGGCAGTTCATTCCACACTCCCACCATTCTCTGCGTGAAGAAGCCCCCCCCCCCCCCACGTTCCATTTAAACTTTTCCCCCTTCACCTTTAAACCCATGACCTCTGTTTTATTTCTCCCTTGGCCTCAGTGGCCTCCTGACCCGGCAAATCCTTTTAAATTTTCTCTGTACTTTGTCAACCGTATTTACAATTTTCCTGTGGTTAGGTGATCGAAGCTGCACATAATACTGCAAAATAGCCCTCACCAATATCTGATACAACATAACATCTCTTCTCCTGGACTCAATATCTTGATTTATGAAGGTCAGTGTGCCAAAAGCTTTCTTCACAATCATATTAACAGTGAATTCATACTGGCTCGGGCATGTTGCATACGGCCTACAGCCCATTCACTGCCCCAGATTCTACCCCTCATTCAAGAACACCCTGGCGTCTGCCCTGCAGTCCCTATGAGGGCGAAGGTCAGGAAATCAAAGGATCTGTTCACCTCCGCTAACCTGCAGATCTCCTCTGGGCAAGGTGTAGCACCTGCTTACCCCCATCCCCCAATCAGGGTCACGGGAAGCCGTGGGAGCAGGTGGTGGATGGTCATTTTGTGCAGCTGGTTGTGTGACCACTGTCACCAGGCAGACATTCCTGGGTATGGGAGGTGATGTAGTTCTCTGGATTAAGGATGGGAACAGTGCAATAGTGAGAGATGATATCAGTTCTAAGGAGCTGAATGTTGGATCCATCTGGGTGGAGGTTAGGAATAGTAAAGAAAAAAATCACTGGTGGGAGTTGTCTATCGGCCAGCGAATAATAACATTACAGTTTAAACAGGCAATAAACAGAGAAATATCTGAGGCATGTACGAATGGAACAGTGCTCATCATGAAATTGTAATTCAACAAAAGCAGGTCCTGTTTGACAAACTTACTGGAGTTCTTTGAGGTTATAACAAGCGCAGTGGATAGAGGGGAACAGATGGACGTTATTACTTGAATTTCCAGAAAGCATTCGATAAGATGCCACATAAAAGACTTATACATAAGATGAGGATGCATGGAGTTTGTAGTTATGCGGATGGATAGAGGATTGGTGAACGAATAGAAAGCAGAGAATTTGGATACATGGATGTTACTCTAGTTGGCAATCAGTGGTGAGTTTTGTGTTGTACCTGTCGGTGCTAGGTCCACCATTGTTATATAACCATATAACAATTACAGCAGGGGAACAGGCCATCTTGACCCTTCTAGTCCGTGCTGAATGTTTACTCTCACTTAGTCCACCTACCTACACTCAGCCCATAACCCTCCATTCCTTTCCTTTCCATATACCTATCCAAGTTTTTTTTAAGTGGCAATATCGAACCTGCCTCTACCACTTCTACTGGAAGCTCATTCCACACAGCTACCATTCTCTGAGTAAAGAACTTCCCCCTCGTGTTACCCCTAAACTTTTCCCCTTAACTCTCAACTCATGTCCTCTTGTTTGAATCTCCCCTACTCTCAATGGAAAAAGACTTTCCACGTCAACTCTATCTATCCCCCTATAATTTTAAATACCTCTATCAAGTCACCCCTCAACCTTCTACTCGTCAAAGAATAAAGACCTAACTTGTTCAACCTTTCTCTGTAACTTAGGTGCTGAAACCCAGGTAACATTCTAGTAAATCTCCTCTGTACTCTCTCTATTTTGTTGACATCTTTCCTATAATTCATTGACCAGAACTGTACACAACCCTCCAAATTTGCGTCACCAATGCCTTGTACAATTTTAACATTACATTCCAGCCCCTATACTCAATGCTGTGATTTATAAAGGCCAGCTTACCAAAAGCTTTCTTCATCACCCTATCCACATAAGATTCCACCTTCAGGAAACTATGCACCATTATTCCTAGATTACTCTGTTGTACTGCATTCTTCAATGCCCTACCACTTACCATGTATGTCTATCTTGATTATTCCTACCAAAATGTAGCACCCTACATTTATCAGCATTAAACTCCATCTGCCATCTTTCGGCCCACTCTTCTAACTGGCGTAATCTCTCTGCAAGCTTTGAAAACATACTTCATTATCCACAACGCCACCTATCTTACTATCATCTGCATACTTACTAATCCAATTTACCACCCCATGATCCAGATCATTAATGTATATGACAAACAACATTGGACCCAGTACAGATCCCTGAGGCACACCATTAGTCACCGGCCTCCAACCTGACAAACAGTTATTCACCACTACTCTCCGGCATCTCCCATCCAGCCACTGTTGAATCTATTTTACTACTTCAATATTAATACCTAACGATTCCTAACTAACCTTCCGTGTGGAATTTTGTCAAAACTTTTGTTCACGATATAAAGTAACGATCTGGAAGAGGGGACCGAGTGTAGCGAATCAGAGTTTCCTGATGATACTACATTGAGTGGAAAAGCAAATTGTACAGAAGATACCGAAACTATACAAGAGAGAGACAGATAGGTTAAGTGAGTGGGCAAGAATCTGGCAGAAAGAGTACAATGTTGATAAAGGAGAGGAACAAAAACTGAAAGCAGATTATTATTTAAATAGTAAAAATGCAACATGCTGCAATGCAGAGTGACCTGGGAGTGCATGTGTATGAATCACAAAAAGCTGGTGTGTAGGTGCAGCAGGCTGTCAAGAAGGCAACTGGAATATTGGCCTTCATCACTAGAGGGATTGGATTTAGGAATAGGGAGATTATGCTGCAACTGTGCAGGGTACTGGTGAGGCCACACCTGGAGTACCTGTTGCCAGTGGGTCGCACAGCCAGCTGCACAAATGACAATCCACCCACCTGCTCACACGGCTTCCCTGACCCTGATTGGGGGGTGGGGGTAAGCAGGTGCTACACCTTGCCTAGAGGAAATCTGCAGGCCAGCGGAGGTGAACAGATCCTTTTGATTTCCCTGGCCTTCCTCCTCATAGGGACAGCAGGGAAGACACCAGGAATGAGGGGTAGAATCTGGGGCAGTGAATGGGCTGTAGGCCGTATGCAACATGCCCGAACCAGTATGGACTTCACGGTTGCAGGCAGAGTAGGCTTAATGAGTAGGCTTCACGGTTGGAGGAATGGCAGAGTAGGCTTAACGAGCCAGATGTCCTACTCTGTCTCCTGTCTCTTAAGTTCTTATGCAAGAGTATTGATTACCGCTGAGGTCACTCATCCTGGAACGGCACTGCCCATAAGCGGACAGTGTAAACCACTTCTGTGGCAAAATTTGCAAACAGCAGTCATGGTCATGGAATGACGATGATCGTCCACGTCATCCCGGAAGGCACATGATGATGATCATGATATATGTGTAAAGATGAACGCGATCTTTCAATCTACCTTGTTAAGGCCTTTGTACTTCTCTTGCCTATCTGCAGGCTTTTTCGCTGTAACATACATGGCCCAGCCAAGGGTTGCTTGTAAAAATGATTTGTTTTTCTGCGAGCATGTGGATTTTCATTTTCTTACTGTAACCTCGTGGGTACGGAGTGTTCCTTCGACTGCTTATCTTTTACGTCTAATTGTTTGTCTTTAGACTGGCTCTGGGTTTTTACTTTATTTTGCTGGTGTCTCATTTGTGATCATGGGAATTGTTCAGCTCTCTTTGTATTTAGCACTTGTATTCAACCGGGGTAATTGAATTAGCTGTTTTTCTCTCTCTCTCTCTCTCTCTCTCTCTCTCTCTCTCTCTCTCCTCTCTCTCTCTCTCTCTCTCTCCCTCCTCCTCATCTCTCCTCTCTCTCTCCTCTCTCCTCTCCTCTCTCTCTCTCTCTCTCTCCTCTCTCTCTCTCTCTCCTCTCTCTCTCTCTCTCTCTCTCTCTCTCTCTCTCTCTCTCTAGGAAAAACGCCATTAAGATGGAAATTCTGCGGCAAGATGGAAGAGTATGCTGTCAAGACCCAGGGAGATCAAATGGAATTTCAATTCAATTCAAGTTTCATTGTAATTCAACCATACATGAATGCCTCATGAATAGAGCCAAACGAGACACCATAACTGCAGAGTCAAAGTACTAAAACATATTACCAACAGTCACACACAGCACAAAGTACACAATTTAAAGCTCAAAGTTCAAACTATATTTTAGAAGCAAATTACATAAATGTCACCATAACAACGTAATAATCGTTTTCTGGCGGACATCCTCAATAAATCTAGACAATAATAACCATAACAAAATCAGCATTGCACCCTACCCAGGTATTTAAGAAGAGGAGAGAGAGAGAGAGAGAGAGATTGATTTATTTACATGTTCTGCCTGTATCCCCAGGTTCCCCACCCCAGCCCAGCAAAAGTTAATCTGCTTTCCCACAAGCCCTCAGTGAACGTTTGGAGCTGCAGTGGGTCCTAAGTAAAGCCCGTATTTTGCAGACCGCCTTTTCCAGTAGCACAGCACTCTCCTCACATGTCCCCTCCCCCATCTCCCTCCACAACTGAGTAGGAGAATCAGAGGGGCACTGACCGGCAAGCAAGAGTGAAGAGGTAAATTCGATAGCCGTCATAGCAGGTCAGAACAAACTTGGCGGGCACTCAGTGGCCATCTGTATTATCTTGCTAATGCAAATATCTTACAGCCACTCACGTGGCATTACCTCGATGCAGAAAAGCAAGCAGACATGGTCAAGGAGTTCAGTTGTCC
Source organism: Hemitrygon akajei (assembly GCF_048418815.1). Lineage (NCBI taxonomy): Eukaryota > Metazoa > Chordata > Chondrichthyes > Myliobatiformes > Dasyatidae > Hemitrygon > Hemitrygon akajei. The sequence continues at coordinate 23,268,199 of NC_133147.1, read as the reverse complement.
AGACCAAACATCAGAAAGGGGGGAAAAGTATGATCTCAGATCACTTTGAATGTGGAAGGATTGTTGGCGCCAGTAGGATGCTTTGAGTATATAAGCAAGAGCTAATCTCAGTGGGTTTACACGTATAACAAACTCCAGAATTTGCAGAGAATGTTGCAAAAAGCAAAGAAAAAAACAACACATCCCAGTAGGCGGCAGTTCTGTGGGCGAAAATGCCTTAATGAGAGAGGTCAGAGGAGCATTGTCAGGCTGGTTAAAGCTGGCAGGAAGGCGACAGTAAATCAAATAACAAGGCGTTACAACAACGGTATGCAGAAGAGCTTCTTTAAATGCAGAACACCTTGAGGCTGGAAGTGGATGGGCTACAGAAGCAGAAGACCACCCATAATCTACCCAAGAAGGCCGCATTCCAGGCTGAAGCGAGCAGCTGGTCTCCGATCAGTCTTTGCCAAGAGCACAGAGGAAGCATTGTCTCCCTCTGAAATGAGAGATATCGGCCAGGGTTTCAAGCCGCTTATTCATCAGAGGTATGAGGAAGAACCATTGCAAAAAGCAGAAGGAAGCGGAAGAACATTGTAATTAATCAAAGGGGCCTTTGACAGAATAAACATACACGTTTGTAGATGTACCTTTCCCATTGCCAAAAGACAGACTTTTCTTTCTCTATTGTTAGAGCCACATCCTCAAAGATTGCCAAACATTACTTTTTCAGAAACTCCCACTGGCTCTGTACAATTCGATCATTCTACTCAAGGTATTCCTTAATTACGTCCTTTATTATAGATTCCGGCATGGTTCTCACCACGTCAGACTGTCCCTGTTTCCCTCTCTCCTTCTGTATAACATGTCTGATCTATTTGGGGGAAATCAAAAAGTAGATCAACAGGGGAACAGGCCCTCAGCCATCGAATCTGTCTGGACCATGTTATAGAACTAAACACATTTTGTCTGACCATGCCTGATTCCTATCCTTTCATTCCCGTCTCTTCCTGTGTCTGTCTCAGTGCCTCTATAATATCTGCCTCCACCACTACCCCCAGCAGTCCATTCCACGTTCTGTGTGATAAGGAACTTGCCTGGCACATCTCCTTTAAACTTTTCCCACTCACTTTTAATACCCTCTGCTGTTAGACATTTCCACGCTGTAGAGAGAGAGAGAGAGAAAAAACAACTGTCTACTCTATCTATGCCTCTTATAACTTTACAATCCTTCATCAGACCGCCATCCTGGTTCAAGGGAAAACTGCCCAAGTTTGTCCGAACTCTCCTGAGAGGTTAGATTTGCCAGTCCAGGCAGTACCGTGGTCACCGTCTTTTGCAACCTCTCCCAAGCCTGCGCATCCTTCCTATGATGGGCGACCAGAAGTGAAGAAAATACTCCAAGAGTGGTCTCACTAGAGTTTTGCACACCTTACTGCTCTTATCATTGATGCCCCGATCATTGTGCACACAGCATGGCTCTTTAACCACACTATTTATTGAACATGTGCAATCTGGATACAAGGTTAAAAGGTAGAGGGCCAGCCGAAGAGTGGTCCATCCGTCCTCCAGCTGCGAGGGTTCGGCAACCTTGACCAGACCAATGCAACTGTTACGGAACAGCAATGTTGAACTCTTCTGTATCTGAGTGTCACGGTATTCGTGAGTCACCTCCCGATCCTGCATGGCAAACAGAGGTGAAAACCAAGTGGAAGCTACTGTCAAGGTGCAGGAAGCCCTGAGTACCATCAGAGATGGACCTTCGTTGCTGCCCCAAATGCAGTGACATAGTGGCCATCAACTCATTCGCAGTCCTTCTGCCCAACTAGTCAATGCTGATCAGGATGTCCATGTAAACTCGTCCCATATCCCTCTAAACAAGGATTCCTTAAAGCTTAATGGTTAGGTTGAGTCAGGGGAGAGGAAGGCAAATGCGAGGGTAGTATTCATTTCAAGAGCACTAGTATATAAAAGCAAGTATGATATGTAGAAGCTTTATCCTGCACTGATGAGGCCTTGCCTGGGAGATTGCGTGGGTTCATATACTCAGCACCCTTTCACCTGTGCACTCTAGTTTCAGACTTCCCTGCACTTGGAAGGAAGAACCTCACCGACCATTCTCCTACCGCAAAAGGTTTCGACCAGAAACGTCGACTGTTTATTCATTTCCATAGATGTTTCTGACTCACTGAGTTCTGCCAGCATTTTGTGTCTGTCGCTCTGGATTCCCAGCACCTGCAGAATCTCTTGTTTCTCTGATCCTGCCCCTGGTGGTTTTATACTGTCACCCCTCATTAGCCTACGCTCCAAGGTGACCAGATTTCGCCGGCCTCTTCTCGTAAATGATACGCTCCATCCCAATCAACGTCCTGTGGGAACACAAAGGGGCAATGGGATTAGTCTGGGGACTGACACAGGACTGTGGGGAGAGAGTGTGACAGTGGGATTAATTTGGGGACAGGCACAGGGCTGTGGGGAGATAGTGGGACTGTGGTATTAGTTTGGGGACTGACACAGGGCTGTGAGGAGAGTGTGGATCAGTGGGATTAATTTGGGGACTGACACAGGGCTGTGGGAGAGAGTGTGACAGTGGGATTAATTTAGACACTGACACAGGACTGTGGGGAGAGAGTGGGACAGTGGGATTAGTTTGGGGACTGACACAGGACTGTGAGGAGAGAGTGGGACAGTGGGATTAATTTGGGGACTGACACAGGGCTGTGGGGAGAAAGTAGGGCAGAGGGATTAGCCTGGGTACTGACACAGGGCTGTGGGGAGAGAGTGTGACAGTGGGATTAGTTTGGGGACTGACACAGGGCTGTGGGGAGAGAGTGGGACAGTGGGATTAATTTTGGGGACTGACACAGGACTGTGGGGAGAGAGTGGGACAGTGGGATTAGTTTGGGGACTGACACCAGGGCTGTGGGGAGAGAGAGGGACAGTGGGATTAGTTTGGGGACTGACACAGGGCTGTGGGGAGAGAGTGGGGACAGTGGGATTAGTTTGGGGACTGACACAGGGCTGTGGGGAGAGAGTGGGGCAGCGGGATTAGTCTGGGTACTGACACAGGGCTGTGGGGGAGAGAGTGTGACAGTGGGATTAGTTTGGGGACTGACACAGGGCTGTGGGGAGAGAGAGGGACAGTGGGATTAGTTTGGGGACTGACACAGGGCTGTGGGGAGAGAGTGGGACAGTGGATTAGTTTGGGGACTGACACAGGGCTGTGGGGAGAGCGTTGGGACAGTGGGATTAGCCTGGGTACTGACACAAGGCCTGTGGGAGAGAGTGTGACAGTGTGATTAATTTGGGGACAGACACATGGCTGTGGGGAGAGAGGTGGGACTGTGGTATTAGTTTGGGGACTGACACAGGACTGTGGGGAGAGAGTGGGACAGTGGGATTAGTTTGGGGACTGACACAGGACTGTGAGGAAGCGTAGGACAGTGGGATTAATTTGGGGATTGACACGGGGCTCGTGGGGAGAGAGTGTGGCAGAGGGATTAGTTTGGGGACTGACAACGGCTGTGGGGAGAGAGTGGGGCAGAGGATTAGTCTGGGTACTGACACAGGGCTGTGGGAGAGAGTGGGTCATGGGGAATAATTCGGGGACTAACGTGGGGCTATAGAGACGAGTGTACAAACCACACAACATATGGAGATTTTGCATACTACAGATGCGCGCGCGCGCGCGCGCACACACACACACACACACACACACACACACACACCACACACACACACACACACACACACACACACCACACACACCACACACACACACACACACACACACACACACACACACACACCCGCAGAGATCAGAATTGAGCCCTGGAGTCTACCCACCGGACCTGGCATCGCTTTCACCTGAACACCTGGGGCACTTTATGACTCTTACACAAGTCATGATGAAGGGTCTTGGCCCGAAACGTCGACTTTCCGAGCTTTCCATAGATGCTGCCTGACCTGCTGACTTCCACAAGCACTTAGTGTGCGTTAACCTGCCAAAGCTCACTGAACTCACAGAGTCACAAAACATGGAGACAGCCCTTTGGTCCGCATCCTTGCTGACCAAGATCTTCTCCTGAGGGTAGTCCCTTATGCCTGGCTTTTCCTCATATCACTTTAAAGCTTTCCTATCCATTGACCTCTCCAAGTGTCCTTAATATTGTTCATATACCTCCCTCAAACCACTTCCTCTGGCATCTCGTTCAGTATACAGACCGACCTTTCGGTAAAAAAGTTGCCCTTTGGGAACCTGTTATATCTGTCCCTTCTCATCTTAAATCCCGTGCCTTCCATTCTTGATTCCCCTAACCTGGGCAAAAACACTGTGAGCTCATCCTATCTGCACCCCTTGAGGATGGATAAACTTTTTATAGGGTCACTCTTCTGCTTGCTACACCTCCCATGAATAAATGCCAAGCCTGTCCCTCCTCTCCCCATAACTCCATTACTCAAATCCTGGCAACGTCCTTGTCAATCCCCGCTGCACTCCCTGCCTCACCACAACGGATGCGTGAGTTCTATCCTGACCGCCATCGCATAGAGGAGGTTGGGAGCGCCTGGTCTAGAGTACGCCATCACTGCAGGGCTTGCGTGTGCTCGGGTCAAACAAAGTGGAAAATAAAACTTGGAGATGCTTCCACCGTGGAAACTGCCTTTTCCAGCAATAACACACACACACACACACACCACACACACACAAAATTGGCGAAAAGGTTTCTTACTTCAGCCCTCTAATCTGATCAACTATTCTAGTTATCCCCCACGCATCCTTTGTATCCATTGCCCTGTAAACACATTAATCTGTTTTTCATAATGCAGTTTACTTTCATGGTCTCAAGATGGCGCTCATGGAGTAAACCGCATCTAGGCTTTGCTCCAAACCTTTTACGTTTTTTTTAACCTACAAACACCCCTTAAACTTATTCTAAAGGGGTCTAAACATATAGAATTTTTCTTTTTAAACTATTTGAATTATTCTCAACTTGCTGAAATGTCTAAAGCAAAAGAACCGAAACAGACGAAAGAACCGTTAACTTTAGAAGTAGTTGTGAAGTTTATAGAAGCTAAATTTGAAGATCTGGAGAAAAAATTACTCGGAAGATTTTCACAGTATGACGAACGTTTGAAATCACTCGAAGAAAAGTTCCTGACCCTTTCACTGGAATCACAAAAACAACAAGCAAGCATTTTGGTTCTTGAAGAAGCCGCTCGTAAGAAGGATCGTATAATTGAAAAAATACAAGAAGAGCAAACTTCGACTTTCCAACAGATGGATCGTTATAAAGTTAAAATTACTGATTTGGAAAATCGTTCTCGAAGACAAAATCTTCGGTTAATTGGGACCCCGGAAAAATTTGAAAGCGGTGATCTGACCGTTTTCTTCTCTAAATTTCTAGTGGATGTCCTGGGCGCAGAGGTCCTGGATAACCCCCCGATAATCGATCGGGCACATCGGGTGTCCAGATTTCAGGCAGATTCAAGTCTGAAACCATGACACGTAATCCTTAGAATCCATTATCCTCATATCAAAGAACGTCTGATTCGTGCGGCTTGTAAAAAAGGCATGATAACCTATCAAAACTTCAATTTTCGCATTCTGGAGGACTATAGCCCGGAGGTATTACGGGCTAGGCTGGCTTTTAGATCGGTTATGTCGAATTTTCACCAGAAAGGCTACAAGCAAGCGTTGCTGTTTCCAGCACACCTGAGAGTCACCCTTCAAGATGGATCTTTTCGGCTGTTTAAATCGCCAGCGGATGCTCAAGGTTTCCTGGAACAATGACATTTGATCGGGCTGACCAATGTAATTTAGCCTATAGATTTGGATCTGTTATAGATTGACGTTTGGGTTTTTTTTTTGATACGGTTTACATGTATTTCTTACATACGGTTAAAGCTCTTTTTTTACTGGGCTTATTCTGACTTTATTTTTTTTATATTATTAATCTATTAGCGTTGAAAATGACCTATTAGGGTTATTTTCTTCTTTTTTGTTTTTCTTTTTTTAAATCGATATACGCTCTTTTTTTACACTTTTAACATTTGAATATTAAGATTGGGAAAAAATAAAATGGCGTTTCTTCTTCCCGACAGACTCCAGTGTTTGCAGCGTCATAACTGTTTTGATGTGTTTGAAAGTTTTAAACTTTCATTTATTGTTTTAATTTTTTAACCCTTTTGTTTATATACATTTATAACACTAATTTTATATTTTAACTTTTGCTATATCAACCCTTTTTTATAATGTGGGTTGTTTGTATTTTTTTAACTTTGTTACGTTTGAGTTGCCGTCTTGAGACAAGGGGGTAATTTTAGTATTAGATCGCTCGCTTGCCTCTTTTTGGCTTTTTTCCTGGAGTTTTGAGGGTGGTGGGAGGGGGATTTTTCTTTTTTTTCTTTTTTTCGCTTGCTTTTTGCTTAGTTTTATTTCATGGGCTTATATGAAACTACAAAAATGGCTGCCGTGCTGTGACTTCCGGTTTCCCTTTGAACTTACTTCCCTCTTCCGGGTTCATGAGTTCACTTTTCTTTCAAACCTATATGTTAACTGTAATATATATTGTCAATATGGATAAGACTATTAACTTTGTTTCTTGGAATACTAATGGTTTAAATCATCCGATCAAACGGAAAAAAGTATTCAAAGTATTCCATTGAATGAATGCTAATGTTATTTTTGTACAAGAGACTCATGTAAGGAAGGTGGATAGTCAGCGGTTGTTTAGGTTTTGGAAGGCACAACAGTATCACTCAAATTCGCAAGCCAAAGTGAGAGGTGTTTCTATTTTTATAGACTCATCAACTGCTTTTATACATCATGAAACAATTTCAGATCCGCAAGGTAGATTTTTGCTTATTACTGGTTTACTTTTTAATCAAAAAGTTGTTCTAGTTAATGTTTATGCTCCAAATACTGACTGTCCTGAATTTTTTAAATGCTTATTTACATCCTTTCCTAATCTGAATCAATATAGATTGATAATGGGCGGGGATTTTAATTGTTGTCTAAACCCTTTGATGGATAGATCCAAGCCCACTCAAACTTTTCCGAACAAATCGGCTTCTCTTATTAATTCTTTTATGATTGATTCAGCTATTTGTGAAATTTGGCGTTTTCTACACCCTAATGACAAAGAGTTCTCATACTTTTCCCATGTGCATCATAATTACTCAAGAATTGATTACTTTTTCATTGATCAGCATTTACTTATAGATGTTATGGATTGCAAATATGACTCTATTGCTATATCTGATCATGCACCTTTGAAGCTATCTATTAAGGTGACGGATTCATATATTAGTACTAAAGGTTGGAGGTTTAATCCTGTTTTACTGCAGGACTCTGACTTTGTTAACTTTATTAAACAGCAAATTGATTTGTTTTTCTCAATAAATTCTACAGCAGACATCTCTAGTGGAATTTTGTGGGATACTTTTAAGGCATATATTCGTGGACAGATTATTTCATATTCTGCCGGAGTTAGGAAACGAACTAATTCTAAAATATTAACATTAGTTGATAAACTTAAGGCAATTGACAAGATCTACTCATTGACCCCTAGTAAAGAACTTTATAAAGAAAGGGTGGAACTTCAAATGGAGCATAGTTTATTACTAACCTCCTCGATTGAAAGTCAGTTAATTAAATCGAAAGCTCAATTCTATACATATGGAGATAAGTCTGGTAAACTACTAGCTAACCAATTGAAAATTGTTTCGGATAAGCGACAAATTACTAAGATTCGCAAACAAGATGGTACTTTGACGATTGATCATAAAGAGATAAATAAAGCCTTCCAAGATTTTTATAATTCTTTATATCAATCAGAATGTACTAAGGACTCTTCTATAATGAGTGAATTCTTAAGGAAATTGAATATTCCAAAAGTAACTGTTGAGGATAGTGTATTTTTGGACACACCTATTACGGAGTCAGAAATAGAAAAGGCTATTTTCTCAATGAACTCGGGTAAAGCTTCGGGTCCAGATGGTTTTTCTGCAGAATTTTTTAAATCCTTTTCTTCTATACTTTCTCCTTGGCTTTGTAAAATTTTTAAAGATGCATTAAGTATAGGTAAACTACCACAATCTTTTTATGAAGCTTCTATTTCCTTAATTCTTTAAAAACATAATGCAGTTTACTTTGTAAATACATAGTGCTGCATACTTTATTTGTTTTTTTAATTATTTATAATTACTTGTTATATGTAATTCTTTATTCATCATAAAGTTTTGAGCATACGGCATGTGATGTTCTGTTGAAGTTGTAGAAGACGTTGGTGAGGCCTACTTTAGAGCACTGTGTGCTGTTTTGGTCACCTACCTACAGGAAAGAAGTTTGAAAGGGTACATGGGAAATTTACAACGATGCTGCCAGGTCCACAGATTCTGAATTAGGAGGAAATATTGAATAGGTTATGACTTAATCCTTGGAACGTCGAAGATTGAGGGGAGATTTGTTAGATGCATACAAAATTATGAGTGGTATAAGACCATAAGACCATAAGACACAGGAGCAGAATTAGGCCATTCAGCCCATCGAGTCCGTCCACTATTCCATCATGGCTGATCCCAGAACTCTCTCAACCCCATACACCTGTCTTCTCTCCATATCCTTTGATGACCTGGCCGATGAGGAAACGATCAACTTCCGCCTTAAATATAAGCACAGATTCGGCGTCCACCACAGTCTGTGGCAGTTCATTCCACAGATTTACTATAGATAGTATAGATAGGGTAATTTCAAGCAGGTTTTTTTCCCGCTCAGCTTAGCTGGGACGACAATTAGATGTCATCGGTTCAGGGTAAAAGGTGAAAAGTATAAGAGGACCATTGGGGTTCTTCACTCTGAGGGTGCTGAGACAGTGGAATTCGCTGCCAGCGCATTTGTTGCATGCGAGCCCGATTGTTACATTAAAGAGAACTTTTAATAAGGTCCTAGACGCTCTCGTTACATGCACGTGCAGTTCAACTCTTTGAGTGATAATGCAGAAAGTTTGAAGTTAATAACTCATCTCCTTCTACATTGCGCCACGAACTTATCAGTAACCCCTACTGTGGACCACTTCTACAAAGTATGCTCCACGAACGCTGGACTAAGTGTGTACACGTAGGAGAGGACTATGTTGAAAAATAAGTGTGCTAGGTTTTCTGAAATTGACTTCGTCTACCCTAGGCCACGAATTTATCAATCACCCCTCCTATATATTAGGGGTTGAAAGACTATGCTCCTGGTGCAGGTCGATGGCAGTAGGCAATTTAAGTGGACTAGATAGGCCAAATAGCCTGTTGTGTGCTGTACTTTTCTGTGACTCTGTGACTCGCTTTGTCAAAGCAGAATAAAATTCCCCTCAAGGTAAAACAGTAACTCAAGGACAGCGTTAACCAGAATGTTCAAAAGTACAAAGTTCAAAGGTTCATTTCTTATCCAAGTGTCCAACTCCAAGACTTTTCTTCTCCAGGTAACCACGAAAGCAAGATAAACCAAAGAACAACCACACTATTGCTAAGACCCTCCCCTGCAAGAAAACTGTCCCCCAAATATCCCTCTCCCCGCACGAAAAATAACCAAACAGAAACGCGACAAGAGCATTGATCCCCAAACATTGATTGTGAATTTGGAAAACCTTCTTATCTCACCAGTTTGAGAATTGCAGTGAAGGGATATGTCGCTGCTTTTTTCAGCTCCCCTCTGAACTTCGTCTGGGTCACGGCGTAAATGCCGGTGTTGGTACAGCAGCTCAGGAGCTGTAGCATGAATCCAATCTGCTCCACGACGATATTGACATCCACGGAGGGATGCCCTAACACCTGTACTCGATAGCAGATAGCATACACGATGAAAGGTGACCACAAAACTATGAAATTGCCCGAGATAACTAAGAGTAAAATGACGGATTTCCTTCGGCTCTCCATCTCCGGGTCTTTGGAACTCTGCCCGCAGTCTCCGCTGTTCTGTCCCAGGAGTCTCCGGCGAGCTCTGTTTGCGGCCAGAATGTGCCTCACTGTTAAGGTGTTAAGCAGCAGAATCAGAACGAACGGGATTCCCGGAGTAATAACGTACTCAATAAACTCGGTTATTGCCCAGAACCGCGAGATGCGAACACTGTCTACTACTGCACAGAACCAGGGAAGGTTCGTCAGCAAGTATTGCCCCGACAGCATAAAATACCAGAAGATGTTCTTTAAACAGCTCAGCACAGTCACCGTCCCGATCACTACTGCCGCTGTTCTCTCTGTACAGTATTTTGATTTCAACTTCTGGCATCCGATGGCTACAAATCGATCAAAGGTGAAAGTGACGGTGAACCAGACAGAACAATCCGTAGCCGCGAACAGCAGGGCAGCGTGGATGTTACACACTGGGAGGGATTTCACGAAACTGAACTCTCTCCAGTATACGATGGGGATGTGCCTCAGTATCAGGTCCAGGATGACCATCAAGAGATCCGCCGCTGCCATGGCCACCAGGTAGCGAGTAACGCATTTTAACAAGCCGCACTTGCCTCGGGACATGATCACAATTGTCGTCAGGTTAACTGCAAAGAAAAAAGGTAAAATTGAGCAAGAAAGTTACATACTCATGGGCTAAGTGCAGTCTGTTCAGTATGAAGCGGCGCCAGAATATAGTAGCTGTTAAAGGGCGAATTTGTATTGTGTTAGATTGGTAGGTAGCTGGGTGGCATGCCCCGTTGGGCTGTATCTCTAAATAAATAAATAAAATAAAGATGACTGTTAAATGTAGACTGGTGCAGCATGCGATCGTGTAACCTGTCGGTCTACGAACTTTTGCCCACAGCAAAACCACGGGATGGCACACTTTGGGCCAGAGAGTGGATGGGCTACAGCAGCAGAAAACCAAGAACATATTTATTGGTTACAGGAGGCTCGTAACCTAATAACGTTGCCACTGCTAGCAGGACTTCAATGTCGTGTTCGGTCTTCTTTTCTGCTGTGTTACGTATTCAGGCAACAATAAATATATATGAGTTAGGCAAGGGTTTTTATAACAAATAACACGTTTATTAAACACTGAAAACAAACCCCCCAAAAGTAAACAATCATTAGCTTAACCGGAATTCAGCTGCTGTGCGGCAGATTCACAGTTCTTAATAGCGTTATTGAAAAAAAAGTTCTTTAATGCGGTATGCCGAAAGTTCAAAAGCTCACAGTCCATTTAAAAGGAGAGACTTTTTAAAAGGCGATTTAAATTCTCTTCCACGACGTTGTCCTTCGATTCCCCGGCGTCGAACTTTCCCACAAAGAATTTTATGGAATATAACGGCTTAAAGGCACTGACCTTTCTTCCACCCTATTCTCAATCTCCCGCTATCCCAGCGGAGATTAACACGAGAACAGTCAACGAAATCCTTCCGAATGAGGATTGAATAAGGTCGAACTTTCCACCGTCGAAAAGCGATTCTCCTCGATTTCTATCTTCCAAATTCTTATCTTCACTCTCCACCAGCAATGACCTTTTAAACTTTAGGCATTATATAAAACTTCATTTTTCAACTAAACTGCGTCATTACATTAAATCACGCAGTAACATGAAGTCATCTTGGCAAATCTAGCCACGAACTGCCCCACCTGACACGGTGGGTCTTCCTTTTATAACCTGTAAAAAAAAACTGTCACATGACCTCTACTGGCGGGAAAATGATATCACTCCACCATCACAAGACCATTACCTCAAGTCCAGTATAACTTCAACCCCAGTCACGTGACAAGGGTACCACTGTCACGTGTCACGGGTACGTAACACCTCCCTCCAAAAAAAAACATTTTTTGTCTGACAAGAACAAAAATTTTAACAATTACTTACAAAAAAAACAAATGTATAAATTATAACATACACAATATACAATACCATCATATAACATCTTACAACATACAATACAGTAGGAGTGTTACAATTAAAAAAAACCACTCCAAAAAAAAATTACATTGTACATTCAACATCGAGATAGACAATCAGCAACCACATTATCTTTACCTTTAATATGAGTTATCACAATATTGTACTCTTGTAACATCAAACTCCAATTTAATAATCTTCTGTTTTTGTTTTTCATCTTACTCAGAAAAACTAACGGATTATGATCAGTGTAAACAATAAGTGGTTTTTGAGTTGTGCCAACATATACCTCAAAATATTCCAAAGCTAAAACAAGAGATAACAATTATTTCTCTATTGTCGAATAGTTTCTTTGATGCTTATTAAATTTCTTAGAAAAGTAAGCTACTGGATGATCAACCTCATCACCCTCATTCCTTTGCATCAATACTGCTCCCGCAGCTTCATCACTAGCATCTACAGCTAATGAAAAAGGTTTTCCAAAGTCAGGTGCCTTAAGCACAGGTTGTTGACATATCATTGTTTTCAATTTTTCAAATGCTTCCTGACAAAACACTGTCCACACAAACTTCACATTCTTCTGCAGTAGGTTAGTTAATGGAAGGGCAACATCAGCAAAATTCTTACAAAATTTTCGATAATATCCTACCATTCCCAAAAATCTTCTAAGAGTTTATTTCCCCGTCGGAGTGGGAATCTCTAAAATTGCCTGAACTTTTGCCTGAACAGGAGCTACCTTACCTTGACCTACAACATAACCAAGGTAAGTCACAGTGGCATGTCCAAATTCACTCTTGGCTAAATTAATAGTCAAGTTAGCTTTTGAAAGCTTTTCAAACAATTTCTCCACCGCAATTATGTGTGCTTCCCAAGTATCATTTCCTGTCACTAAATCATCAATATAAGCATCAGTATCTTTCAATCCCTGAATCACAGAATTAATCATCCTCTGGAAAGTACCTGGGGCATTCTTCAACCCAAATGGAAGAACATTATACTCATATAACCCAGATGGAGTTACAAATGCAGAAATCTCTCTACCTCTGTCCGTTAATGGAACACACCAATACCCTTTCAATAAATCAATCTTTGTAAGGAACTTTGCTTTCCCAACTTTATCCACACAATCATCTACTCTAGGAATTGGATATGCATCTGTTTTCGTCACAGCATTCACCTTCCTATAGTCCGTACAAAACCTAATACTACCATCATGTTTTGGCACCATAACACATGGCGAACTCCAATTCGAGTTAGAATGTCTAATAATATCATTCTCTAACATGTATTCAATTTCTTTCTCAGCAAGTTCACATTTTTCCATGTTCATCCTATATGGATGTTGTTTAATAGGTTTGGCATCTCCAACATCTACATCATGTGAAGCTATAGTAGTCCTTCTCGGAACATCTGGAAACAAATCCTTATACTTAAAAATCAATTCCTTCATCTGTTGTTTCTGCTCTAGCTGTAAATGTGCTAATTTCTCATCCATATTTTCCAGAATGGTCGAATTAGGTAACCTAACAGAAACAATGTTAGATTTAGAATGAAAGTCAGATGAATCATCTATCATGTTCCCAGTTAAATCAAACTCATTCTCACTAACCACAACAGTCACAGTATCAGATTGTTTCTCAAAATATAGGTTAATCATATATATGTGGCAAATTTGTGTTGACCTTCTACGATCTGGAGTTTTTATTACATAATCCACATCATTGATTCTAGACACAATTTCATAAGGACCATGAAATCTAGCTTGTAAAGGATTTGTCTGCACTGGGAAAAGAACCAACACCTTATCTCCAGGCTTAAACGTCCTCATCCTAGCTTCTTTATCATACCAAGTTTTCATTTTCCCCTGAGCCAACTTTAAATTTTCCCTGGCTAAACTACAAGCTTTCTGTAACCTGTCCTTAAATTTCAAAACATAGTCCAACAAATTAGTGTGCACTTCCTTACTAATCCACTGTTCTTTCAATAAAGCTAAAGGTCCTCTAACTCTATGCCCAAACACAAGTTCAAATGGACTAAAACCTAAAGAATCCTGTACCGATTCCCTTACTGCAAATAAAAGTAAGTTTATACTCTCATCCTAGTCACTTTCATTTTCCACACAATATGTCCTAATCATATTCTTGAGGGTAGAATGAAACCTCTCCAAGGCACCTTGCGATTCTGGATGGTATGCAGACGAAGTGATTTGCTTAGCTCCCAATTTATAAACTATCTGTTGAAACAATCCAGACATAAAATTACTGCCTTGATCAGTTTGTATTTCCTTAGGCAATCCAAAATAAGTAAAGAATTTTATAAGAGCCTTCGTCACAGTTTTAGCTTTTATATTCCTAAGTGGTACTGCCTCTGGAAACCTAGACGAAGTACACATGATAGTCAACAAATACTGATAACCAGTTTTTGTCTTTGGTAATGGACCAACACAATCTACAATAACTTTAGAAAACGGTTCACCGAATGCTGGAATAGGTTGTAATGGAGCTACTGGTGTAACCTGATTTGGTTTACCCACAATTTGACAAGTATGGCACATCTTACAAAACATCGTCACATCTTTTCTTAGACCAGGCCAGTAAAAATGTTTTAAAATCTTGTCCACAGTTTTCCTTACCCCTTGATGTCCACCTAAAGGCACACTATGAGCTAAAGTCAAAATCTCATTCCGATAAACTTTAGGAACAACCACCTGATAAACAACATTCCATTCCTCACTTGCAGGAATTGTAGGCGACCTCCACTTCCTCATCAACACTCCTTTTTCCAAGTAATATCCTACTGACACCTTCTCAATTTCACTGCCTAGTAAAGCTTGTTCCCTTAATTTTATAATCTCAGGATCTCTATTCTGCTCTGCTATCATCTCCTTCCGAGACAGAGATAAATCTTCATAGTCAGACTTACTCCCAGAATCTTGTTCAAACAACGAAGGTAAGAAAGTCTCTGACACATCCTCAAAACTCGAATCCTGAGTTGTACAGTCATGAGTAACAACCTCATTCTGCACATCAATCTTTTTAGCCATAGCTCTAGTCACAACACAGGAAGAATCTGTGTTAGAATTCATCTCTGGTTCCTCTGACTCCATTGTCAAATGCACTTCAGGAAAAACTTGTCCACCTGCCAAGTCATTACCTAACAATAAAGAAATACCCTTCACAGGTAAGCTATGCTGTAATCCTACTTTAACAAATCCTGTAACTAACCCTGACTTTAAATTTACTTTATGTAAATGTACAGGCATAAAATCACTTCCAACACCTCTTATGTAATTTACCTCACCAGTATCACTCTCTTCATTAAACTTCAACACACTATCTAACATCAGTGATTGAGAAGCTCCAGTATCCCTAAGGATTTTTATTGGCACCAGAGTAGATCCTTCTTTCAAGGATACAAACCCTTCAGTTATAAAATGATCATATCCCTTTCTAACTTGGTCAGACTCTAACAAATCCTCATTTGTGTTTACCAAACCCTGTAACTTTACAGGTGCTTCAGTATGTTGCACACAAGCATCTGGAACTGCTTCCTTCTCTTTCTTTTTCAATTTGAAACAGTTAGCTATTACATGGCCAGGCTTCTTACAATAGTTACAAATAAGACCAAACTGTCTTTCCTTCACAGGTTTTCCTTCCTCCTTACCTTTCTCATTAACCTCTGATTTAATTTCTGATTTACCTTGAGTCTCCATATTATTTTTCCTCTTAAAAATTCTACCCTGAGGAAATTTATTCTTATGGATTAAAACATACTCATCAGCTAATCTAGCACAGTCCTGCAATTTATCAGTATCCCTCTCATTTAAGTAGGTCCTTACTTCAACAGGAACGCTTCTTTTAAATTCCTCCATCAAAATCAGCTCTTTCAATGTATCATAGTCCTCATTTACATTTTTAGAAGAAACCCATCTCTCAAAACACATGGCTTTATCATAGGCAAATTCCACATAAGTCTTTTCCACAGACTTTTTCAAACTCCTGGATCTTTCCCTATAAGCTTCTGGGACTAATTCGTATGCTTTGAGAATATTCGTTTTCACAATATCATAATCTAATGCTTGCGCAGCAGTTAAAGCTGTGTAAACTTGCTGTGCTTTGCCTTTAATCACACTCTGTAACAACACTGACCATTTATCTTTCGGCCAGTCTGACATCCGAGCAATAGTTTCAAAATGTTGAAAATATCTTTCCACTTCTGTTTCACTAAATGGAGGGACCAATTTAATTTCTTGGCTAGCAACAAACGGTTTTTTAGAATCAGAAGACTGATTCCCAGACCTTAAATTCACCATTGCATATTCAAACACTCTCTTTTTCTGTTCAGCTTCCAATTTACACCTCTCCAATTCTGCTTTACTTTAATCCAACTTCATTTGTTCAATTTGCAACTGTATCTCCAGATTACTTATTGGAAACGATTCTAAAATCGATTCATCAAAGTCACCCGAAGCCACAAAGTGTGATGCGATTTTTCTCTGTATTACAGCTTTTGATGTAGTCTTCAAAATACCTTTAAGTTGCAATCTATTAGCAATCTCAGATACTTCAGTTTTGTTCGCCTTCGCTAACAAATCCGCGGCTGGCGAATCCAGAAACTCATCAATATTCATCGTTGCCGAATACCATTCACAAGCCAATCAAACAAAAGAATCGAGTATTCCCCGTTACCAAAACACCGACTCAAAATTCAAAAAGCATTTTAAACTCAAACGATCCAATTCCGGACGTAGCCCCCATAATTATGTTACGTATTCAGGCAACAATAAATATATATGTGTTAGGCAAGGGTTTTTATAACAAATAACACGTTTATTAAACACTGAAAACAAACACCCCATAAGTAAACAAACATTAGCTTAACCGGAATTCAGCTGCTGTGCAGCAGATTCACAGTTCTTCATAGCGTTATTGAAAAAAAACAGTTCTTTAATGCGGTATGCCGAAAGTTCAAAAGCTCACAGTCCATTTAAAAGGAGAAACTTTTTAAAAGGCGATTTAAATTCTCTTCCACGACGTTGTCCTTCGATTCCCCGGCTTCGAACTTTCCCACAAAGAATTTTATGGAATATAACGGCTTAAAGGCACTGACCTTTCTTCCACAGTATTCTCAATCTCCCGCTATCCCAGCGGAGATTAACACGAGAACAGTCAACGAAATCCTTCCGAATGAGGATCGAATAAGGTCGAACTTTCCACCGTCGAAAATCGATTCTCCTCAATTTCTATCTTCCAAATTCTTATCTTCACTCTCCACCAGCAAAGAAACCGCTGGCAATGACCTTTTAAACTTTAGGCATTATATAAAACTTCATTTTTCAACTAAACTGCGTCATCACATTAAATCACGCAGTAACATGAAGTCATCTTGGCAAATCTAGCCACGAACTGCCCCACCTGACAGGGTGGGTCTTCCTTTTATAACCTGTAAAAAAAAACCTGTCACATGACCTCTACTGGCGGGAAAATGATATCACTCCACCATCACAAGACCATTACCTCAAGTCCAGTATAACTTCAACCCCAGTCACGTGACAAGGGTACCACTGTCACGTGTCACGGGTACGTAACAGCTGATAAAAATATTCTCAACGTGCACCAATATATCACACCAATACCACCTATTCAAATCACGTTAGTAAGCGAGCTATATTATCAAACTCAACTTTGAAGTACACTACCAGCATGTTAACGGTCATCCATTCTAATCAATTAATACTATTATTTATCTGAGGTACTGCATGAATGGGACCTTCTGACCGTTCGAACCGTCCCTCCGCACAACACCCGAATACCTCAATTTAATCCTAACCAAATCAAAGACAATTAACCTATCCGGTATTCTTTGGACTGTGGCAGTGAACAGGAGCACTTGGTCAAAACCTGGGCATTCAACAATGAGGGGTGCAGAGTCCTGACAGAGGACACTCCGAACTGTAATAGCGTCGGATTAACAGCTGCGCTTCTGTGGCACCCCAAATCCCGAGCACTGCTCCCTCTAAGTAACTGAAATACACTCGCGCCCATAAACGATAAAACCCCATCCCCAGGTACAGTGCCGGTGGGGATGGGTCAGTCAGTGTATAATACTGTGACGCCCATAACATATTACAACAGCGCGCTCTACAATAGACACACGAATGTAGTAATGGCGGTTGATGCTTACCGGGAACACTAATGGCTGCGAGAAGGGGATAGTAAACCTTTTGAACCGCCTGGAAAGCCTTCTTGATTCGAAAAACTTGTAGCCAGTGTGCGGTGATTTTGGCCGAGTCCATAGTTTCACTTCTGTGGGTCTCAGATGAAGGATCTCCGTTAACCATGTGAAGTAGCACGACGCGTTGAGCTCCATATTTAGACCAGAGGAAAATTCCACAGAGACCTCTACAGATATCATTGTAATTGGGATTACGTACAGTCAGTAAACAAACAAACTCTCCAGTTGTTGTCGCTCAAATACAAGATCATGGCAACATTTCGTTGTCCATCTTGTAATCAAAGGAAGGAAAGGACTGATGTCTCAAACACGTTCCTAGGACATAGAACATAGAACGGTAGAGCCCAGAAATAGGCCATTCAAGAGAAAAGGCGAATCAAAACTCCCAAGCACCTGCTCCGTACACACTGTCCATTTACCTCCAACTTTACATCCAAATGCCTACACAAACATTTCTTATTTGCCTCTGCCACCATACCAGGCAGCTCATTCCAACGGTCCATCACTGTCACAGTAAAGACCTTACCCCTACGTCGGTCTTGAACCTATTCCCTTTCACATTCAATACACGCTGCCTTGTTAATAAGAGAGGTCAGAGGAGAATGGCCAGACTGGATGAAACTAACAGGATGGCGACAAATTACAGCAGCGTTGTGCGCAAGAACATTTCTGCATGCACAACACGTCGGAGCTTGTTGTTATTCAAAGTACAATGAAAACGCTCCAGCTACGTTCGAGCAACACAAGAAATTGATATTTTATATAATTTTCAAACATTCCTGTGACGTTCAGCTTTGTGGCTTTCTGAGTCGTTGTATAAATATCGTTCTGTAGGCCTAATTGCTAAATGTTATTGTGCAGTATCTTTCAGGTGATACCTGTTGGACACATACGATCGGGTTAATGTATACACTGTCCATGTATCAAGGTTTAATTCGTTTGTTTGTTTATGATTTGATACCTTATTTCCATTCCATTCACAAAATTAGAGATGGGGTTAAAATCTGGACAAATCCAGTTCAGGCTTAGAGAGACGCCCTGGAAAGTGGTTTGGTTTCTTTCTTGGTTGTTAATAGATATGGTGATTATAGTACGCCAATGCTTCATCAGACGTTGAAGGAATGTCACAGGTGTTTGGTGTAGTTTATATATATTAAGAACTTCTGTTATCAATGAGTGTGGTACAGGATCAAATGATTTTGATAGTGAGGCTAACAACATGGCAGATTTCCACTATTTCGTCGGACTTGATTTAGAATTACAGAATCTATTAACGGTTGTTCTCTACATCCTTTCATACCATCACGGCATTTATTCTGCTCTTCGGTCAGAATATTGGAATTATCTAAGTGCCTGGTGATTAGTTGCGAGTTGCATGACGGTACGATTTTACAGACAGTATAATTTGTAAACAAGTAATAGGTCGATATTTTGATAGGTTATTTGTGCTTTCTCCTTTAGGTAAGAGATATGTTTTACCTTCTGTCCAAAATTCAGGCAGTTTTTCCAGGATTTTTTAAGACAAATTTTTATACGCATTTAGATATGCGGATGACAGCATTTATACCATTATTTATGAATATTATCAGTGTCGGTTATTTTCCAGTCATGGGTATTTTTATAACCGTTTTGCCATATTCATTGTAACTTTAGGTATCCACAATGCGTCAATTTTATGAGCGTGCTTTGTTTCCTCCCAAAACCGGCTTTCTTCTTGATTGTGAGTCACCCTGTTTCGCCAGATATGAACTTGGAAGTTTATTTTCTCTGTGCTTGTAGGTAATTCTGTGCGAGAGTTGGTGACATCTTAGCACGTTTAATTAATTTAATTGACTTATATAAACTATTTTCATTGTTTGTGAACTAATAATTCTGTTCCCTTCATTTAGCGCATTTCAGTCTGGCTTTGTATGCGCTATGGTTTTGTTGTAGGGTATCTATAAACTATACAAGGCTCTTGTTGAGATGACCGCATCTTGTATGGACCTTGTACTTCCTTAGTATTTCCATAGCCTTTGTTAACTTTCTTGCTCGGTATATCCATCTTATACTCCATCGGATGAGTTATTTCTGCACTTAAGGGTTCAATTTTGTTTCCTGTCTCTTCTGCTATTTCGGTGTTTTCACTTCATTGCTCAGTTTTGCGTTTTGTGTTTCCATGAATTAGTTCCTCTATTTCGGAGGCATTACACTGCACTGCTTATAATGCTACACAATATGTTAGTGTTTGTAGTTGTTCAAAAGTTTCAAATTTTCCAAACTACTGTAGCGATAATATTGTGTAGCGAATTAACAATATTTTGATTTCGTATTTTGTTTTGTTATGAAGGGTCTTTTTGTTGGATCAGTTCTTTTAGTATGGTGATTTCTGCAGGCTCTATGTCTGATTTGTTGATGTTATGGTCAGGTTATGCAGCAGTGGATGAAACAGTATTTTTATCGCCGCTTCAGTGGAATGCATCATCATTTTTTTGCGTAGCATTGTTGTGGTCTTTAGGTATTTTTCTATCTCTTGTGCAACTTCATGTTTTATTTGATTTAACATGTCTCCAGGCTGAATTCGTTTTTATTACCACTCCACGTTGATCTGACATTCGCTGTGCATTTTCTGCAGGATACTAAAATGTGTGTGATTACTTCTGGTTTCTCTTGGCATCGTCTGCATTTATCATCTTGTATCTCTTTGGTCTTTAATGCTGTGTTTTGACCTTTTGTGTTAATCACATGGCGCTTTCGGGAGAAAAAGTCTTCAACTCTGAACGAGGCGAACGACACCTCCTTTTCGTCATCTGCTCTGCTCAGGTCACGGAGAGAATTCCAGGGAGAGTCACGCTCGTCCATTGGTGAACTTTTCCCTCTCTTCTTAAAATTCCTTCACTTTTCTGTGCTGTGCTTTCATTTAAGAATTTCATATTGTGTATGACTATTGTGTATTTTTGTGTCTGTTATTCTTCTTCCTCCCCTGTCCAAGACAATGTTAATCCCAACTGCGTTCGAATGCACATAAAATTTTTCATATTAGTTCTTACTTTTCTTTGTTTGTTTTTCAGATCCGTTTCGGATCAAGATATTCAGGCAAAATAATACGTTAATATAGGTATAGCGAAGGTGTTCATTGCCTTTGTTATATTTTTACTGTTGAGCTCTGTGTGGCAGATTTTCTTAGACCTTGAAGTAAATTCTGTCGAAAAATTTTCCTTTATTGCAGCACAATATATTCACTTTGTATAATATATTGTTACTTGTTTCATAATCATCCATCGGTTGTATTGGACCCTGCTGCTCTGCTCTGCTCTCTGCTATTTTCGCTGTTGCATCTTTCTTTATGTTTAACGTCCTGCACATATCCACTCCGAAGTTCATGTTTATATCTTTCCAAAAAAATTCTACCATTGAATAATTGCTTTAGCTTTAGTGATAAAGGTGTGTATAGCTTAAAATCGGCCATGTATAAAAGGTATGTCAAAGTATAAATTTGGAAGGTTGTTTCTGACTTGATACTCTACTTTCGTCCGCTTTAGAAAGAGTGGGTTTAAAGTTAGACAAAACCGCTTTAGACAGTCGCCCTGAAAAGTGCCTCGGTTTATTTTTTTAAAGGTCCTAGGATTTTTCTGTCAATCATTATTTTGGGGTTTTTTTCATCCAGTCTTTCGTGTATGTTTGAATAAGCATTTCAGGTTTCACACTGGACATGTTCTCTGATATTAAATCGAACCGTTGAACCATTGACTATTTGGTTGTTCTTTTTTTGTAGTTGTTAATAAATAGAATAATTGCGGTGCGCTAATTCTGCATGAGATGTTGTCAGAATTTCATGAGCATTGGGTTTAGTTTATATATATAAAGAGAAATTCCAATCACCATGCGAGTGGACAGAATAAAATGCTTTTTGGCAGTCAATATAACAACAAAAAAGACACTCGCCTTTGCTCTGGGCTTGATTTTGAATTACAGAATATATTAACAGTTGTTCTTTACATCCTCTCATATTCAATAACGCACCAGAAAGATAACGGTGCGTTTGAATGCAGCGGCCTGTCAGAGGCCAACCTAAGGTGCACTTTTCTTTTTTAAATGTGTTTTTGTATGATCGTAAGACTATACCAGACTCCAGAAACAAGGGGTACAACAAGGGGTCTATTTCATTAGTGACCAGTTCCCTTATCAGAGCTGCCGGCCGGGTGTTGAAGCATCTAATGGACAAGGAGAATCAGGAACTCTAGCCAGATAAAGGCGGTCTTATGGGAGAAGGAGAGCCGGAGGTTGGGTCGGATAAAGAGAAGCCGGCTCTTGGGTCAGAGGAGGAGAAGTTGTTGATCGGACCGGAGTCGTTAAGTCGGCAGACAGTCCGGATAACGTTCGGAGGAGCGGACCACGGTGCACGCCGTGTTGGTGCCTGCTACTCGTAGATATCGGAGTTGGCGCACGAAGAGGGCTGGTCCTCAAGCTGCGGGCTTGACTGCTGTAGCAGTCGAGCTGAGAACACGCCGGAGGCGGTGTAGAGTAATGTCCGTACTTGGTTGAGTGCAGACCTCTCCCGTAAGTGCTGTCCCCAGTGTTCGACCAGTGGAATGACAGGCTGTATTGGCGGGAGCTGTACCATCACTGTGCATGTCGCTCAGGGGCTTGGGATATAGATGTGTTTTCTTGCGTAATGATGTGTTTTTTTCTCTCGCCCTTGCTATTTTGAATGTATGATATGCACCTCGGCGCCTGAGGAACGTTGTTTTGTTTGAGCATTTGAATCATAATTAAAATTGCTTTGATTTGATTGATTTAGAACATCTATTTTGCACTTCTGTAAGTATATTTTGGTTATTGAAGTTAGTGCGGATTAGTTCCGGGGTTTACGATGTTACAAGTTTATATATAGTTTGTAAACTAGTTACTATTTATTACTATTACTAACTCTTTTAGTAATTACTATTACTACTCTTTTCTTTATTCATTTCATAATTTGTCTTCTGCATATTGGTTTGTCTCTGCCGCTTGTTCGCAGTCCTTCGTAAATTCTATTGAGTTTCCCATTTTACTGTGATATTCTACAAGGAAATAAATCTCAGGGTTGTATCTGGTGACACATATGAACTTTGATGATAAATTTATTTTCAACTTTGAACTTTGAATCGTATTTACACCATTCCCTCATAATCGCCGACTTTTAGTCTCTCCCGACCACAAAACCAAAAGATCTGGAACATAGAACAGTACAGACCTGGAATAGACCTTCCATCCTTCAATGTTTAGCCGGACCAGCTGGAAATCAAATTAACGACACTGAATACGAATCCCTTCTGTCCCATACAATGTCCATATCTCTCCATCTGTCTGTTTAAACGTCTCCTAAAAGCCGCTCGTGTTCTGCCTCTACCACCATACGAGGCCGTACCATACTATACCATAACAGTCATCCACGTTTCTCTGAGTAAAAGGCTCACCCCTCAAATCCCCCCTGAATCTAATCCCTCCCGCCTTCAATGCATGCCCTCTGGCATTAGACATTTCAACTCTGGGAGACTGATACAGTCGCCTCTGATGACTCTGTCTGTGCCTCTCATGAACTTATGGACCTCTATCAGGTTTCGCCTCAGCTTCTGGCGCTCTTGAGAAAATATCTCAAGTTTATCCAGCCTCTCGTGATAGCACATGCCCTCTAATTCAGGCAGCATCCTGCTAAAACTCTTCGGTACTCTCTGTACAGCCTGAATATCCTTCTTACAGTGCGGCGACCAGAACTGTGTGCAATTCTCCAGATGTGGCCCAGGAGCAGAAATAGTTTGTTCAAGATCAAGAAGCTCCGTTATAAATATAGCGAGCATGCTCTCAAAGTTTCAAGATGACTAGAATATAAGGACAAGAAATAAATGCCGAGTCTATATAAGCTTTAGTCAACCGGACGGTGCATTGTGAGAGGTTTTCGGCCCTCTTATCTAAGCGATAATGATAAGATTGAAGCGAGTGAGGCTTTACCACCAACATTCTTCCCATCCCCTCCTGCTCCACCCCATCCCCACAACCGACATTTCCACCCTTTTTTATAGGGACACGACTGTGGGCTTTTGAAACGTTGCATCTAAGTGCAAGTAATTGCGAAGGCTGCTGAGAGGGCCGTGGAGGTGTCTCTTCCATCCATCCGAGATAGTTATCAGGATCGCTGCGTACCCAGGGCCCTTAGCGTTGTCAGGGATCTCTCTCATCTGTCGCACAATCTCTTTGACCCATTCCATCAGGCGTAAGATACCAAAGCATCGAGACAAGGACTCTGAGGTTTGGAATAACTTCTTCCCCTGAGACTACTGAACTCTCTCCCACCACCCAGGTCTCATCACATAGGAAGCGCCAGCAGCGTTATTTTCATTATCTGTTAACTTGTGCCATAAATTAACTTTTGGTAAATGTCAATCTTCTGGAATATATATTTGCTGCGTGTGAACTTACACGTCCTAATGTTACTTTATACGTTGTATTTGTGAGTTACATGTGCAGTGGTGTGCACGTTGGTCCGGAAGAAGGTTGTTTCGTTTGGCTGAATGCCAAAATGGCCGTGGTGAAATTTCTGTTTCTACGGCTAAACCGTCTGAATGGTTTCCGCAACATAATTCTCTGTCTGTTTAAAATGTTATGGTATTGTTGTCACCGATTAAGTGGACTCTGATAATTCGCGGTCGTTCCTCATTCAACTGTAGATACTTGCACACAACGATGACAGCCCGGCCCATGCACCACACTGTTCTGAAATCTGAACAAGGAAATTCAATTTTTATACAGAATTAACTAGCAGTTACTTATTGACCAATTGGTGATCTTGTGTTGTTCAAATTCCTTATTTCCACGACCAATCACCAGTTCTACAGCGACAACACAGGTATTAATAGCCAATAGAACCCATGCGTAAATGACCAATAATATTTCAGGTCTAATAAAATTAGTGACCAATAGTATGTGTCTCCCTGGAATCGGGCGCCATGTTGGCGTAGTGGATAGCACAACACTTTACCGAACAGCGATCTGGGATCAATTCCCGCTGCTATCTGTAAGGACTTTGTACGTTCTCCCCGTGACCGTGTGGGTTTCCGCCAGTTGCTCCGGTTCACTTCGGTTTACTTCCAAAGTCCAAACATATAAGTTAATTGGTCATCTTAATTTGTTCCGGGATTAGGCTAGGGATAAATCGTGGATTGCTGGGCGGCACGGCGGCAGCTGGAAGGCCCTACCGTGCGGTTTTTCTCAATTTTTAAAATACCTTCGTGTGTGTCTATCAATGGCTCTGTATGCCAAATGCTGTGGAAAGGGAAACTTTGCTCTTCAAGGTCCTTTATTAAAAGCCCTTTCTTACTTAGCCTGACTGTTCATTACCCGTAATACACCAGCAATGCTGGAAGAACTCAGCAGAATCTATGGAAATGAATACACTATCTGTAATCTATCCCTGGCCGGGAAAGATTTTATTGTATTGAGTTACAGCGTGCTCTAGCGTCCCATCGAGCCACCCCACCCATCAATTCCTCGATTTAACCCCAGCCTAATCGCGGGCTATTTTTAAAAGACCAATTAACCTACCAACCGGGAAGTCTTTGGACTGTGGGAGGGAACTAGAACACCCGGAGGAAACTCACGCGGTCATGAGGATAACGTACAAACTCCGTGCAGGCTGCGGCGGGGAAGGAACCCGGGTCGCCTGAACCGTAAAGCGTTGAGCTAATCTCTGCGCTACCATGGCGCCACATCTTAACCGTTACCTTGCTGAGACCTTCATAATGCTCTGAAGATCTGCTCTGGGGTCCGATTTATTGGCACTTTGTGGGTTGAACCAATTTCATCAGTTCATGGAAAGATTTCGTCTGTAATAATCTACTGAAGTAATTCTATTATTCATGGGATAAGCCTGCAACGTCCACCACTTCACAACACGGACCAGATCGTCTGAAGGCATTCGGAGATAGATAGATAGATAGATAGATAGATAGATAGATAGATAGATAGATAGATAGATAGATAGATAGATAGATAGATAGATAGATAGATAGATAGATAGATAGATAGATAGATAGATAGATAGATAGATAGATAGATACTTTATTCATCCCCATGGGGAAATTCAACTTTTTTCCAATGTCCCATACACTTGTTGTAGCAAAACTAATTACATACAATACTTAACTCAGTAAAAAATATGATATGCATCTAAATCACTATCTCAAAAAGCATTAATAATAGCTTTTAAAAAGTTCTTAAGTCCTGGCGGTAGAATTGTAAAGCCTAATGGCATTGGGGAGTATTGACCTCTTCATCCTGTCTGAGGAGCATTGCATCGATAGTAACCTGTCGCTGAAACTGCTTCTCTGTCTCTGGATGGTGCTATGTAGAGGATGTTCAGAGTTATCCATAATTGACCGTAGCCTACTCAGTCTGCGGGTGTTTGAAACAGTATCCGAATCTGCCAGAACATAGAAACATAGAAAATAGGTGCAGGAGTAGGCCATTCCGCCCTTCGAGCCTGCACCACCATTCAGTATGATAATAGCTGATCATCCAACTCAAAACCCTGTACCTGCTATCTCTCCATACCCCCGATCCCTTTAGCCACAAGGGCCATATCTAACTTCCTCTTAAATATAGCCAATGAACCGGCCTCAACTGTTTCCTGTGGCAGAGAATTCCACAGATTCACCACTCTCTGTGTGAAGAAGTTTTTCCTCATCTCGGTCCAAAAAGGCTTCCCCTTTATCCTTAAACTGTGACCCCTCGTTCTGGACTTCCCCAACATCGGAAACAATCGTTCTGCATCTAGCCTGTCTAATCCCTTTAGAATTTTATACGTTTCACTAAGTTTTACGACTACCGCAAACTTCACCCATTCCCGTGATCAGGTTCTCTGTGCCTTCAGATTTCCCAATTGCATTGAGGAGCCAAGCATAACTTGTCCGAGTAAGAACTGCGCAAGTCAGTCATAATATTTTTGAAAACTCTATTTTTAGCCGTGTTGTTACATCAGTCTCCCAGTGGAGATAAAAAGCGATATAAAATTCTGGAGATGGTTATTCATAAGGATTGCTTGCAAGATAACGGGACGCGCCGTTTCACGCAAAGGAAATGGTACACATATATTTCCCCGTGGAGAAAATACTGTATATGATCATTGCCGTCATTGGAGTTCCCGGTAAGTGCGGGTATCCTTTCAAGTTGTGTAATTGGCGACTGCACAATGAAAACAAGGAAAGTGCTGGGAAACTAATAGGTACAGTACTGTGCAAAATTCTTAGACTCATTACTCATCGTTTCTTTATTTAATTCAATTATACACACCCAGTTTTATATACAGAAATATGCAAAAATTTTGGGGACGTTTTCACAGCTAGGGTGTGTAATACTTCTGCGTAAAACTGTATATTATGTTTCCCAGTTACCAAATAGCACTTTATACAACTGAGCTAATACAACGCGAATTCCCTTATGGTTTCCCATCCATCTTCTTATTTTCACCAACATACAGTATTGTGCAAATATCTTGGGCACCTTTTCTACGTATATGCGCATAATACTTTTGAACAGTACTGTACAGGGACGGTGAATGGGAGTTATTGTTTCGTCCTCTGTGTGGTAGGCAGTAACTGGGTTCTGGCGCGGGCCGTCTATAGTTTTCAATATTCACAATGAGTATTAATATTTTGCATTAGGGGAAGAGAAAAATGTTCTGCGTTTGCTGACGACAGATATATTAGTGAGATTAGGACATGTTTGGTGGGGGGGGGCGGTGTGTGATGCATTGAGGCTACGATGCGATGTAATGGACAAACGTAGCTGGTCACCCAAAGTACCACTAAAGATCAGTACTCAGTAAGGAGGGCAAAGTAGTGGACCAGCCTACGACAGGCAAACTGTCCCCGCCACGCAGCACATCTACAAGGAGAACTACCTCAAGAATGCAGCATCCATCATCAAGAACCGCACCATCCAGGCCATCGGGAAGCCTCAAGTTCAATCCCGCTAAGTTCAAGAACACTTATTATCCTTCAACCATCAGGCTGCTAACCTTCACTCGCCTCATCCCTGAATGTACCCCATAACGTATCGACTCACTTTCAAAGACAACACAACTCGTATTATCAGTAATATTTATTTTCTTAACCATCAGGCTCTTGAACCAGCGTAGACAACTTCACTCACACTAACATTTAGCTTATTCCACAACTTATTAGCTCATGTTCAAGAACTATTATTATTATTATTATTATTATTATTATTATTATTATTATTAACATTTTATGTATGATGATTACTATTAAAGTATATTGATTTTTTTCTCACCATACACTGATAAACGCCAAAGTACGGGCATAGACAAACACTCTCATTTCTCAATCGGGCAGCTGTTGGACTATTCTAGAGGTGTTTAATATTGTGGCTTTCTGAAAAATTCCAGAAATATTGCGGGGCAGTCCTAATTGGTTAGAGCTATTGTGCAGTGACTTTGGGATGATACCAGTTGTATATATTGCTATCAGAACAATGTATGCCCTGTTCACGTGTCAAAGACTTTCAACGTATTCTTTTAAATCAGCGTACATCTGGTTAAATATTGTATGTTGTGTGTGTTTGAAGTAAAGTAGTTCTCACTTGTTTTTACTGCAATATTATATCCGTTACTTATTATGGATTTTCCTGTCTGTAATAATTAATTGGTCGTAATATAATCTGCAGGACCCTGGCTCTAAAACTTCGTCGGCTCGTATTTATAGTAACGTGTGGTGTCCTTTGTGAGTTTGTATTTTAAAGCAAGATTTTTGTGAATGATTTGATTGTGCCTGTGTATGTAGTCAGAATGAGTTAAATTGCCGCAAGATAGTGTACTCTGTGAGATATTTCGTCTTGGATTTGGTGGTTTTCTATTGTGTATTTTGAGAATGGTTTTGTGCTAACCACCTGGCCCTGTATTGTGTAAAGGAACACCACTCCTTCCGGAAACAGGTTTCCAACTCTTCGACAGCTCGTCTCCTCAGACCGTAAGAAGGGTCTTCCATGGAGGGTCATACTCTTCCGTTGGTTCAATTCTATTATCATCATTGTTGTACTTGCACAGTTTGGGTTCTTTTGTATTCTTGGCTGTTTGTCAGACATTGTGTAGTTTTTCATTGATTCTATTGCATTGCTTAGTTCTATTGTGAATGCCTGCAAGACGATAAATTTCAGTGTTGTTTATGGCGATATATGCGTGGTTAAATAATAAAATCTCTTAGGACTTTTAAATGGCTCAATTTGGGTTTGGACTTTTCCTTAGAAAGTCACAACCACAGATCTGAAGTAAAAATTCTTAGTATTAATTGATAAACTTGAGTCTAAGGACAGCAAATATGTGCCAATAATGTCTATCCTCTGTTCCCTTTGACGTTTTATGTGACAGTTGTGGAATTCTTTAATGTCAGTTTTGCTAACCAAGTTAAGCAAGAAGATGCCGACCCCCGAGGCGCTGATGAAAATGGAATTGTTTTAACAAATGCTCCACAACCTAAGGGTAATAGCACAACACAGATGTAGCGCATCTGCAGAATGCTGACGACGCAGCTGAGCTGACAGCCATAAATATCCTAACATTTCACACCACGCTTAGAGAACCTATGGGCACGGACGCAACACAAAGTCCTGCAGACCAAGCAAAACACGTCATCAAAATTTGCAGAAATTGTTAATACTCTCTACAATATTATGTTACCCCATCGTTGGAGAAAACTTGAATCATTTGAAGAACTACACACAATAACATACTGCTCAGCATTAACAAGAGCGCAGTGCAATAGCTCCAACATAGGGACACTCATTAATGGAAACCCAAAGTTGAGCAATTGAAAGAGAGTGCCGCAAAGGCAGAAGGGAATAAGAAGCAAAATTGAGAGCTGAGCAGTTGAAATGGTGTAGAAAGGAGATAACCCGAGCAAGAAAGTCAAGAGACAAATTCAGGAAATATTCCGTAAACATAGGATCCATGCAAGATCCGACGAACCAAACTAAACCATTATAAAACTTATACATATACTAAAACAAAAGCTTTGTGTATACGAGGCAAAGTAAACAGACACATGAAAAGCGTCCGACGAAGAATAGATACCATACCTTCG
Organism: Hemitrygon akajei; assembly: GCF_048418815.1. Lineage (NCBI taxonomy): Eukaryota > Metazoa > Chordata > Chondrichthyes > Myliobatiformes > Dasyatidae > Hemitrygon > Hemitrygon akajei. The sequence goes on along the minus strand of NC_133147.1, from coordinate 23,238,007 downwards.
TATAAAGACAAGGGTGATCTGCTCTCAGAGTCAGAGTTCTGTAAACTGTATTATTACTGATCCGTTGTTACAGATAGGACAATCGATAGTAACCACCCGAATACAATATTACAGTGTAAACAATCACGAACAACTTGGTTAATACAAATAGCCATTTCAAACAAACAAACATCTCAGGGTGGTATGTAGTGATATATGCGTACTTTAATAATATGTTTACTTTGATCTTTTAAATCAGCAAATTTGCCAATGCATACAGCGGGCGTTGTTTCTTATTAACAAATAGCCACTGACCTGAATTATTATGTCGAAGTAGTGATTCATGAAATCGAGCTTACGGGCAGAGAATATGTACTCAATGTTCCTAATGTCTGTTTCATTTGTTTTTGTTTTCTTTGCAGTGAATTTACTGGCGATAGTGATCTTGTCCCGGGGAAAGTGCGGCCTCTCCATCTGCACCACCCGCTACCTGGTTGCCATGGCAGCGGCGGACCTACTTGTCATCATCACTGAAGTCATTTTGTATCAGATCAAATATCATTATTTCCCAGTGAGTTTCCTTAACAAAACTCCTGTGTGCACTGTTATCCGGGTGTTGACCTATATCGCCGTAGACTGTTCTGTCTGGTTCACCGTCACCTTCACATTTGATCGGTTTGTCGTCATTTGTTGCCAGAAACTGAGAGCGAAATATTGCACCGGGAGGACAGCGGCTATGGTGATCGGGATCACCGGCGGTCTCCTCTCTCTGAAAAACGTTCCCATCTGGTTCACGCATGGACCAAAAAAGGTTGTAGACAATTCCGATGACTGGTTCTGTTATCCGCAGCCTAGTTACTTCAATGCAGTCGGTTGGGCAGCATTTGATTGGGTCGATACCATTTTAACCCCGTTCCTCCCGTTCGCTGTCATTCTGCTGCTCAACGCTGTAACCGTTAGGTACATCTTAGTGGCCAGCCGGGTCCGTAAGGGGCTGAGGGGTCAGAGCAAGGGGGAGAACCGCAGTGACCCGGAGATGGAGAGCAGGAGGAAGTCCGTGATTTTGCTCCTCACGCTGTCCGGCAACTTCATACTCTTGTGGCTGACCCTCGTCATTAATTTCATCTACTATCAGATCAAAGGAGAAATAGCTGAACAGGGTGAGGGGGATTATCTGTTTTCACAAGTTGGAAGATTGCTCAGTAATTTCAGCTGCTGCACGAACACCTTTATTTACGCGGCGACGCAGTCAAAGTTCAGAGACAACGTGAAGAGCGCCGTGAAATATCCGGCTATATCCTTGTTTCGCTTAATTAATAAAGTTTCCTCCTGAGTGTGACCCTCGCCGACCGCCGTAACTCTGTTCAGGGTCCCAAATCCTCCCTCTAATCTCCTCAGTAGGAAGAGCCTCAGAGTTAAGTGCAAGGGTAATGTTGTGGAAACAACCGGCGACTCTGGGACACGCGCACAATTACAGCGGCTGCCACTCCCATCCTGTTCCCGTGGTTCAATATCAAAGTCAAGCTCACGTTCACGGTTATTGTCATTCAAGCGTACATATGAATGCATCTAAAGTAAACATTGTTCCTCATAGAACCACGTGCAAAACACTGTACATGTATCATACTCACAGCACGCAATAATATACTCACATTAGCATTAACAGCTGAAAGTGTATTCTCAAGTTACAGTTTACAGAATGTAGGCCGAGATAGAGTGCATGTGAAGAGGGGTTTTCCTATAGTATGGGAGTCTCGGACCAGACGGCGCATCCTCAGAGTAGAGGGACGTCCCGTTAGAACAGATATGAGGAGGAATTTCTTTAGCCAGAGGGTGAAGAATCTGTGGAATTAGTTGCCATAGGTGGCAGTGGAGGCCAGGACATTGACACCTCACCATCGTTTTATGAAAATTCAACATTATGTCCCAAATCCTGCAGTCAATACATTAATTTATGAAAGCTAGTATGCAAGATCTCTCTTTACAGCTCTATCTATCTATGACGCCGTTATACTTGGGTGACTACAACAGAGCCTAATACTTCGGATATGTTAGAACTGGAATTTCATTAAGCTCCAGCGAACCTTTCTGACTTATGAACACACAAAGGCAAGCGCGCGAAATCTACTCATTGGCGTCTTTATTCAGGTTACCTGTACACCTGCTCGTTAATGCAGCAATTCAACACATCATAGCATGAAGATATGGTCAAGAAGTACAGTTGGTGGTCAGACTAAACATCAGAATAGGAAAGAAATGATATCCAAGTAACTTTGACGGTGGAATGAATATTGTTACCATACGGGTGGAGGGGGGGGGGCGGTGTTTGAGCATCTCAGAAAGTGCTGATCTCCTGGGATTTTTTATTGCAACAATCTTCAGTGTTTCTCGGGAATAGTGTCAGAAATCCAGGGAACCGTAGTTCTGTGGGCGAAAAGCCTTGTTGATGAGAGGGGTCAGAGACGAGTAGCTAGACAGTTCGAGCTGACTTTCGGACCAATTTTTAGAAGATACCACCGACAATGTCCTGACACGCTGCAGCCTCGTTTGTCACGTGAAATACCAGACATCTGACCACAAAGTTTGCGAGGTCTGCAGAGTGATTTATATATCAAGAGCGTTGCGTACGCAGGGTCCTTAATATCGTCAAGGATCGGTCCCATCAGTACCACAATCTCTTTGATTCCCTGCCATCTGAACGAGGGTGGCAAAGCACGAGGATAAGGAGAGTTAGGATGAGAAACAGCTTCTTGCTTCGGAAGAGACTGCTCCATTTTCCGCCATGACGCAGGTGTTGTCACCTATGAAGCGCCAGCAGCGTTATACTCTTTGCTTTTCAACTTGTGCTATTAACTTAGCAGAACATCAATCCTCTGAAATATATTTCATTATGAATTAATTTATTTGTAGTAATATCACTTCATGTGTTGTGTGTGTGTGAGTTATGTGTACTGCATTCTGCAGAATGGCCCGAAGGAGCGTTATACATGTGTACGGTTCAATGACTCGAATCTTCAAAGAGATCTCGGGAGAATGTGTTGGCCTTGCTTGGGGTCCAGAGGAGGAGTTTCACGAGAAGGATGTCGAGACTGAAATGGGAACGACATCTTCCCCCCACAGTCCAAAGACATCTGGTTCGTAAGTTAATTACTTACTTACTGCCCATTCCGCTGCTGGCTTTAGGGAGTAAGGTAGGTCTTCCATTTCTGCTGGTGTTCACGCCTTCCTCCATCATGTCAACAGCTTCTTCTCGGTTTTCTGTCAGGCATGTAACTCCCGGGTGGAGACACAGAAATACTACCACACTCAAATGTAGATGGATTCTGCACTGCGGGGTTCCATAACCAAGTTGTTTTACCAGTCAGGGTGGTTATCCCTGAGCTGAATCCCGAACTTGGAGGACCGGTGGTCCACTCTTCGACTGCCATCTACCCTTAGACCTGTTATGCATGGGTAACCATTTTACCACCCAAAGCATAACGCCCTGACTCCTGCCAACATGGCTCTCTGGATCACTGAGGCACGCAAGGCTGCAAACAACGACAAGGTTATGGTCCCCTTGGAGGCGTCAATTAGTTGGTCATTGGGTTCGTGAAAGTAGCTGGGTTGTAGGGCAGCGCACTCGTTAGGCACGAAGAGCCTGTTCGGCGCTGTATCTCGTAATAAATAAACAAACAGACAAACGGACAGAAAGATCAATAGATAGATAGATTGACTGATTGTTTGTTTGATTGATTGATTGATTGATTGATATATAGACAGATAGGGAGACACGGACGGACAGACTGATCATGGTTCTTAGACTCATCGACTGGCCCATTCACACAATGCCCAATCTAAAACAGCCTCCTCTTCTTCTTTCCAAAGCCTCAACTCCCAGTCACAAACTCACAAGAGTCGCTTTGCGTAACTTAATCAACTTAACTGTACCCGTGACTTACGGAGAAACCAGTCACATGCATGTTTAGTAGATTCTGTTTTTATTGTTCCTTGCTAAATGCCCAAATATCACATTGAAGGGGTGGGAGGCAGGGAAAATGCTGGGCGTTTAATTGTAAGTGTATTTTGTTATTTATTTGTCTTGTGATACAGAACGGAACATGTTTTTTCAACTCAATGACCCACGCTGTCAAGCAACAGCCCACTGAACAAAGACTTACCGCAGTCTATTTTTATGCATTGTGTTGCTGTGCAATAAATACCGCTCCTCAAGGAATATTACATAAAATAATTTTGATATACTTTATTAAACTCTTCCGAAGAGAATGGTGCTAAAGCTATTAGTATGTCATGGTTCTCGAGGTTTAAACCAAGTGTACCTTAATACTTACCACACGGCAAGCAATTAACAAGGATTATTTATAAAACTAAGAATAGCAGCTCAGTTTTGTAGGTAAAATAAAGAAAATGCCTTCCTGCAGGAAAGGGTATAATTACACTGTACAACAATAATTTTGCTTCCTGAATGGATTTTACTGCATCTTATCGATTTTGGGATGCTGGTCATGAAAGCCACGATGAGATTTCCCATTCACACACGTTGTTTCGAAAAACTCATTTTTGTTCATCCAATCCACAACTCCAATCAGAATAATTGATGCCAAAATGCTTGTTGTGGGACGGAAAAAAATCGCACGAAAGGCATTCAAGGATGTTCTTAACATTTTCCCTGGCAGCTACAGAGCACCAAACTATGTGCATCAGTTTGACAACACGCTTCAAGCATGCAAACCCATGAACTGCAACCTGTTTCGAAAGGTATTCCTATTTAGACTTCTTTACCAGCAGATCTTGGTGCTATCATATTTCTCTGCTGTACTTTTCTATGACTCTATGACACCCTCGGTGTAAAAAGAGAAGCTGCCCCTCTGGAGATAATGTTGCAGCTATATAGGACTCTGGTCAGACCCCACTTGGAGTACAGTGCTCAGTTCTGGTCGCCTCAGAATGTGGAAGTTATCGAAAGGGTGCAGAGGAGATTTACAAGGGTGTTGCCTGGATTGGGGAGCATGCCTTATGAAAACAGGTTGAGTGAACTCGGATTTTTCTCCTTGGAGCGACGGGGGATGTAGATGACCTGACAAAGGTGTATAGGATTATGAGAGGCATTGTTCAAGTCAGAGGCTTATCAGAGGCTTTCTCCGAGGACTGAAATGGTTGCCACAAGAGGACTCTGGTTTAAGGTGCTGGGGAGTAGGTACAGAGATGTCAGGGGTAATTTTTTTTTATGCAGAGAGTGGTGAGTGCGTAGAATGGGCTGCCGGCAACGGTGGTGGAGGCGATCTTCCAAGAGATTTTTGGATAGGTACACGGAGCTTAGAAAAATAGAGGGCTATGGGTAAGCTTAGTAATTTCTAAGGTAGTGCCTGTACTCTGCTGAATGTTTTCTATGTTCCTACGACTACATCTAGAGATCATGTGTTAAGGGTGAAATGTTAAATTATAGTGGGAAACTTCTTCAATCAGAGGGCGGTGAGAACCTGCCAACACAACTAGCATTTGCGAGCTCTATTTTTACGTTAAAAAGACGTTGTATTCAGTACGTTGAAGGCAGGGGTACGCAGGGCTATGGTCCTGGTGCAGGTCGATGGCAGAATAATGGATCGGCTTGGACGAGATGGGCGAAAGGGCATTTTGCGGCGTTGTTCTTCTCTGAGTTTACGACTCTCTTTGCCAAAGTATCGTGGTATTCCCCCAAAGTTAACAGTAAGACCAGCGTTCAGCCAAACTTTTCAAAGATTCAAAAGCTCCGATTTCGAAGGTTCATTTTTGAATCTTTGAATCCCGTGATTCTTCCTCTCCAGATAGCCACAAATCCAAGGAAATAAAAGAACGGCAACACGGCCATCAACCCGCACGAAACGGAGAAGAAACACCATCCCCAAATACCAATCTCACCGCACAATAAAAAATTGAAGCAACAATCAACCAGAACATCGATCCCCAAACTTCCTCGTCCCGCAACATTTAGTTTTGGCTTTAAAAACCTTTTCATTTTATAAATTTGAAAATTGCAGTGAAGGGATATTTCGCCGCTTTTTTCAACTCCCCTCTGAACTTACTCTGGGTCACGGCGTAAATGCCAGTGTTGGTACAGCAACTCAGGAGCTGCAGCATGAATCCAATATGCTTAACGATGCTATTGATATACACAGAGCGATGCCCTAACACCAGTATTCGATAGTAGATAGCATACACGATGAAAGGTGACCACAAAATTATGAAATTGCCCGAGATAACTAAGAGCAAAATGATGGATTTCCTACGGCTCTCCATCTCCGGGTCTTTGGGGCTCTGTCCGCAATCACCGCTGTTCCGCCCCATGAGTCTCCGGCGCGCTCTGTTTGCGGCCAGAATGTGCCTCACTGTTAAGGTGTTAAGCAGCAGAATCAGAACGAATGGGACTCCCGGAGTAATAACGTACTCAATCAACTCTGCTATTGCCCAAACACGCGAGGAGCGAACACTGTCCACTACTGCACAAAACCAGGGAAAGTTCGTCAATACGTATTGCCCCGTCAGCATAAAATACCAGAAGATGTTCTTTAAACAGCTCAGCACAGTCACCGTCCCGATCACTACTGCTGCTGTTCTCTCTGTGCAGTATTTCGCTTTTAACTTCTGGCTTGAAATGGCTACAAATCGATCAAAGGTGAAAGTGACGGTGAACCAGACAGAACAATCCGTAGCTGCGAACAGCAGGGCAGCGTGGATGTTACACACTGGGAGGGATTGCACGAAACTGAACTCTCTCCAGTATACGATGGGGATGTGCCTCAGTATCAGGTCCAGGATAACGATCAGGAGATCCGCCGCTGCCATGGCCACCAGGTAGCGAGTAACGCATCTTGACAAGCCGCACTTGCCTCGGGACAGGATCGTAATTGTCGTCAGGTTAACTGCAAAGAAGGTAAAATTGAGCAAGAATGTTGCATACGCAAGTGCCAAGTGCAGTCTGATCAGTGAGATGGGGCGCCACGGTAGCGCTGCTGTTAAAGCGTTTATTTTTATTGCGTTAAATGGCTGGACTGATTACCATCGGGCCGTTAGGCCGGAGGTGGCTGTTCCATAAATAAACTAATGTTAAATGTAGAGGAGCTTCAGCGTGCAACCGTGTAACCTGTCGGTGCACGAACTTTTGCCACAACAGAACTACGGAACGCATATGCAGGAGCAGAAAGTACATGGGCTGCAGCGTCAGAAGACCACGAACACAATTATTGGTTACAGGAGGCTCCTAACTTTACAACGTGGCTACTGTGTGTATGGCTTCAATGGCCCGTACATTAACCTAGTCTTCTTTTCTGCGGATAAAATTGTTCTCAGCGTGCGGCAATATATCACTCCAATACCACTGATTCAAATCACGGAGGTAAACCAGCTACATTATCAAGACCACTTTGAACTGCACTGTCACCATTTTAACGCTCATCCTGTCTAATCAATTATTATTATTACTTATTTGAGGTACAGTATGAATAGCCTTTTCTAACCCTTCGCCGCTCCAGCAAGCTAAATCCCAAGCACCGCTTGCTCTAAATAACTGAAATACTCCCATCCTCCCGCAGACGATAGCAGATCCATCCCCACCGAGGTGCAGTGCCGGTGTTGGGAATGGGTCTGTCACTGTATAATACAGTGCGCACATATAATATTACCACAGCGCATTTTATAATAGACAAAAGTATGCAATAATGGCCTGGACGCTTACGCGGTACGCTGACAGCTGCGAGAACCGGATAGTAAACCTTTTGAACAGCCTCGAAAACCTTCTTGATTCGTACAACTTCTAGCCAGTGTGAGGTGAATGTGATCGACTTCATAGTTTCACTTCTCTCAGTTAAGTGAAGGTTCCTCGTTGACCGTGTGAAGCAGCGCGAGGAATGGAGGTCCTTATTTAGACCAGAGGGAAATCCCACAGAGACCTCTTTGACGTCACTGTATTTGGCATTACTTACAGTCACTGAACAAAGTCCCCAATTGTTGTCACCCAAGTACATGGCAACATGGCGTTCACCATCTTGTAAACAAAGGTAAGAAAAGACTGATCTCTCAATCACGGTCCTAGAACATAGAACTTTGAACAGTACAGCTCAGGAGCAGAACATTGGACACAGAGTGTTGTGCTGAATAAGCTAAAATTTCATCAAAAATACACAAGCACTAGTTCCTACTACGTGCACCATTTCCATATCCCTTCATTTTTCTTACATCCATGTACCTACGCAAGCATCTCTTAAAAGCCTCCAATGTATTTGCCCGTTAGCAACATACGGGGCAGCGCATTCCAAGTACCAACCACTCTGGAAATATCGAACTTACCCCTACATCCGTCTTGAAGCTACTCCCGTTCACCTTCAATGCGTGCTGTCTTGTGTGAGGCAATTCTGCCCCGTGAAAAAGATACTCCCTGTTTATTCCATCCATGCGTCACATAATCTTATAAACCTTTATCAGATCTCCCGTCATCTTATGGCGCTCCAGAGAAAACAACCCGGGATTATCCAGCCTCCCATGATAGCACATGTCCTCTCATCCAGGGGCCTCTTCCGCATCCTCCCCTAAACCTCAACATCCTTCCTACAGAGTGGCGACCAGAACCGTTTGCAATACTCCAGATGTAGCCAAACTAGACCAGAGTTTGGTTCCACTCGAAATCATCGGGATTTTCTTGTATATTTTAATTTCTATCTGACACACAGAATATTGAATATTTACTTTTTAAATGTATTTTGGAGATAAGTAACAGTCCGGAGCACATACCACTGAGCATCCGACCATCCTCCTTTCCCGCTTCGGTCATAATCGCTTTGATCTGAAATTCTTCCGTCGTATATTTCACCCCTCATCCAGAAACTTTAATCCCAAGTGCATAACACTCGTTCTGTTCTTGCAAATTCCACTGTCGAACTCATCCTAGTTTTCCATGTTTGCTGGTGACATGGCAAGTGTATCGGAATGGGTATTCCTGTAGAATATACCGTCAATGGCCACATTGTTATATACACTTATACACCTGCTCCTTAAAGTGAATATCTAATCAGCCAATCATGGAGCAGCAGCTCAATGCATAACAGCATGCAGACATGGTCCAGACGTTCAGATGTATTTAGACCAGACATCCGAATGGGCGGAAATTTGATCTAACTGACATTGACCTCGCAAAGATTAATGGTAAGAGACGGGGCTTGATGAATTCAGGAACTGCTGATCTTCTGGGATTTTCAACCTTAACTTTCCCTAAAATTATCAGAGGATGGTACTACATATCAAAGAAAATAAAAGAACTAATGAGCGGCAGTCTTAACGGTGAAACATTCTGTCAATGAAAGAGGTCAGAGGAGAATAGGCAGACAGGCTGAAACTGATAGGAAGGCAACAGGCATTCAAGTTACAGCAGCGGTGTACAGAGGAGCATCTCTGAACGCACAACACATCGGACCTTGCTATTATATAAAGTACAGTAAAAAAGCCCCATCTGCCTTCGAGCAACGTAGCCCTGGTGTGTATAAATCACTGGAAAACAAAGAGAACGCGCAGAAAACAATAAGGACTTTATATCTGGTCAACGTGAAAAGAGTTGCCAGGACGTTAATGCAATTGTATCGGACCATGCAGGGACCTCATGTGAAGAATCTTGCATTGTTCTGCTTCCATGTCTAAACTGACTGACCAATTCATCATGTGTGAAGCTCTCCCAAATACTGACCATTTCTATGAGGAGCGCGTAAAGAGATTAAGAACGAAAATTGAGACCTCAGGAGCAGCAGAAGAGTAGAAAATGGATAACTTCAGCAAGAACATTTAAGAGAAAATTTGAGGAAATATGAAGTCCATACAAGATACGTTGAACCTAAGGAATGCATTGTAGAATTTACAGACACACTAAAACATGGTGCGTGCGAAGCAACACTAACTATACACATGGAATGCGCCGTATGAAGGAAAGATACCGGATGTCAGTACTAAAACAAGCCTGATCCACTTTTGGAGTCAAAGTCCTGCAAATCGTATTACAACCGATGTGAAATAGTATCTCCTGGTATTTATCGATAAAATCGAGTGTAAGGACAGAACATATATGCTCAGTATTTATCAGCTCTGTCCTATTTGTTGTTGTTTTTTTTTGCAGTGAATTTAGTAGCAATTATGATCATGTCCCGGGGAAAATGCGGCGTCTTCATCTGCATCATCTGCTACCTGGTTGCCATAGCAGCGACGGATCTACTTGTCATCATCACTGAGGTCATTTTGTATCAGATCAAATATCATTATTTCCCACTGAGCTTTCTCAACAAAATTCCTGGATGAACTATTATCCGGGTGTTGACGTATATAGCCGGAGACTGTTCTGTCTGCTTTACCGTCACGTTCAACTTTGATCGGTTTGTCGCCATTTGTTGCCAGAAGCTGAAAGCGAAATATTGTACCGGGTGAACAGCGCCTCCGGTGCTCGGGACCACCGGCAGACTTCTCTGTCTGAAAAACTTTCCCATCTTGTTCGCGCATGGACCTAAGAAGATTGTAGACAATTTCGATGATAGGTTCTGTTACCCCCAGCCTAGTTACTTCTCTACAGTCGGCTTGGTAGCATTTGATTGGGTCGATACCATCAACCCCGTTCCTCCCGTTCGCTGGCATTCTACTGCTCAACTCTGTAACCGTTAGGCACATCTTAGTGGTCAGCCGGTTCCGTAAGGGGCTGGTGGGTCAGAGCAACCGGGAGAACCGCAGCGCCCCGGAGATGAAGAGCAGGAGGAAGTCTATGATTTTGCTCCTCACGCTGTCCGGCAACTTCATATTCTTGTGTCCGACCATCGTCATTAATTTTATCTACTATCAGATCAAAGGAGGAATAGCTGAACAGGGTGAGGGGGATTATCTCTTTTCACAAGTTGGAAAGTTGCTGAGTAATTTCAGCTGTTGCACGAACCCTTTTATGTATGCGGCGACGCAGTCGTAGTTCAGAGAGAACGTGAAGACCGATGTGAAATATTCGGCTATTTCCTTGTTTCGCTTAATTAGTAAAGTGTCTTCCTGTGTGCGACCCACGTCATCGCCGTAGCTCTGTTCAGGGTCCCAAATCGTCCCTCTGATCACCTCAGTCGGAAGAGCCTCAGAGTTAAGTGCAAGGATAATGTTGTGGAAGCAGTCGGAGAATCTGGGACACGCGCACAATTACAGCGGCTGCCACTCCCATCCTATTCCCGTGGTTTAATATCAAAGTCAAGCTCACGTTCACGCTTGTTGTCATGCAAACGGACACGTGTATACATCCAAAGTGAACATTGTTCCTCATAGAAATACGTGCAAAACACTGTACATGTATCACACCATAATATACTCACATTAGCATTAACAGCTGAAAGTGTATTCTCCAGTTACAGTTTACAGAATGTAACTCCATCTGTAGGCCGAGATAGAGTGCATGTGAAGAGGAGCTTTCCTGAAGTATGGGAGTCTCGGACCAGACGGCACATCCTCAGAGTAGAGGGATGTCCCGTTAGAACAGATATGAGGAGGAATTTCTTTAGCCAGAGGGTGACGAATCGGTAGAATTAGTTGCCATAGGTGGCTGTGGAGGCCAGGTCATTGATACCTCACCATCGTTTTATGAACATTCAACATTATGTCCCAAATCCTGCAGTCACTACATTAATTTATTAAAGCTAGTATGCAAGATCTCTCTTTACAGCTCTTTCTATCTATGACGCCATTATACTTAAGTGACTACAACAGAGTCTAATACTTCGGATAAGTTAGAACGGGAGTTTCCTTAAGCTTCAGTGAAATTTCCTGACACCTGAACACAATGCCTTGACTAACAGAGACAAGCGCGCAAAATCTTCTCAGCAGTGTCTTTATTCGGGACACGTACACCTGCTCGTTAATGCAGCAATTCAGCACATAATACGCTGAAGACATAGTCAAGACCAAATATCAGAATGGGAAAGAAATGTGATCGAAGTAACTTGGACGGTGGAATGAATATTGTTACCGCACGGGGTGATTTGAGCAGAAAGTGCTGATCTCCTGGGATTTTCTATCGCAACAATCTTCAATGTTTCTCGGGAATAGTGTCAGAAATCCAGAGAGCAGTAGTGCTGTGGGACAAAAGCCCTTGTTGATTAGAGGGCTCAGAGATGAGTAGCTAGACTGTTCGAGCTGACATTCGGACCAATTTTTAGAGGATACCACCGAGAATGTCCTGACACGCTGCAGCACGGTTTGGCACGTGAAATACCAGACATCTGACCACAAAGATTTGCAAGGTCTGCAGAGAAAATTATGTATCAGGAGCGTTGCGTACACACGGCCCTTAATATTGTCAAGGATCGGTCCCATCAGTAGCACAATCTCTTTGACTACTTACCATCTGAACGAAGGTACCAAGGCAAAAGGATAAGGACGGTTAGGATGGGAAACAGCTTATTCCCCCGGATGAAAGTGCTCCATTTTCATCCATGAAGCAGTTCTTGTCACGCATGAAGCCAGCAGCGTTAGATTTATTAATTTTTAACTTGTGCCGTTATCTTGCCTGAACATCAGTCCTCTGAAATATAATTCATTAAGAATTAATTTATTTGTAGTAATATCAGTGTATGTGTTGTGTGTGTGTGTGTGAGTTATGTGTATTGCATTATTCAGAATGGTCCTAAGGAGCGTTATACATGGGGCTAAAATTTGCCTGCTTGCCACTTTTTGGCTTTTTTTCTGGGGTTTCGAGGGGGGGCGGTTGGGGATTTTTTTTTTTTGCTTGCTTTTTGCTTCATGGGCTGACTCGAAACTACAAAAATGGTTGGAGTGTCATAACTTCCGGTTCCTCCTTGAACTTACTTCCCTCTTCCGGATTCGTGAGTTCATCTTTTTTTTAACCTTATCTGTTAACTGCGATAAATATTGGCAATATGGATAAGATTATTAATTTTGTTTCTTGGAATACTAATGGTTTAAATCATCCGATCAAACGGAAAAAAATATTCAAAGTATTCCACAGAATGAATGCTAATATTATCTTTGTACACGAGACTCATGTGAGGAAAGTGGATAGTCAACTTTTTTTAGGTTTTGGAAAGGTAAACAGTATCACTCGAATTTCCAAGCCAAAGTAAGTGGCATTTCCATTTTTATAGATTCTTCAACCTCTTTTATACACTATGAAACTATTTCGGACCCAGAAGGTAGATTTTTGCTTGTCGCTGGTTCACCTTTCAATCAAGAAGTTGTTTTAGTTAATGTTTATGCTCCAAATTCTGACTGTCCTGAATTTTTTAAATGTCTATTTACATCCTTTCCTAATTTAAATGAATACATGTTGATAATGGGTGGGGATTTTAACTGTTGCTTAAATCCTTCAATGGATAGATCTAAGCCCACCCAGGTTCTTCCGAATAAATCGGCCTCTCTTATTAATTCCTTCATGGTTGATTCTGGAATTTCTGAAATTTGGCGATGTTTACACACTAACGATAAAGAATTTTCATACTTCTCTCATGTTTATCATAATTACTCAAGAATTGACTGCTTCTTTATTGATCATCGTTTACTCACAGATGTTATCGATTGTAAATATGATTCCATTACCATTTCTGACCATGCAGCTTTGAAGTTATCTATTAAGACAATGGATTTATCTTCTAATGCTAAATCTTGGAGGTTCAACTCTATTTTACTGCAGGACTCAGACTTTCTTAACTTTATTAAACAACAAATTGATTTGTTTTTTTCAACAAATTCTACAGAAGAGATCTCTACTGGAACATTATGGGACATTTTTAAAGCATTTATTCGCGGACAGATTATTTCATACTCTGCTGGAATTAGGAAACGAACTAATTCTGAAATATTAATATTGGTCGATAAAATTAAAGAAATTGATAAGATTTATTCAGTGACCCCCAGTAAAGAACTTTATAAAAAAAGAGTTGAACTTCAAATGGAATATAGTTTGTTATTATCCTCTTAGGTTGAAAATCAGTTAATTAAATCTAGAACCCATTTTATGTACATGGAGATAAATCTGGCAAATTATTGGCTAATCAATTGAAAATTGCTTCGGTTAAACGACAGATCACCAAGATTCGTAAACGAGATGGCAATTTCACGATTGATCATAAGAGATAAATAAAGCCTTTCAAGATTTTTATAATTCTTTATATCAATCAGAATTTTTTGAAGATTCTTCCATAATGGATAAATTTTTAAGAAAATTGAATATCCCAAAATTAACAACAGAAGACAGTGTATTTCTAGACGCACCTATTACGGAAACTGAAATAAAAGAGGCTATTTTTTCAATGAATTCGGGTAAAGCCCCTGGTCGGGATGGATATACTACAGAATTTTTAAAATCCTTTTCTTCTCTACTCACTCCTTGGCTTTATAAAAATTTTAAAGATACGTTAACTGTAGGTAAATTACCACAATCTTTTTATGATGCCTCAATTTCTCTAATTCTTAAAAAAGATAAAGACCCCTCTGACTGTGCATCCTGTCGACAGATATCCTTGTTGAATACGGATTCTAAGATTTTTACCAAAATTTTGGCTACTAGATTAGAAAATATATTACCTAAAATTATTTCTGACGATCAGACCGGATTTATTAAAAACCGTTATTCATCTTTTAACATCAGAAAATTAATTAATATAATGTATACTCCTTCATCTAAAATACCAGAATGTGTTATTTCCTTAGATGCTGAAAAAGCGTTCGATAGAGTTGAATGGCCATAATTATTTAATACTTTGCAGAATTTTAATTTTAGATTAAAATTTATATCATGGATTAAATTAATATATTATAAACCTTTGGCTTCGGTTCTTACCAATAATCAGAGATCAACTTTTTTTTCAGTTATCCCGTGGTACGAGGCAAGGCTGTCCTTTAAGTCCTTTATTATTTGACATTGTTTTGGAACCTTTAGCCATTGCCATTCGTGAATCTCCTAATATTTTTGCTATTACTCGTGGGGAAGGGACTTATAAGTTATCATTATATGCTGATGATTTGTTACTATACGTATCTGACCTTGAGAGGTCTATTCCTGATATTTCGTCCTTGCTTACTCAGTTTAGTAGTTTTTCTGGTTACGAACTGAATTTTAATAAGAGTGAATTATTTCCATTAAATATGTAAGTTCCAATTTATAAACACTTACCATTTAAACTTGTTACAGATCATTTTAGCTATTTGGGTATTAAAATTATCAAGAAACATAAGGATTTATTTAAAGTTAATTTTTTACCTTTAATTGACCAAATCAAACAACTTGTTACCAGGTGGTCCCCATTAGCTTTGTCATTGGTTGGTCGAATTAATGCTATTAAGATGATAGTATTACCCAAATTTTTATACTTAGTCCAAGCATTACCAATTTTTATTCCTAAATCTTTTTTTGATATTATTGACTCCAAAATATCCTCGTATGTATGGCAGAATAAAAATCCTAGATTAAGTAAAAAAATATTTACAGAAGCCTAAGAAGGAGGGTTGTTTGGCTTTGCCAAACCTGCGATTTTACTATTGGGCAGTTAATATTCGATATTTAATATTTTGGACACAAGAATCGATTATAGTATCTTGCCCACAATGGGTAAATTTGGAATGTAAATCTGTACAAGACTTCTCATTGTTTTCTATTTTAGGATCTTCGCTTCCTTTTGCTTTATCTAAATTGAATAAACAAATAACCAATCCTATAGTTAAACATACATTACCAATATGGTTTCAATTTCGTAAATTCTTTGGTTTGAATAAGTTTATCTTATCAAGCCCTATTATATCTAACTTTTTTTTCGGCCCTCTTTTATGGATCACGCCTTTGTATTATGGAAAACAAAAGGTATAACATGTTTTCGTGATTTTTTTTAGACAATAGTTTTATGTACTTTGAACAGCTATCTAATAAATATAATTTGCCTAAAACTGATTTTTTTAGATACTTGCAAGTTAGAAATTTCTTGAATAACATGTTACATTTTTTTCCGAAATTATGTCCAATGAACATTACGGAAAACATTTTAGCTCTGAATCCTTCCCAGAAGGGTTTAGTAGCCATCATTTATAAAATGATCATGAAAATACAGCCAGAAGTATCAGGAAAAATTAAGAAGGAATAAGAACTTCATTGTCTTATACCCACTGAGCAGTGGGAGAAAAATTTACAATTCGTCAGTTCTTCTTCTATTTGTGCTAAACATGCCTTAATACAATTTAAGGTTGTACATAGGGCTCATATGTCTAAGGATAAACTTGCTCGATTTTATTCTTATGTTAATCTAACCTGTGACAGATGTTATTCTGAAGTTGCTTCATTGACCCATATGTTTTGGTCTTGCCCCGCTTGCAAAATTATTGGAAAGATATTTTCGGTATTATTTCAAAAGTTCTGAATATTAAATTGCAACCGCATCCTATTACTGCAATTTTTGGTTTACCAATGGTGGATAATAGTTATTTATCCCCCTCAGCTCGGCGGATGATTGCATTTGTTACGTTAATGGCTAGAAGATCTATCCTATTGAATTGGAAAGAAAGTAATCCTCCAACCATATTTCAGTGGTTTTCTCAAGGTACTTCTTATTTGAGTTTAGAAAAAATTAGAAGTGTTGTTTTTGACCCTTCAATTAAATTTGAAGAAACTTGGAGACCATTTATTCAACATTTTCATATGAGCTAAATTGACTATTCCTAAACCTTACTTTTATTATCGTTAATCATTTGGATGGAGGTACGGAGTTATTGATGCTGCTGTGTATAATTGACATAATGCAATGACCCATGTTGGTAAGGTTTTTTTTGGAGGGTTTTTTTTCTTATTTACTTTTTTCGTAATCACTATGAGTTTGGGAGGTTATTATGTATGGATTATCATCTATTTGTATTTATACTTTAACCTATTAATTATGTATTCTCAAACTCTCTGTATCTATGTTTCTCATGTTTATTTAAAATTAATAAAATGATATAAAAACATGTCTACGGTTCAATCACACGAAACTTTCAAAGAGATCTTAGAAAAATGTGCTGGCCTTGGTTGGGGTCCAGAGGAGGGGTTTCACGAGAAGGATGTTAGGACTGAAATGGTTAACGCAGGAGGATGAACTACGTGATGTTCGGATGAGTAAAGGAGAACCTAAGCTGGAATTTCAATCGGCATTTATCAAACTGCCATTCAAAACTCCGGTGCACAGTATAAGGGACTAATGGTTATAACGGAAGTCAGTTAACATAATTGAAGATTGGTTCTGGCACAGAAGACAGGGTATCGGAATTAACTATTTGTTTCGTACTAAACAAAGGAAAAGGTGGATTTATCCAAGAATGGGTTCCTCTTTCTCGGCGCCACGGTAACGTAATGGTTATGCCATCGCTATTACTGCTCGGGAAATCGGAGTTCAGAGTTCAATCCGGACTCCCCCGTAAGCAACTTGTGTGATCCTTTCCATGGCTGCGTGGGATTCCTCTGGGTATGACGTCTTCCTCCCACAGTCCAAAGACATCTGGCTCGTAAGTTAATTACTTACTTACTGCCCATTCCGCTGCTGGCTTTAGGGAGTGAGGTAGGTCTTCCATTTCTGCTGGTGTTCATGCCTTCCTCCATCATCTCAACAGCTTCTTCTCGGTTTTCTGTCAGGCATGTAACTCCCGGGTGGAGACACAGAAATACCACCACACTCAAATGCAGATGGATTCTTCATTGCTGATTCCATAACAATTTTGTTTTTGCAGTCAGGGTTTTACCATTACAATTTACGATTCTGTTTTACCGGGATTTAGCTGTTATCCCTGAGCTAAATCCCGAACCTGGAGGACCGGTGGGCCACTCTTCGACTGCCATCTACCCTTTGACCTGTTAAGCATGGGTAACCATTTTACCACCCAAAGCATAACGCCCTGACTCCTGCCAACATGGCTCTCTGGATCACTGAGGCACGCAAGCCAACAAACAACGACAAGATTATGGTCCTCT
Organism: Hemitrygon akajei; assembly: GCF_048418815.1. Lineage (NCBI taxonomy): Eukaryota > Metazoa > Chordata > Chondrichthyes > Myliobatiformes > Dasyatidae > Hemitrygon > Hemitrygon akajei. The sequence continues at coordinate 23,220,054 of NC_133147.1, read as the reverse complement.
TGGAGGCGTCAATTAATTGGTCATTTGGGTTAGCGAAAGTAGCTGGGTTGTAGGGCAGCGCACTCGTTAGGCATGAAGAGCCTATTCGGCACTGTCTCTCGAAATAAATAAACAAACAAACAGACAAACGGAAAGAAAGATCAATAGATAGACAGATTGACTGATTGATTGATTGATTGATTGATTGATTGATTGATTGATATATTGACAGATAGGGAGACATGGACGGACTGACAGATATGTAGACATTGATAGCTAGATAGTCAGATAGATAGATAATAAACTAATATAAAACTAATTTAATGAATGTCTCTCTGAACACTATTTGGTCTATGGATATCTATACAAATACACAATTGCAAAGAACAAGTTAGTTCGAATTAGATTCTCACTTTCTTCCTCTCATAACAGTTAGAGTTCTAATGCGACACGTTGTAACTATTCATGGTTTACGCGGTGGGGTGGAGTTACGTCTCTACCAAAGGAGGTGTAATGCGCTTCTTCCCTCTGCTAACCTGCAGGACACCCTTGGGCAAAGTGTAGCACTTATTTAGCCCTCCCTCCCCCACCCCGAGCAAACCACTACCGCCGGGCAGACAATCTCTGAAGTGTATTGATAGTTCCTGTACAAGTGCCTGTAGGCCAGCCACCTTGACAAGACACTGGACGGAAGATGACACTGGCTTTTGAGGCAACCACTTTAAACGGTACGGCACAGAACGAATGAAGGAACGATAAGTAAGCCTTATGACGAATATTATGTAAGTATAAAGACCTCGCCTCCTTAATCTACTACTCACCTGCTCCTCCTTGCCAAAGCCTCTCGACCCAAAGCCTTAGATCTTTGCGTCCTCCACAGGCCAATTCACACAATGCCCAATCCAATATAGCCTCCACTTCTTCTTTCTAAAGCCTCAACTCCCACAGTCCCACTCCTGCAATAGTTGCTTCGTGTAACTTAATCAACTTAACTGTATCCGTGACTTACGAAGAAACCAGTCAAATGCATGTTTTGTAGATTCTGTTTTCATTGTTCCTTGCCAAATGCCTAAATATCCCGCTTGAGGAGGGCAGGGGAAAGGGTGGGCATTTAATTGTAAGTTTTATTTTGTTATTTATTTGTTTTGTGATACAGAAAGGAACATGCTTTTTCAACTCAATGGCCCACGTTGACAAGCAACAGCCCACTGAACAAAGACTTACCGCAGTCTATTTTAATGCATTGTGTCGCTGTGCAATAAATACCGCTCCTCAAGGAATATTGTATAAAATAATTTTGACATAATCTATTAACCTCTTCCGAAGAGAATGGTACTAAAGTTATTCGTAAGTCATGGTTCTGGCGGTTTAAACCAAGTGTACCATATTACTTACAACACGGCAGTTAACTAGGGTTATTTATAAAACTAAGAACAGCAGCTCAGTTTTGTAGCTAAAATAAAGAAAATGCCTTCCTGCAGGAAAGGGAATTATTACGCAGTGCAACAATAATTGTGCTTCCAGAATGGATTTTTACTGCATCTTATCGATTTTGGGCTGCTGGTCATGAAAGCTACCATGAGATTTCCCATTCACAATAGTTGTTTGAAATAGTCCATTTTTGTTCTTCCAATTCACAACTCGTCAGAATAATTGATGCCAAAACGTTTGTGTGGGACGGAGAAAATCGCATGGAAGGCATTCAGGGGTGTTCTTAAAATTCTTCTTGGCTGCTACTGAGCACCAAACTATGTGCAGTCATATTTCATATATTATCATATATCAAAATATCATGTTTCTCTGCTGTACTTTTCTATGACTGTATGACACACTGGGTGTAAATAGAAAAGCTGCCCTTATGGTCCAGGAACTGGAGTCGGATGACCTCCGGATCATTCGGGAGAATAAGTTTGTAGATAGTAGTTTCAGGGAGGTAGTTACGGCAAAGGAGCAGCGCACTGGTAATTGGGTTACCGTCAGGCGAGGGATGAGGAAAGGCAGGCAGAGTGGTAATCTCAGAGTGGTAATCAGGGTGGTAATCTCAGGATTGCTGCCTGTGCCACGTGCCAGTGAGGGTAAGAATAGGATGCTCTGGAGGATGAACACGTGGCTGAGGAACTGGTGTAGGGGGCAGGGTTTCAGACTTCAGGATCATTTGGACCTCTTCTGGGGCAGGTGGGACCTGTAAAAGAGAGACGGGTTACACCTGAACTACAGGGGGACCAATATCCTTGCAGGTAGGTTTGTTAGTACTATTGGGGGGGGGGTTAAACTAGATTTGCAGGAGGATGGGAACCAGAGTGACATAGTGGAGTGAGGGTGAAAATAATTGATGTTAAAGGTTCATGCAAAGTCACCAATAGAAGGTTTGTTTGTGGTGGTAATAATCTTCTGAGGTGTGTCTATTTCAATACGAGGCGTACTGTGGGGAAGGCTGACGAGCTGAGAGCGTGGATTGACACGTGGAATTTTGACATTGTAGCCATTCGTGAAACTTGGCTACAGGAGGGGCAGGACTGGCAGCTTAATGTTCCAGGGTTACGATGTTTCAGACGTGATAGAGGCAGGCGGATGAAGGGTGGGTGTGGGGTGGCATTGCCAGTCAGAGAAAATGTTACAGCAGTGCTCAGGCAGGATAGGTTAGAGGGCTTGTCAAACGAGGTCATATAGGTGGAGTAAGGAATACTAAGAGATAGGATCTACAAGTATTTAGATAGACAAGGACTTATTAGGGAGAGTCAACAGGGCTTTGTGCGTGGTAGGTCGTGTTTAACAAATCTATTAGAGTTTTTCGAGGAGGTTATAAAGAAAGTGGATGAAAGGAAGGCAGTGGATGTTGTCCACATGGACTTCAGTAAGGCCTTTGACAAGGTCCCGTCTGAGAGGTTAGTTAGGAAGATTCAGTCGCTAGGTATACATGGTGTGGTAGTAAATTGTATTAGACATTGGCTCAATGGGAGAAGTCAGAGAGTAGTAGTGGAGGATAGCTTCTCTGAGTGAAGGCCTGTGACTGGCGGTGTGCCACAGGGATCAGTGCTGGGTGCATTGTTATTTGTCATCTAAATCAATGATCTGGATGATAATGTGGTGAATTGAATCAGCAAAACTGATATTAGATATTGAGAACACGGGTTTTAGAATCCTTGAAAGTCAATCAATAGGTTATGGACTCAGTTCAGTATTCGGTTGAGTGAAGTTATCTACTCTGGTTCAGGTGCCTGATGGTTGAGAGGTAATAACTGTCCCTGAAACGGGCGATGGGTGGGTGGTTCAATATCAGGTGCTTTGTTCTTTCGGAGGCATCTGGGTGGCTCGACCGATATGTATGCTAAAATTCATCCGCCTCCCTTCCCTGCCCTCTCGTCTTGTACAAACTCGAGCCAGTTTATTTTTGGTGAAACTCTCCCAGTGTTCCACACGGAAGATTGCAGTAACTGTATGAATGTTTTGATGGAGTTAAGGATTGGTAAATGGACTAAAGTTTATTCCTATGAAGTCCGACCTGTTTATGACTATTGTTTCGGGCTGTGTCTTAATAATAATAACACTGGACCACAAACTTTTTGGAAAGTGTTGCATTCTCGGATTTTTGTTTGTTTATGATAAACTGCTTACAGCTGAACTGAAATGTCGTCTCGGACTGTTTGTATCACGTAGGAATTTCACGAAACAATAAATTAAATTCTATTGAATATAATGTGTTTAATTGCACAAAGGCGCTAGCGGTGTACAATATTTCAACTAACCTAAACCGTTTTGTTGATGATTTTCGTTTGTGCTTAGTGTCTCGGGCTTCTTGCTTTAGTATCGAGAAACAATCAGCCCGCATTGATGAACTCCAGTTCCCTGATACGGTTTCTCTGTCACCGCGATATCCCGGTGAAACATTCCACTATACTTGTCACTGACAGCGCCAGGATTGGCATGGAAAAAGTCCCCAACATACTGAGTATTCAGGAAGCAAAATCGATGTTGTCCAGTGCAACAATGGTCTTCCTTCCGGACAAAACATTTTCTTCATTTTAACTACCAAACCAAGCTGCTATTTTTGGTTTAAGCAGCTAGAACCTTGTCAGACAAACATCGTTAGCACCGTTCTCTACGGAAGAGATTAATAAATTATGTTGGTAACGCGCTGTAAGGATTCACTACTGATGTCATGGCTTCTTTGTAATGTTTCGCTGCTAAGGCTCGTGTCATGGCTTCTCTGTAATGTTCACTGCTGAGGTAACGGTTGCTCCGTTGCAGCAATATTTGGGTTATGGCTGGAGATAACAGGGAAGTGGTATGCATGTTTACCAGTCTTGTGAATCTGGAAGGAGGTTTTTCGCGGTCTTTGTTGAGGAGAGATGAAGAGGGAAGCCACGTGTGGAGATAGCTGCTGGACTACCGCACGGAGTGGACTGGGATCAGAGGGTCCGAAGGTCGGCGACGCTCGGAGGAGACCGGTGGTGGAAGAATGGCGACTGAGTAAGCTCCAACGTGCACTTTTGACTTTTTCTTGAATTGGGTCCTTTTTTATTTTCATTACTAACCCTATATTCAGATTAAGATACATAAATTTAAATTGTTTAATTGCATATGGTCTGCTGTCTGATATTTTGCTCTGTGGGATTTCTCAGGTAGGCGGGGCTAAGGGTTGTTTTCACCCAGGCGAACGCGAGCAGGCCGAGCCTGAGGGTCACATGTTAAAATTATTTTTATGTAATATTCCCTGGGGAGTGTTATTTTTGTACACCGACACAATGCATAAAAATAGATTATTGTATGTCTTTGTTCAGTGGGTTTTTGCTGAGTGTCTAAGATTGTGGTGACATTAATTGCCTCCGCGGAGTTTTCCTTTCCTGTATAAGAGCATAGCAGACCAGCCACTGGTAAATATGGGCGACTGCCACCTTCAGCACAACTATCCATAATGCTTCACATTCATAATGTGATATCCAGCAATTTACCACACGGCTAGAATTTTCTATCCAGTACTCGTAGCGGTTGGTGTCTCTGTTCAGAAAATGGAGCGGGTGCTCTTTCTGCCGTTCTACCCTCTTGCTGCGCCCCGAGCATCGTTGAAAATCGGCCGCGATACCCATTACAGATGTGTCCTCACCGGATTAGCATTTCTGTTTTCCAACCTTTCCGATTCTAGGCATTTGCAACCTTTTCCCCATTTGTCCAGATATTTCCTGCCGAATGTTTTTTTAATCAAATGTATCGCGTAGGTTCACAAGCGTGTTGCCAGCTCTTAAGTGACCACGACTTTCCGAATCGTGTCATGCAAATAGACTGTACACCGTCTCTTCTGACGAGTTTGATAAGTTATACGGAAGTATTTTTTTATATAATATTCTTTCAGGAGGGGAATTTATTGCACAGTGACACAACGAATAGAAATATATCCGAAGGCTGCACTCATATATATTTCTCGCCAGTTGTAAACAATGCTACCTTTAGTTTAAGCAGCTGAAACGTTGTCGTACAAATATTATTTGCAACATGTCTTCTGAAGAGTTTAATATATTACATTAAAATTATTTTAATAATGTTTATTGAGCAGTATGATTTATTGGCCAGTGATCCCAGTTGGGTCAGTACGTATGGTCCGTTGGCTGTATTAATGCAAATATGCTACTTTTGTTATAAAGGAGAACCCTGAGGCATTTCCATTGTCTGTGTGTGTGTATGTGAGTGTGTGTGTGTGTGTGTGTGTGTGTGTGTGTGTGTGTGTGTGTGTGTGTGTGTGTGTGTGTGTGTGTGTGTTTTCTCGTCCAATTTCTACCATAATAGGCCAAGTATTATTTAAAATCTTTGATTATGGGCGATATTTACAAAACAGCCTTTCACTACTGCGCACATTGCGGAACCACCTTTATAATTTGACAGCCTTCTTCCAGAAGCGACAGGCCAGTGTGAGGATGGAGGATGGACTGTTTTATGAGGCTGAAACAGAGCTAAAGCTGCACGTCTTTGCGAACACCTGCAGTGGGATTCCGAGAGGGGGCCATTTCGGTAGGGTACAGAGATCATCATCATCATCATCATCATCGTCATCATTATCGTCGTCGTCATTATCATCGTCGTCGTCATCATTATGTACCATATCGCTGGGTGGCTGGTTGGTGATACAGTGCGCCTTTACCAAAGGAGGTGAAAGGCGATCCTTCTCTCTGCTAACCTGACAGTCAACCCTAGGCAATATTTTACACCTACCTATCCCCACTCAACCCAGTCAGGATCACGTAAAGCCATGTGAGTAGGAACAGCTAGTGCATATCACAAGTTATGCGACCACTGATGCCGGGGTGGGGGAGTGGACATTCTCTGAATAGTTTTGATAACAGCTGGGGTCACGAGCCTGGGCACTGCCGAGAGGAAGACAATGGCAGACCACTCCTGTAGAAACATTCGCCAAGAATCATCATGCTCATGGAGACCATCATTGTTCACGTTAACATGACACACAAGCAAAAAATATTTATAAAAATGAACCGCTTTCAGGACAATTGCAGATAGCATGTTGTTTCGTTCTTTTCTTGCAGTTAACTTAATGGCGATTGTGATCCTCTCTCGCGGGAAATGTGGTCTCTCCAAGTGCATCACCCGTTACCTGGTGGGGATGGCAGGGGCAGACCTAACGGTGGTGATCATTGCCGCCGGAGTGGAGCAGATAAATAACATCGACGTTTATTCCACAACGCTGCTCATTACCCCGATTTGCTCCGTGGCACTTATCCTGAGGGTCGCCACCATGGACTGCTCCGTCTGGCTCACGGTGGCTTTCACTTTTGACCGCTTTATCGCAATTTGTTGTCAGAAGCTGCAGAAAATGTACTGCAGCGAAAGGACGGCGACGGTGATCATCGTTGTGGTCAGCACAGTGAGCTGTGCCAGGTGTGTCCCGTTTTACTTCGCAATAGAGCCATAATCAACCATGTGCCGTGGCGTTGCATCTTTAAACATGAATACTCTACGGCGACCGTCTGGAAATCGTACGAACTTCTCGACAGTGTCATAACACCGCTGTTACCAATTGGTTTAATTCTTCTGTTCAACGGGTTGACAGTCCGGCACATCATAGCAGCAAACCTGGTTCGCCAAGGCCTCCGCAGCAGCAACGAGAAGCAGAAGGACCCAGAGGTGGAGAAACGGAGAAAGTCAATGATTTTATTGTTCGCTCTACCAGCCAACTTCATATTATTTTGGATGCCCCATGTAATATCTTCGATGAAATGTCAAACAGAGAATTATCTTACACGGACAGATCTGTGAGTAACCCGGTATATATTCTGCAACAATTCGGGTTCATGTTCCAGTTTATCAGTACCTGCACCAACACGTGCATCTATACCCTGTCACAGAGGAAATTCCGGGATGAGGTGAAAAATTGATTGAAATTTCTCTTTACCTTGAACGGACAACTGTGTGGATAAAGCCATGTCCCATTAAAAGGTAGTGAGGTGTTCAAATCTGTATTTCTATATCTTCTCAGTTTCTCAAAAGTACCAGAAAATACATGTGGACTGTTTATTTTTTAACTACCTGTGGTCTACTAACCCCTCCGAAAGCAATGTGATCAGAGTGTGTAACACTTGAAACAGGGCCGTCGGATTACACTCAGCGGTTGTTTTATCAGGCAGCTCCTGTACCTTATAAAGTGACCAGTCAGTTTATGTTCGTAGTCTTCTGCTGCTGTAGCCTATCCACTTCGAGGTTGGGGTTTAGAGATGCTCTTCTGCACACTATTATTGTAACACATGGTTATTTAATTTGCCGATTGCCTTCGTGTCAGCTTGAGCGTCACTTCGATCACATTCCTTCCCCGATCGGAACAGCAACTGACGTCTTAACCATGCTTTATCACGGCATTGCTCCCACATGATTAGCTGATTTGCATGAACGTGCAGGTGTAGAGGTGTACCTAATAAAGTGGAAACTCAGTGTTCTTGTGACATTGCTGGCCTCCGGTTCCGCTTCACTGTAGCCTTGTTACCGCAGTGGACATCTGCTGCTGTGGCAGTTGGAGAAACTATCTCAGAAAAGGAAAGAAGGTGTGTGTGTGTGTGTGTGTGTGTGTGTGTGTGTGTGTGTGTGTGTGTGTGTGTGTGTGTGTGTGTGTGTGTTTGTGTGTGTGTGTGTGTGTGTGTGTGTGTGTGTGTGTGTGTGTGTAGTCTCGAGAGACCATGGACGCTCGAGTTTCCAGGGCTCAAGCCTGGGAAAGGTGTGTTTTTTTTAATGGAAGACCGGCAGTTGCCCAAACTGCAAGTCTCCCCTCTCCACGCCACCGATATTGTCCTTCCTTAGTATGTAATTAGTTTTGCTACAACAAGTGTATGGGACATTGGAAAAAAAGTTGAATTTCCCCATGGGGATGAATAAAGTATCTATCTATCTATCTATCTATCAAGGGAAGAACATTATGACCCATACAGCTTGGCACCGGTGTCGTCGCAGAGCAATGGGTTGTTAAGTGCCTTGCTCAATGACACACACGCAGCCTCAGCCAAGACTCGAACTAGCGACCTTCAGATCACTAGACTGTTGCGTATTCAGGCAACAATAAATATATATGAGTTAGGCAAGGGTTTTTATAACAAATAGCACGTTTATTAAACACTGAAAACAAACCCCCCCAAAAGTAAACAAACACTAGCTTAACCGGAACTCAGCTGCTGTGCGGCAGATTCACAGTTCTTAATAGCGTTGCAGCATAACAGTTCTTAAAGCGGTATTGAAAAAAAACAGTTCTTTAAAGCGTATGCCGAAAGTTCAAAAGCTCACAGTCCATTTAAAAGGAGAGACTTTTTAAAGCAATTTAAATTCTCTTCCACGTCGTTGTCCTTCGATTCCCCGGCGTCGAACTTTCCCAAGAAGAATTTTATGGAATATAACGGCTTAAAGGCACTGACCTTTCTTCCTCACTATTCTCAATCTCCCGCTATCCCAGCGGAGATTAACACGAGAACAGTCAACGAAATCCTTCCGAATAAGGATCAAATAAGGTCGAACTTTCCACCGTCGAAAATCGATTCTCCTCGATTTTGATCTTCCAAATTCTTATCTTCAATCTCCATCAGCAAAGAAACCGCTGGCAGTGACCTTTTAAACTTTAGGCATTATATAAAACTTCATTTTTCAACTAAACTGCGTCATCACATTAAATCACGCAGTGACATGAAGTCATCTTGGCAAATCTAGCCACGAACTGCCCCACCTGACAGGGTGGGTCTTCCTTTTATAACCTGTAAAAATAACCTGTCACATGACCTCTACTGGCGGGAAAATGACATCACTCCACCATCACAAGACCATTACCTCAAGTCCAGTATAACTTCAACCCCAGTCACGTGACAAGGGTACCACTGTCACGTGTCACGGGTACGTAACAAGACGAATACCTTAACCACGCGAAATCGGGTATAATGAACTGGAATATATCAAACTTTAGTATTATTATTGACAAAATCATTGACTCGTGAAAGTAACCGTTTTTGCGTCCAGTCGTCCAGGCGTGGAAGCTACGTGGCGTCCGTCCTGTTGGGTGTGGGACAAACACGCTATGAGCAGGGTGTGGAATCGTTACTGATGTTACTGACCCTTTTCCGGTACCTTGCTGTTCATCTGTCCTTTATAGCGGAGAGCCTGTTACAAAAATGTTGAAAATCAAATGCTGCCCAACCTGAAACGGTGTTCTTTGTGCGTGCGGGGCAGGGTGGTGTGATCTAGGTGTCATCAACTTCTAAGTGCGCGTTGCACTGATTTCCGTCACATCACCTCTAACGATATTCTGAGAAACCATCAGACCTCGGAGCAGTATTCGCCTTTTCGGCGCATCGAGTCTTCTCGGCTCATGCATCATCGTTGAATTATTATCCCTCTCAGTCCCATTCTTCTGTTTTCTCCCCGTAAGCTTTAACCTATCAACTCTTCCTCCAATATGCCCAATGACCTGGCCTGCACAGCCGTCTGAGGCAATGAGTTCCACAAATTCATCACCCTCCAGCTGAAGAGTTTTCCGCACCTCTGTTCTACATGGACGTCCCTCAGTTCTGAGACTGTGCCCCCGGTGCTAGACTCTCCAAATACAGGCAATATCGTGGCTATCCAGACCTTTCAATATTCGATGCGTTTCAATCAGATCCTCCCTCATTTCTGAAAACAGTACAGACCCAGAGCCATCAAACACTCATTTGTTAACCCTGTCATTCTCGGGATCATTCTCGTGAGGTTCCTCTGGACCCTCTCCAATGCATCACATCCTTTCTTACATAGCAGCCCAAACCTGATCACAATACATCAGGTGCCGCCTGGCTAATGCCTTAGTTAATGACTTTATCAGGTGAAGGGTTTCGGCCCGAAACGTCGTCACTACCTCCTTCCATAGATGCTGTCTGGCCTGCTGAGTTCTGCCAGCATTTTGTGCTTTTATTTATTTCCAGCATCTGCAGATTCACTCGTGTTGCAGCTGATACGTTCTATTCCCTTTAGTGTTCGTTGGCGAGACTGGGGAATTGGAAGCAACTGCAGAGTTAAACGCCCTCTGGTGGATGTGAGTGATGTAGAACAAACTTCCTGTCCGTGCAGGAAGTTTGCTGACGTGTGGTCCCGTCAGTCCCCACAGATCAATCGGTGTCGCGATGGGAAATGGCAGCAGCGTGATATCGCAAGGATGTACAAAGCCACCTGCAACTTTGGCGTTCAATTCACGGCCGCGTTCTGAAAGGAGTTTGTACGTTCTCCCCGTGGCCGAATGGGTTTCTTCCTGGTGCTCCGTTTCCTACCAAAGATTTGTGGGCAATGCTATGTTGGAGCCGGAAGCACAGCGACATTTGCGTCACGTTTCCAACTTACTGGGTCTTTGATCCCGAAGGCAAATTCAATGGACATATTTTTAAATGCATTCCTTGTTCTTGTCTGCTTCAGCTGCAAGGGGTACTCACAAGCAAAGGAGGTTCTAGGCACGTGTTAACGTTATAATAAGTTACTTTATTAGAGTTAAATAAATAGTAAAATGCCGAAAGAAAGAAATGTTCAATAACAATTAACAGACAATATAATCCATCGGAGCCAATCAATAATTCCCCGCACACCATATACTGTCAGAGAAACTGCAAACCCTATCCCCAACTCTACACACTGGACTTGACCTATCCTAAGATTCTCTCTCGCATATATATACCTTTAAGATCACTTCAAGAATCATTTACCACGGTATTTTTCAGGACAACCATGTTTTTCACCGTTATCTGCTCTCGGGACTGTAGACTGGTTCTCACACTGTTCTCAAAAACATCGTTGCCTTCTGTTTCGCACACTGTTTGAAAAATATGGCTGTACATTGGTTCCCTTCTACTTCCTCAAAACATTCTCACATTTAATTAGTTAGGGAGTGGTGCTATTCACAACGTGGTTTGGCGTCCAGACTTTGCGTGTCCTTCCGTCATATCCACGCGACATTCACCCGGAAGAGGGTCTAAGGTTTTGATAGAATTATAGCCATCATCAACAGTTTACCTTAAAGAAAACAAAGTTTATCTTCAATGGCTGATATGTCCTTATTTTAAATATCTTCCTGTCGTGTCGGTATGGACAGTGCTTGACAAAGTCAATGGCAGACTAGAGCACTGGGAGACGGTATATTAAGGCCAGCGCTCCTTCTTGTTTGCAGCTGCGTGGGCCAACCATTGCTCTGAGCAGGAGCTTCTCACGCGGTCTCATGTCTGCGTGGGAAATTACCACTGCATTGCTAAATGAATGAATAAGTAAATGTTTGCAGTAGCTGAGCTGACTATTTGAGGTGATTTCTTCAAAGTGACCGGCCGCTTACTTCTCTCAGAGCTCCATCAAATTATTTATTTATTTGTTTGTTTGTTTATTTATATTTATCAAGGTATAGCGTAAAATTGACACACCACACCTTCGATCCACGCCACCCAGCTATCTTTGATTTAACCCTGGACTAATAATGTCTAATTTACAGTGTCCAATGCCCCTACCAACTGGTAGGTCTTGAAACGTGGGAGGAAACCAGAGCACCAGGAGGAAACCCATGCGGTCACAGGTCAAATATACAATCTCCTTACAGGCAGTGGCAGGAACTGAACCCATTTCGCCGGTGCTGTAAAGCGTTCTACTAACCACTATGCTAACGTACCGACCCTATCCACATCACCTCACTGCCGAAACCCTGTGGATATTTTCTCAGTAATGCGGGGCAATTCTCCGAATTGGTAACTGAATTTCTCATCCTGTCTTATCTCTCTCACTCTCTCTGTCATGGCGGAACCTTCGATATCTTGGAGCCTTGCGCTGCTAATTCTTCCCTGACGTAACCAATGAAAAATAAACTCAGCGCTAATTTGCAAGGCCATTGCTATGAAAAACTCAACTCTGAACAAATGGACAGAAACCTTCAAAATCTTGCCACGGATCTCTAACATGTGTTTGTCATATTTTACATCACAGACTGTCCTCAAGTAATGGACGATTTAGTCACAGTAAAGTACTATCAGGAGACAGTTCATTCCAATCGTCAACACCTGTATACACACAACTACTGCCCCACAATACAATCGGTGGCTACTTTATTGGATAGGGGAACGAAACCCGGTTTGGACTTCTGCCGCTGTAGCTCATGTTCTACGAGGTTCAGCGTATAGTGCAGTGTATCACTGTTGTAACGTGTTGTTATTTTAGTTACCGTCGCCTTCCTGTCAGCTTGGAAGGGTTTGGCCATTCAACTCTGACCTCCCTCATTTTAACTCACAGAACTGCCGCTCTCTGGATTTTATTTATTTATTTTCTGTTTGTTTATCCCATCATTCTCTGTAAACTATACCAGGCACGTGTAAAAGGAAGCAAATCATAATCAACTGCACTCTGCGGCCTGTCCTTTTAACCATATCCTCAACAAACAGATTATAAATTGTTAAGAAGTGTAGAATTACGGCTCTGCCTATTATGAGACAGACAGAAAGAGGGTGGAAAGACAGAGAGAGAGAAATTAAAACTAATGTGTTCCTTGCAACGTTTTTTGCTCAGAGGATATTAATTAGCTTAACAGTTTTAATACAATACACTACAATAGAATGGGGAACCTCAGAGAGATTGCAGTGGAACTGTTGCAAGGGGGCGTTGGGAGGAGACCCAAATGCAAGACACAGACACTGAAGTACTAGGTGCTGGGCAAAGATAATCAAGAATGCACGGGCAGTCGGGAAGCAAGGATTGATCAGAGGGAAATCCAAGCCAGAGCAAAGCAGAAGCGGGAAGAAACGAAGCTGGTCACGGACGCAGGCCGTGGACCAGACAGGGACACAGGGCCTCGGCTAGGACTTGGAGCACGGGACCTGGATGAGAAACTTGGAAATAGGAGCCTGGACAGGGACTCGGAACCTGTGTCTTGACGGGGATTCGGAACCAGGGTCTAGGCCAGTACTGGGAACCAGGGTCCAGGCAAGGACTCGGAACCTGGGTCTAGGCGAGAACTGGGAACCAGGGTGTAGGCGAGGACTCGGAACCTGGGTCGCAAAGTTTGATGCCCAGCAGAATGAGACCAACATCCTGTGAAGCTTCACGTTATTGACTACCAAATTGAAACGCAGAGGAAAAGACGATTTTGGCCAGACACATATATGGCAACCATCATACTCCTCTATACTATGCACAGTTGCCTCTATTAATACCACATTTCCCTCTGCAGTGCTATTTCACGTAACGGTCCCTCGCAAAATGTCATTACTGTTTATGCGCCGATAATTGCTGGCGTCGACTCGTCCGGATACCGTTACTCTTCCCACGAGCTATTTACCCTTAGGATCTCTTTAATATCTCAACTCAAATCAAATTAAATCAAATCAAGTGAACTTATAATTTAAGCCAGACATAGATACAGCTGAACGAAACAGCATTCTTCAGGGGCTAAGGTATAAAACAGGCAAAATAACAAATAAACGTTAAAATTTGCGAGTTGCCTAAATCAAAATACTGTAAATAAGAGTATTCGTATTTAAATATTATTTAAAATTATTCTTAAATAATCAGGTGCTCTGATGTTTTCGGGTTCATCTGTGCATTCGACCGATATGTACTGTTGCAGAAAATCGTACCACTCCCTTCCCACCCTTTCGTCTTGCAGAATCTCCAGCTCGTTTCTTTTTTGGTGAAAATCTCCCCGTGGTCATCACGGGAGATTCCTATAACTGTATGAACGTTTTGATGCACATAGGGATAGGTAAGCGGATTAAAGTTTATTCCAGAGAAATCCAACCTCTTTATGACTATTCTTTCGTGCTGTATAATAATAACACTGGACAACAAACTTTTTCGAAGATGATCCTTCCTCTGATATTTTTGTTTGTTTGTTTATGATAGTCTGCTTACAGCTGAATGCAGATATCATTTCGGACTACTTGTATCACGTAGGACTTTGAAGAAACAATATATTAATTTCTATTGAATATAATGTGTTTAACTGCACAACGGCGCTGACGCTTTACAAAAGCTCAGCTAAACGAAAACTTTCTGTTGATGATTTTCGTTTGAATTCATTGTCGAGGACTTCTCACTTAAGTACCGAACAATAATCAGCCAGCATTGATGAATTCCAGTTACCCTGATACGGTTTCTCTATTACCGCAATATCCTGGCGAAACATTTCACTATGCTCGTCACTGACAGCGCCAGGATTTGCAGGGAAGAAAGTTTAGATGGAAATGCAGTAAATGAATCCTTAGTGAGATGTTGTAATTCGTGCCTCTATATGTTTGAGACAAGTTGCCAACCATGTGGATGTAGTCTGGTGCTCAGCAGTTGCCAAGAAATTATTCAACAACATCTTTGAATGACTTCCATGCGATTTTCTCCGGTCCCACGAGATGTCCTTCGAATTGGCTGTCAGTGATGACCTGTTTGATTTGTGCACCAACAGAAATGCCTTCCTGAAGTTTGGCATCAACTCTTCTGACTTCAATTATGAATTGAAATAACAAATATAGGCTCTGTCGAGCAAATGGTGCGCGATAGGGTAATTTAATCGTGGCTCTTGTGATCAGCAGCCCGAAACCCAAAACATACACACAAAACTATTCAGAAAGCAAAAACGATGATGTCAAGTGTAATAATGTTCTTCCCTCCAGGAAAGCATTTTCTTCATTTTACCTACCAAACCAAAGTGTTGTACTTAGCTTTATAAACGATCCTTCTTAATACTAAGCTATGTTTGGTTCAAGCAGCTGGAACCTTGTCAGACAAATGCCTTCAGAACCATTCGCTACGGAAAGGGTTAATAAATTACATTAAGATTATTTTTATTTAATATTCTTTGGGGAGTGCTATTTATTGAACAGCGAAATAATGCATAACAGTAGATTATAGTATGTTTGTTCAGTGGACTGTTTCTGATGTGACTAAGATGATGATCACGTTAATTGCCTCGGTGGAATTTTCCTCTCTTATATAAGAGCTTTTCAGACCGATCGCAGGTAAACATGGGCAGCTGCGACCTTCTGAGCAACTGCTGCATCATTCACATCGATAATGGGATATTCAGCAATCTTCCACACGGCAAGAATTTTCTATCCGATACTCGTAGCGGTTGGTATCTCTGGTAAGAAAATGGAGCCGGAGCTCTTTCTGCCGTCCTACCCTTAAGGCGTACGCCGAGCAATTCGTCCTCATACCCAACATAAATGTTTCTTATTGTTTCTGCTTTACAACCTCTCCGGTTTAACGCATTTGCCAGCTATTTCGATCTGTTCAACTATTTCAAGCCGAGTGTTTTGTTTTAATCAGCTGTATTGATTAGGTTCGGAATCGTGTAGTCATTGTTGCCAGCATTTAAGCGACCACGACTTTTCGAATTGTGTCAAGCAAATAGCCCGTGCACCTTCTTCTCTGATGGGTTTGATACATTTTCTGAAAATATTCTTTTACATAATATTCGCCGAAGTGCTGAATTTATTGCAGTGACACAGCGAATAGAGATATACTCTTTCAATAGATCACTTTGAGTATGATGGCAGCTAACATGTTTCGTTGTTGTCTTATAGTTAACTTAATGGCGATTGTGATCCTCTCCCGCGGGAAATGTGGTCTCTCCAAGTGCATCACCCGTTACCTGGTGGGGATGGCAGGGGCAGACCTAACGGTGGTGATCATCGGCGCCGCAGTGGATCAGTTGAATAACATCTACGTTTACTCGACAACTATGCTCATTACCCCAATTTGCTCCGTGGCACTTATCCTGAGGATTGCGACCATGGACTGCTCCGTCTGGCTCACGGTGGCTTTCACTTTTGACCGCTATATCGCAATTTGTTGTCAGAAGCTGCAGAAAAGGTACTGCAGCGAAAGGACGGCGACGGTGATCATCGTGATCGTCTGGGTAGTGAGCTGCGCGAGGTGTATCCCGATTTACTTCGTGATAGAGCCCTATGTCGTAATCAACCACGTGCCGTGGCGTTGCATCTTTATAGCCGAATACACCACATCGACATCGTGGAAAGCGTACGAGCTAATCGACAGTCTCATTACACCTCTCTTCCCAATTTCTTTCATTCTTCTGTTTAACGGCTTAACAGTCCAGCACATCATAGCAGCAAACAGGGTTCGCCAAGGTCTCCGCAGAAGCAACGAGAAGCAGAAGGACCCAGAGGTGGAGAACCGGAGAAAGTCAATGATATTATTGTTCGCTCTATCAGCCAACTTTATATTACTGTCGATGCCTTATGTAATCTCTTCGATGAAATGGCAAACAGAGAACTTCTTTTACATAGACAGATTTATGAGTAACCCGGTATATATTCTGCAACAATTCGGGTTCATGTTCCAGTTTATCAGTACCTGCACCAATACATGCATTTATACCCTGTCACAAAGGAAATTCAGGGATGAGGTGAAAAATGGATTGAAATATCTCTTTACCTTGAACGGACAATTGTGCAATTAAAGACAATTCTCATTAGAAGTTAGTAGAGTATTCAAATAAGTATTCCTACACCTTCGCAGTTTCTCCACTTTACCAGAAAATGCATGTGGACTGATCCTTAACTATCTGTGGACTGATAATCCATCGAAAACAGAGTGATTAGTTTGTATAAACACGCGAAACGGGGCGGACGGATTACATTAAGCGGCTGTTTTATTATTGTTGTTGGAATCCGTCGGTCTTGAGATACCATGGATCTGCGTCTGGAGTTTCCAGGGCGCAGGCCTCAGGCCTGGGCAAGGTTGTATGGGAGACCAGCAGTTGCCCAAGCTGCAGGCCTTCCCCTCTCCAAGTGAAGGGCACTAGGACCCAAGCAGCTTGGTACCGGTGTCGTCGCAGAGCAATGTGTTGTTAAGTGCCCTGCTCAAGGACACAACACGCTGCCTCAGCTGAGGCTCGATCCAGTGACCTTCAGGTTACTAGTCTGATGCCTTGCCCACTAGGCCACGCGCCAACAATGTTTAATTATGCTGTGTACTTAATAAAGCTCCCAATGAGTTTATGTTCGTGGCTCTCTGCTGCTGACAGCCGATGGGGCAACATCTTTTTGAACTTGCTCCTACCTTATTTATCGTTTTGTTTCCTACCAGCTTTTTGAAACCTTACTATAAATCTTAATATTGCTCTGTCATGTCTTTGAGAAAGACTAAAGCCTTCACAAAAGAAAAAGAAGATGATTCTCCAATCACTTTGGAATCAATTCGGAGATTTCCTTGAAAAGCAAAGAACAGAACTCTCTGAGGAATTTCAACATCCTAAAGTTAAGTTGGACACTATTCAACAAACAATCGAACATGAAATGCGAATTAAGGAGGAAAAAGAAACTGTCGATACTGGGACTTAGAAGACATGAGCAGGTTCTGCAGAAAATGATCATTACCTAATGAAAAATTACTGAAGAATATTACCAACCTGTAAAGCAGAAGCAGAAGGAAAAATTTACGTGTTCTAGATCTTGAAGAATCAATTGAAGTTGCCCACCCCACGGAGTTCTTTGCAAGCTTTCTGAAGCAGCTGTTCCTTGATTTATTGCCGTCAGTGCCTAGGCTGCACAGCGCCCACCGGTCTCTAGACCCCAAACCAAAGTCGGGAGAACGACCGAGGTAGGTTATTTTATGTTTTCACGAATTTCATACTAAGGAGCCTTTAATCCGTCATACCGGTCGAGTAGGAATGATCGATTACAACAGGAACATGATCAGATTCGTGGAAGATTATACACTGGAGGTTATGGCTGAACGTTCCAAGTACAAAGAGGTCATGTCGCTGCTTTATAACAAAGGTTTAAGCCCTCCCTTTGCTGAAAAAATAGTGTGCAGAAATGGCTGGGATTGGTTGAACACGCACTTAAGTTTTCGAAAGCAGAAGATTAATTGTGCGATACCTCTTACAAGAGCAATTATCTTTTTAATGTTGGATGGAATAAGGTTTTAATAAACTTGCCTTTTGACCGTTTATATAACCTGGTTTTTGATATTTCCTTTGATTTTTTTACTACTTTATTCTTTTTTGAGGCTTTTCTATTTGAAATTGTTGAAATGAATCCTCTTATGTTTTGGATTTTTGATCAAAGTTTTTTCTGTTTTGTCTTGGTAGGAACATAATAGCCTTGAATGATTGTGGTTTTGCCAGCAGGATTTCTTTGGGAGGATTATCTTTAGGGTTTAGCATGCCGACTGTTCTTTGGCCGGCTTTTCGGTTTTGGGAGGTACAGGGGGTGGGGTCTCTTTTTTCTTTTTTTCTCTGGAAGCTGGGTTGGGCTACCATCTAAGTTTTCTGCTTGAGTACCTTATTTTATGATTCGTTCTCTGCTTCTAATAATTTATGGTCAGATCTTTTAACTTTTCTGTTAATTAGAATTTATAATGAATCGAAATATTAATTTACTTAGTTTTAATGTAAAAGGGTTAAATCATCCTGTGAAACGGAATAAGATTTTTGCTTATATTAAAAGGCTACGGTCCCCCATTATTTTTCTACAAGAAATGCATGCACGTAGTTGTGACAATGCACACCTTTTTAATTGGTGGAGGGGTCTACAATTTCATTCTTCATTCAGAGCACAGTATTGAGAAGTCTCGATTTTTATCGATAATACAATTACTTTTGTTCAACATAAAGTTGGCTGTGACCCTAATTGGCGATTTTTCTTGGTGTCAGGGAAAATGGATAATAGATTTATTGTATTTGCTGATGTGTATGCTCCCAATCTGGATGACCCAGGATTTTTTGAGCTTTTCTTTTCATTCCTGCCAGATTTAAGTTTTTATTCTTTAGTTATGGGAGGAGATTTTACTTGCGTCTAGACCCAGTATTACATCGTTCTTCTCTTAAATCAGCCACACCTAATACATCAACTTTACTTATTCAATCCTTTCCAACGAAGTGTGATATTGTTGATATCTGGCTTTTTTTTTCACCCAGCAGAAAGCAAGTATTCATTCTTCTCTCATGTCATCATTCCTATACCAGGATTGATCATTTTTTTAATTGATAGTCAAATAATTCATAGAAAATAGGTGCAGGAGTAGGCCATTCGGCTTTTTGAGCCTGCACCGCCATTCAGTATGATCATGGCTGATCATCCAACTCAGAACCCTGTACCTGCTTTCTCTCCATACCCCCCGATCCCTTTAGCCAAAAGGGCCATATCTAACTTCCTCTTAAGTATAGCCAATGAACCGGCCTCAACTGTTTCCTGTGGCAGAGAATTCCACAGATTCACCACCCTCTGTGTGAAGAAGTTTTTCCTCATCTCGGTCCTAAAAGGCTTCCCCTTTATCTTAAACTGTGACCCCTAGTTCTGGACTTCCACAACATCTGAAACAATCTCCCTGCATCTAGCCTGTCCAATCCCTTTAGAATTTTATACGTTTCAATAAGATCCCCCCTCAATCTTCTAAATTTCAGTGAGTATAAGCATAGTCGACCCAGTCTTTCTTCATTTGAAAGTCCTGCCATCCCAGCAATCAATCTGGAGAACCTCCTCTGTACTCCCTCTATGGCAAGAATGTCTTTCCTCAGATTAGGGGACCAAAACTGCGCGCAATATTCTAGGTGCGGTCTCACCAAGGCCTTGTACAACTGCAGTAGAACCTCCCTGCTCCTGTACTCAAATCCTTTTGCTATGAATAACAACATACCATTTGCCTTTTTCACAGCCTGCTGTACCTGCATGCTCACCTTCAATGACCGGTGTACAATGACACCCAGGTCTCGTTGCACCTCCCCTTTTCCTAATCGGCCACCGTTCAGATAATAATCTGTTTTTCTCTTCTTGCAACCAAAGTGGATAACCTCACATTTATCCACATTAAATTGCATCTGCCATGAATTTCCCCACTCACCTAACCTATCCAAGTCACCCTGCATCCTCTTAGCATCCTCCTCACAGCTAACAGCGCCGCCCAGCTTCGTGTCATCCGCAAACTTGGAGATGCTGCATTTAATTCCCTCGTCTAAATCATTCATATATATTGTAAACAACTGGGGTCCCGGCACTGAGCCTTGGGGTACCCCACTAGTCACTGCCTGCCATTCTGAAAAAATCCGGTTTACTCCCACTCTTTGCTTCCTGTCTGCCAACCAATCCTCTATCCACATCAGTACCATACCCCCAATACCGTGTGCTTTAAGTTTGCACATTAATCTCCTGTGTGGGACCTTGTCAAAAACCTTTTGAAAATCTAAATATACCACATCCACTGGCTCTCCCCATCCACTCTACTAGTCACATCTTCAAAAAAGACTCTAGCATTTTCCCCACTACCGATGTCAGACTAACCGGTCTATAATTCCCCGGTTTCTCTCTCCCTCCTTTTTTAAAAAGTGGGGTTACATTAGCCACCCTCCAATCCTCAGGAACTAATCCAGAATCTAAGGAGTTTTGAAAAATTATCACTGATGCATCCACTATTTCTTGGGCTACTTCCTTAAGCACTCTGGGATGCAGACCATCTGATCCTGGGGATTTATCTGCCTTTAATCCCTTCAATTTACCTAACACCACTTTCCTACTAACATGTATTTCCCTCAGTTCCTCCATCTCACTAGACCCTCGGTCCCTTACTATTTCCGGTAGATTATTTACGTCCTCCTTAGTGAAGACAGAACCAAAGTAGTTATTCAATTGGTCTGCCATGTATTTGTTCCCTATGATTAATTCACCTATTTCTGACTGTAAAGGACCTACATTTCTCTTGACCAATCTTTTTTCTTTTCACGTATCTATAAAAGCTTTTACAGTCAGTTTTTATGCTCCCTGCCAGCTTTTTCTCATAATCTTTTTTCCCTTTCCTAATTAAGTCCTTTGTCCTCCTCTGCTGGTCTCGGAATTTCTCCCAGTCCTCAGGTGTGCCGCTTTTTTTTTTGCTAATTTATATGTTTCTTCTTTGGACTTGATACTATCCCTAATTTCCCTTGTCAGCCACGGGTGCACTACCTTCCCTGGTTTATTCTTTTGCCAAACTGGGATAAACAATTGTTGTAGTTCATCCATGCGATCTTTAAATGCTTGCCATTGCATATCCACCGTCAACCCTTGAAGTATCATTTGCCAGTCTATCTTAGCTAATTCCATTAGTTCGATCTATTGAATATAAATAAATAGCTGTATTCGACAATTCTCCTGTATTTCTATCTTTAAGTCTTCCTGGTTTCATTCATATGAACGCATACCGGCGTTTTAATTTAACTTTGTTATCTGATAAGGACTTCCAAAATTGCTGGAGGATTAAATTACACATTTTTGAAGAAAATTCGTTGGAAAAGACATCGTGTCTTATCATTTGGGACGCTTGTAAGGCATATGTTAGAGGGTAATTTATCTCCTACACTGATATATTAAGAAAAAAACTAATAAAAAGAGTACTGATTTAGTTAATCAATTAAAACAACTAGACCAGAAATATGCTTTAGCAGAAGACCCTGAACTGTACAAAAGAGGTATTGAAATTAAAACTAAATATGATGTTCTTATACCACATCCAATTAAATGATACGGTCTAAGATAAAAGCCAATACTATATACATGGAGGAAAAAACTGGCAAACTATTGGCTAATCAATTGAAGACCTCTATAGTTAAACGGCAAATTAAATAAATTTGCAAAACCAATGCTGATATGACAACATATCATTTTGAAATAAATGATACTTTCAGATAATTTTATTCTAAATTGTATAGTTCTGATTCTGTTAAAGATAATACTGCAATGAACAGTTTTTTTAGGTCAATTAAATTTTCCTGGACTTTCGGTCGATAATCGAAAGCAATTGGATCAACTTATTCCTCAGGAGGAAGTCACTGAGGCTACACATTAATTGCATTCTGGGAAATCTCCATGACCTGACGGATTCTCTGGAGAATTTTATAAGGCTTTTTCTTCATTGCTTATACCTTATGTTCTACCCTAACTGATTCTTTCAAGGTGGGTAAGTTGCCACAGTCTCTTTATGAAGCTTTCATTTCGCTTATTCTTAAAAAGAATAAAAATCCCACTGAATGCTCTTCATTTTAACCAATCTCTTTACTCAATGTTGATGCTAAGATCCTATCTAAAGTTTTGGCACATAGATTCGAAAATATTATACCTTCTATGATACCTGATGATTAGACGGGGTTTATGAAAAATCGATATTCCCATTTTAATATACAGCGACCGTTAAATGTTATGCATTCTCCATCCAAAGAAATATCGGAATGTGTGATTTCCTTGGATGTGGAGAAGGCTTTTGATCGAGTTGAATGGAATTACCTATTAAAAACCTCAGAAAAATTTAATTTTGTGTCCAATTTTATTCAGTGGGTTAAATTACTGTACTTATCTCTTTCTGCTCCGGTCCTTACTAATTTTCAGATTAAACTCCAACATGGAGCCAGACATGGATGTCCATTGAGCCCTTTGTTATTTTGATTTGGTTTTAGAACCTTTAGCAACTGCCTTTCGAGAATCTAAAGATATCACCGGTATCTTAGAGAAAGGTACTATTCATAAGTATCGCCTTATGCTGATGGCCATTTGCTTTTTATATCTAATGTTACAACTTCTTTACCCTCTATGTTTCTTTTACTGACTAATTTTAGTCAGTTTTCAGGGCATAAATTGAATTTGCATAGAGTGAATTGATTCCTTCAAATAATTTGACCTCAACCGATATTAACGTTCCTTTTAAAATTGTAAGAAAACAATTTACATATTTGGGTGTAACAATCAATAAGAATTATAAAGAACTATTCAAAGAAAATTTTCCAACCTTAATGAATTATGTGAAAAGACACTTTCTAATTGGTCGCCTCTCTTTTTAATGATTGATTGCTCGAATCAATTCGATTAAAATTAATATTTTACCTAAATCTACATACTTATTTCAAGCCGATCCTGTTTTCATTCCTAAGTCTTATTTTGATTCTTTAGATTCAATTCTTTCTTCCTATATATGGAAGAATAGAAAACCCCGATTAAATAAATCCCACCTTCAAAATATTGAAAAGAATGGAGGCCATGCTCTACCCAATTTTAGGTTATATTATTGGGTAATTAACAAACAAAATCTTAAATTCTGTTTATATTATATTAATTATGAGAATTGTCTAATATGGATCTTTTTGGAAGCCAACTCTGTTACGAAATGTTCTATTATTTCTCTTCTTGGACCCTCTCTTCCTTTATCTTTAAATAAATTAACTGACAGTTTGTTGGTTAAACACACTTTGAGGCTCTGGCTACAGTTTAGAAAACATATCGGTTTATTGAGATTTTCATTTCTGGTCCTATTTTCTCTACTTTTTAATCCATCTATGACCGATCTGTTTTTTAGACAATGGGATAGATTAGGCATTAAAGAATTTCAGGATCTGTTGTTGGTAGGATCTTTCTTCCTTTAAGCAGCTCTCAGTGAAATATAACCTATCAAATACCCACTTTTCTCGATACCTACAGATTAGAGATTTGTTAAGATCTAAGCTGCATGTATATCCTACCAGCCGGAACTAGAACATAATAGATGTAATTTTTAATTTTAAACCTTTTGATAATGGCTCAATATCTTATATTTATGGTCCGTTGTTGAGATTGACAATGACTCTTTTAGACAAAATTTAAAAAAAGGTTCGGGAAAGGATTTACAGACTTCATTATCTGATGAGACCTGGAGGGCTATTTTCAAAATGGTTAATTCTTTATCATTATGTGCTTGTCATTCCCTCCTACAATTTAAAGTGGTACATTGGATTCATATGTCTAAAGACAAGCTCTCTCGGCTTTTTTTTTTTGCAGATATATCTCTTTATTGTGATAGATGTAATAATGGCGAGGCCTCATTAATTCATATGTTTTGGTCATGGTCGAGCTTTGAAAAATATTGGAAAGATGTATACCAAACCTTTTTCAGTACTTTTTAAAGTTAATTTTAAGACCAATCCTTTGACTGCCTTATTTAGTATTGCTGAAGAAAGAGCTATAACTTTGGAGCATTCCCATTTGCGGGTACTAACTTTTATTTCTCTTATGGCGAGGAGGGCGATCTTGCTTAAAAGGAAGGAGGTTGCCCCCCCTCCCCCACACACACATGCTCAATGGTAATGCGATGTTACGTCATGTTTAAACTTTGAGAAGATTCGTTGTCTGATTTTGGATTCTAACCAAGATTTCCGAATACTGTGGGGACCCTTTCTGAACTATTTTAAAAATCTTTGTATTGTTACTGTTATTAAAAAAATAGATCTGGGCTATTATTGTAAAACACTATATAGTGAAGTACTCTTCTCTTGTTTTGTTTTTAACCAACTAGCTTTGTCTTGGTAGTGGGTGTAGATTTTTATACTATAATTAAACATATTATTTGAATAATCGTAAACATGGGGTACCGTGATTGTATCAGTGTGATTTATATATAGTGTATATTGTGCCATCTTATTTTGATTTATAATAAGTATCCTTATGAATCCTGTATTTGCGTATATGAAATTAATAAAAATATTGGAAAAAAGAAAAGAAAACCATTTATTTTTATAAATATCTTTTGCTTGTGTGTCAAGTAAACGGGAGCAAAGATGGTCTCCATGCCCATGATGATTCTTGGCGAATGTTTCTACAGGAGTGGTTTCTACTCGGGACCCCAGTCATTATCAAAACTCTTCTGAGGTTGTCTTCCCCGGCATCAATGGTCGCATAACTTGTGATAACCACCAGCTGTTCCTACTCCCATGGCTTCACGTGATCCTGATTGGGTTGAGTGCGGATGTGTAGGTGCAAAATATTGTCTTAGGGTGACTGCCAGGTTAGCGGAGAGAAGGATCGTCTTTCACCTCTTTTGGTAAAGACGCACTGATTACCAACCCGCCACCCAACGATATGGCATATAATGATTATGATGATGATGATGCAGAGTAAACATTCTCTGTACTTTACGGAAATGGCCACTTCTCAGAACCCCCACTGAATGTGTTCGCAAGGACCTACAGCTTTAGCTCTGTTGCGGCCTCACAAAACAATCCATTCTCACACTGGCCAGTCGCTTCTGGAGCAAGGCTATCAAATTATAAAGGACGTTCCGCCATGTGAGTGAATTTGTGAAACTTTGTTTATTAATATTGCCTTTAATCAAAGGTTTCAAGCAATGCTTAGCCTATTATGAAATAAATTAGATGTGAAGTAGATAAAGCTTTTGAATATGAATATCTGTCTGGGATAAAGAAATAAAATGAAGTTATTTCAAGGTAACACACACACAGGAAGACAATGGAAATGTCTCAGCGTTCTCCTTTATAACAGAAGCAGCATATTTGTATTGATGCAGCCAGCGGACCATAGACTCGGATTACTGGGCAATAAATCACACTGCTCAATCAACATTATAAAATTAATTTTAATTTAATATATTAAACGCTTCAGAAGACATGTTGCAAATAGTTTTTGTACGCCAACATTTTAGCTGCTGAAACGAAAGGTAGCATTGTTTATAACTGGTGAGAAATAGACCTGAGTGCAGCTTTGGGTCTATTTCTATTCGTTGTGTCACTGTGGAATAAATTCCCCTCCACTGGGAATGTTATTGAAAATAATACTTTCGTATAACTTATCAAACTCTTCAGAAGAGACGTCGTACAGTCTATTTCCAAGACATGATTCGGAAATTCATGGTCGCTTAAGTGCTGGCAACAATGTCTACACGCTCGCGAACCTAAGCGATACATTTGACTAAAAAAAAACACTCGGCATGAAATAGGTGGACAAATGGAAAAAAAGATTGCAAATGCCTAGAACTGAAGAGGTTGTAAAACAGAAATACTAATCCGGTGAGGTAACAACTATGATGGGTATCACGGCCGACAAAGCTCGGGGCCAGCAAGAGGATAGAATGGCAGAAAGAGCGGACGCTCCATTTTCTTACCAGAGACACCAACCGCTACGAGTACTGGATAGAAAATTCTCGCCGTGTGGTAAATTGCTGGATATCCCATTATGGATGTGAAGCATCTAATAGTTGCGCTGAATGTGGCAGTAGCCCATGTTTACCAATGGCTGGTCTGCTATGCTTTTGTACAGGAAAGGACCATTCCACAGAGGCAATTATTGTGACCACATTCTTAGTCACTCAGCAACAACCCACTCAACAAAGACATATTATAATCTATTTTATGCATTATGTCGCTATACAAAAAATAACACTCCCCAAAGAATGTTACATAAAACTAATTTTAACATAACTTATTAACCTCTTCCGTGGAGAATGGTGCTAAAGGTCTTTGTCGGACAAGGTCCCAGCTGCTTAAACCAAACGTAGCTTATTATTAGCAAGGACCGTTTATAAACCTAACCACAGCAACTTGGTTTGGTAGGTAAAGTGAAGAAAATGCTTTGTCTGGAGAAGGGAGCATTATTGCACTGGACAGCATCGATTTTGCCTCCTGAACACATGAGTTTATGTTGTGGACTTCGGGCTGCTGATCACGAGAGCCACAATTAAACATTCCCATCATGCACTATTTGTTCGACATAGTTCAACAATTGTTCGAATTCCAACAGATCACTAAAGCTTTCTTTGCTGCAGTTCCATTTAGACTTTTTCCATGCAAATCCTGGCTCTGTCAGTGACAAGTTTGGTGGAATGTTTCACCGGGACATCGCGGTAACAGAGAAACCGTATCAGGGAACTGGAATTCATCAATGCGAGTTGATTATTGCTTGATACTGAAGGGAGAAACCCTCGACACTAAGCACAAACGAAAATCATCAGCAAAACATTTTAGATTAGTTGAAGTATTGTAAAGTGCTAACACCTTTGTGCAACTAAACACATTATATTCAATAGAAGTTAATTTATTGTTTCTCCAAATTCCTACGTGATACAAATAGTCTGAAACGACATTTCAGTTTTCGAAAAAGATCCAGTGTTATTATGAATATGATACAGCGCAAAACAATAGTCATAAACAGGTCGGATTTCACAGGAATAAACTTTAGTCCATTTATCAATCCCTACCTTCATCAAAACATTCATACAGTTATTGCAATCTTCCGTGTGGAACACCGGGAGACTTCCACCAAAAAGAAACTGGCTCGAGTTTGTACTAGACGAGGGGGCAGGAAAGGGAGGGGTATGATTTTCAGCATATATATCGATCGAGCCACCCAGATGCCTCCGAAAGAACAAAGAACCTGAAATTGAACTAACGCGCACTCCCGTCACCAGCTTCAGGAAAAGTTACTACCTCTCTAACAGCAGGTGCCTGAGTCAAAGCGGATAACTTCACCCACCCGATCACTGAACTGATTCCATAACCTATTGATTGACTTTCAAGGACTCTAGAACCCGTGTTTTCAATATTTAACATTTGTTTATTAATTTCTATTACTTTGTTTTTCTCTTCTTTCTCATTTGCTCAATTTGTTTCCTTTTGCCCATTGGTCGTCTGTCCATCTTTGTTCGTGTGCAAAATCTCATTGATTCTTTCATTGTTGTTTATTGTGAGATACATCATTCCAACCTAACGTGCTACACAGCCACCACCCCCTCCTCAGCAACACACCTGTTCAATACTAGCTTCACCACAGGACAATTTGAAATTTACAGTGAGGCTAGTGGTGAGATGTAGGGTCGGATAGAAATTCATCCGTCGTGATCAGTATGGTTGTGGATGATACACAACGATGCGTTCAGGAAAGTCAAACTAATGCGGGACTTGTATGATCAATGGTTGGGTGCGATGAGACCATTTAAAAGGGACCAGAGGGGCAGCTTCTCTTTTTACACCGAGGGTGTCATAGAGTCATAGAAAAGTACAGCAGAGAAATATGATAGCACCAAGATCTGCTGGTAAAGAAGTCTAAATAGGAATACCTTTCGAAACAGGTTGCACTTCATGAGTTTGCATGCTTGAAGCGTGTTGTCAAACTGATGCACATAGTTTGGTGCTCTGTAGCGGCCAGGGAAAATGTTAAGAACATCCTTGAATGCCTTTCGTGCAATTTTTTTCCGTCCCACAACAAATATTTTGGCATCAATTATTCTGATTGGAGTTGTGGATTGGATGAACAAAAATGAGCTATTCGAAACAACGTGTGTGAATGGGAAATCTCATCGTGGCTTTCATGACCAGCATCCCAAAATCGATAAGATGCAGTAAAATCCATTCAGGAAGCAAAATTATTGTTGTACAGTGTAATAATACCCTTTCCTGCAGGAAGGCATTTTCTTTATTTTACCTACAAAACTGAGCTGCTATTCTTAGTTTTATAAATAGTCCTTGTTAATTGCTTGCCGTGTGGTAAGTATTAAGGTACACTTGGTTTAAACCTCGAGAACCATGACATACTAATAGCTTTAGCACCATTCTCTTCGGAAGAGTTTAATAAAGTATATCAAAATTATTTTATGTAATATTCCTTGAGGAGCGGTATTTATTGCACAGCAACACAATGCATAAAAATAGACTGCGGTAAGTCTTTGTTCAGTGGGCTGTTGCTTGACAGCGTGGGTCATTGAGTTGAAAAAGCATGTTCCGTTCTGCATCACAAAACAAATAAATAACAAAATAAACTTACAATTAAACGCCCAGCATTTTCCCCGCCCCCCACCCCTTCAATGTGATATTTGGGCATTTGGCAAGGAACAATAAAAACAGAATCTACTAAACATGCATGTGACTGGTTTCTCCGTAAGTCACGGGTACAGTTAAGTTGATTAAGTTACGCAAAGCGACTCTTGTGGGTTTGTGACTGGGAGTTGAGGCTTTGGAAAGAAGAAGAGGAGGCTGTTTTAGATTGGGCATTGTGTGAATGGGCCAGTCGATGAGTCTAAGAACCATGATCAGTCTGTCCGTCCGTGTCTCCCTATCTGTCTATATATTAATCAATCAATCAATCAATCAATCAATCAATCAATCAATCAATCAATCAATCATCAATCAATCAGTCAATCTATCTATCTATTGATCTTTCTGTCCGTTTGTCTGTTTGTTTATTTATTACGAGATACAGCGCCGAACAGGCTCTTCGTGCCTAACGAGTGCGCTGCCCTACAACCCAGCTACTTTCACGAACCCAATGACCAATTAATTGACGCCTCCAAGGGGACCATAACCTTGTCGTTGTTTGCAGCCTTGCGTGCCTCAGTGATCCAGAGAGCCATGTTGGCAGGAGTCAGGGCGTTATGCTTTGGGTGGTAAAATGGTTACCCATGCATAACAGGTCTAAGGGTAGATGGCAGTCGAAGAGTGGCCCACCGGTCCTCCAAGTTCGGGATTCAGCTCAGGGATAACCACCCTGACTGGTAAAACAACTTGGTTATGGAACCCGCAGTGAAGAATCCATCTACATTTGAGTGTGGTAGTATTTCTGTGTCTCCACCCGGGAGTTACATGCCTGACAGAAAACCGAGAAGAAGCTGTTGACATGATGGAGGAAGGCGTGAACACCAGCAGAAATAGAAGACCTACCTCAACTCCCTAAAGCCAGCAGCGGAATGTGCAGTAAGTAATTAACTTACGAACCAGTATGTCTTTGGACTGTGGGAGGAAGATGTCGTTCCCATTTCACTCTCGACATCCTTCTCGTGAAACTCCTCCTCTGGACCCCAAGAAAGGCCAGCACATTCTTCCGAGATCTCTTTGAAGATTCGAGTCATTGAACCGTACACATGTATAACGCTCCTTCGGACCATTCTGCAGAATGCAGTACACATAACTCACACACACACACAACACATGAAGTGATATTACTACAAATAAATTAATTCATAATGAAATATATTTCAGAGGATTGATGTTCAGCTAAGTTAATAGCACAAGTTGAAAAGCAAAGGGTATAACGCTGCTGGCGCTTCATAGGTGACAAGACCTGCGTCATGGCGGAAAATGGAGCAGTCTCTTCCGAAGCAAGAAGCTGTTTCTCATCCTAACTCTCTTTATCCTCGGGCTTTGCCACCCTCGTTCAGATGGCAGGGAATCAAAGAGATTGTGGTACTGATGGGACCGATCCTTGACGATATTAAGGACCCTGCGTACGCAACGCTCCTGATATATAAATCACTCTGCAGACCTCGCAAACTTTGTGGTCAGATGTCTGATATTTCACGTGACAAACGAGGCTGCAGCGTGTCAGGACATTGTCGGTGGTATCTTCTAAAAATTGGTCCGAAAGTCAGCTCGAACTGTCTAGCTACTCGTCTCTGACCCCTCTCATCAACAAGGCTTTTTGCCCACAGAACTACGGTTCCCTGGATTTCTGACACTATTCCCGAGAAACACTGAAGATTGTTGCAATAGAAAATCCCAGAAGATCAGCACTTTCTGAGATGCTCAAACACCGCCCCCCACCCCCGCCACCGGTATGGTAACAATATTCATTCCACCGTCAAAGTTACTTGGATCACATTTCTTTCCTATTCTGATGTTTAGTCTGAACACCAACTGTACTTCTTGACCATATCTTCATGCTATGATGTGTTGAATTGCTGCATTAACGAGCAGGTGTACAGGTAACCCGAATAAAGACGCCAATGAGTAGATTTCGCGCGCTTGCCTTTGTGTGCTCATAAGTCAGAAAGTTTCGCTGGAGCTTAAGGAAATTCCAGTTCTAACATATCTGAAGTATTAGGCTCTGTTGTAGTCACCCAAGTATAACGGCGTCATAGATAGATAGAGCTGTAAAGAGAGATCTTGCATACTAGCTTTCATAAATTAATGTATTGACTGCAGGATTTGGGACATAATGTTGAATGTTCATAAAATGATGGTGAGGTATCAATGACCTGGCCTCCACTGCCACCTATGGCAACTAATTCCACAGATTCGTCGCCCTCTGGCTAAAGAAATTCCTCCTCATATCTGTTCTAAAGGGACATCCCTCTACACTGAGGATGTGCCGTCTGGTCCGAGACTCCCATACTATAGGAAAGCTCCTCTTCACATGCACTCTATCCAGGCCTACAGATGGAGTTACATTCTGTACAATGTAACTGGAGAATACACTTTCAGCTGTTAATGCTAATGTGAGTATATTATGGTGTGATACATGTACAGTGTTTTGCACGTATTTCTATGAGGAACAATGTTCACTTTGGATGTATACACGTGTACGTTTGCATGACAACAAGCGTGAACGTGAGCTTGACTTTGATATTAAACCACGGGAATAGGATGGGAGTGGCAGCCGCTGTAATTGTGCGCGTGTCCCAGAGTCTCCGACTGCTTCCACAACATTACCCTTGCACTTAACTCTGAGGCTCTTCCGACTGAGGTGATCAGAGGGAGGATTTGGGTCCCTGAACAGAGCTACGGCGATGACGTGGGTCGCACACAGGAAGAAACTTTATTAATTAAGCGAAACAAGGAAATAGCCGAATATTTCACATCGGTCTTCACGTTCTCTCTGAACTACGACTGCGTCGCCGCATAAATAAAAGGGTTCGTGCAACAGCTGAAATTACTCAGCAACTTTCCAACTTGTGAAAAGAGATAATCCCCCTCACCCTGTTCAGCTATTCCTCCTTTGATCTGATAGTAGATAAAATTAATGACGATGGTCGGACACAAGAATATGAAGCTGCCGGACAGCGTGAGGAGCAAAATCACAGACTTCCTCCTGCTCTCCATCTCCGGGTCGCTACGGTTCTCCCCCTTGCTCTGACCCATCAGCCCCTTACGGACCCGGCTGACCACTAAGATGTGCCTAACGGTTACAGAGTTGAGCAGTAGAATGCCAGCGAACGGAAGGAACGGGGTTGATGGTATCGACCCAATCAAATGCTACCAAGCCGACTGTAGAGAAGTAACTAGGCTGGGGGTAACAGAACCTATCATCGAAATTGTCTACAATCTTCTTAGGTCCATGCGCGAACAAGATGGGAAAGTTTTTCAGACAGAGAAGTCTGCCGGTGGTCCCGAGCACCGGAGGCGCTGTTCTCCCGGTACAATATTTCGCTTTCAGCTTCTGGCAACAAATGGCGACAAACCGATCAAAGTTGAAAGTGACGGTAAAGCAGACAGAACAGTCTCCGGCTATATACGTCAACACCCGGATAATAGGTCATCCAGGAATTTTGTTGAGAAAGCTCAGTGGGAAATAATGATATTTGATCTGATACAAAATGACCTCAGTGATGATGACAAGTAGATCCGTCGCTGCTATGGCAACCAGGTAGCAGATGATGCAGATGAAGAGTTCGCATTTTCCCCGGAAAATGATCAGAATTGCTACTAAATTCACTGCAAAAAAAAACAACAACAACAAATAGGACAGAGCTGATAAATACTGAGCATATATGTTCTGTCCTTACACTCGATTTTATCGATAAATACCAAGAGATACTATTTCACATCGGTTGTAATACGATTTGCAGGACTTTGACTCCAAAAGTGGATCAGGCTTGTTTCAGTACTGACGTCCGGTATCTTTCCTTCATACGGCGCATTCCATGTGTATAGTTAGTGTTGCTTCGCACGCACCATGTTTTAGTGTGTCTGTAAATTCTACAATGCATTTCTTAGGTTCAACGTATCTTGTATGGACTTCATATTTCCTCAAATTTTCTCTTAAATTTTCTTGCTGAAGTTATCCATTTTCTACTCTACTGCTGCTCCTGAGGTCTCAATTTTCGTTCTTAATCTCTTTACGCGCTCCTCATAGAAACGGTCAGTATTTGGGAAAGCTTCACACATGATGAATTGGTCAGTCAGTTTAGACATGGAAACAAAGCAATGCAAAATTCTCCACATGAAGTCCCTGCATGGTCCGATACAATTGCATTAACGTCTTGGCAACTCTTTTCACGTTGACCAAATATAAAGTCCTTATTGTTTTCTGCGCGTTCTCTTTGTTTTCCAGTGATTTATACACACCAGGGCTACGTTGCTCGAAAGCAGATGGGACTTTTTTACTGTACTTTATATAATATCAAGGTCCGATGTGTTGTGCGTTCAGAGATGCTCCTCTGTACAACACTGCTGTAACTTGAATGCCTGTTGCCTTCCTATCAGTTTCAGCCAGTCTGCCTATTCTCCTCTGACCTCTTCCATTGACAGAATGTTTCACCGTTAAGACTGCCGCTCATTAGTTCTTTTATTTTCTTTGATATGTAGTACCATCCTCTAATAATTTTAGGGAAAGTTAAGCCTGAAAATCCCAGAAGATCAGCAGTTCCTGAATTCGTCAAGCCCCGTCTCTTACCATCAATCTTTGCGAGGTCAATGTCAGTTAGATCACATTTCCGCCCATTCGGATGTTTGGTCTAAATACATCTGAACGTCTGGACCATGTCTGCATGCTGTTATGCATTGAGCTACTGCCCCATGATTGGTTAATTAGATATTCACTTTAAGGAGCAGGTGTATAAGTGTATATAACAACGTGGCCATTGACGGTATATTCTACAGGAATACCCATTCCGATACACTTGCCATGTCACCAGCAAACCTGGAAAACTAGGATGAGTTCGTCAGCGGAATTTGCAAGAACAGAACGAGTGTTATGCACTTGGGATTAAAGTTTCTGGATGAAGGGTGAAATATACGACGGAAGAATTTCAGATCAAAGCGATTATGACCGAAGCGGGAAAGGAGGATGGTCGGATGTTCAGTGGTATGTGCTCCGGACTGTTACTTATCTCCAAAATACATTTAAAAAGTAAATATTCAATATTCTGTGTGTCAGATAGAAATTAAAATATACAAGAAAATCCCGATGATTTCGAGTGGAACCAAACTCTGGTCTAGTTTGGCTACATCTGGAGTATTGCAAACAGTTCTGGTCGCAACTCTATAGGAAGGCTGATGACGTTTAGGGAAGGATGCGGAAGAGGCCCCTGGGTGAGAGGACATGTGCTATCATGGGAGGCTGGATAAACCTGGGTTGTTTTCTCTGGAGCGCCGTAAGTTGTGGGTAGATCTGATAAAGGTTTATCGGATTATGTGACGCATGGATAGAATACACAGGGAGTATCTTTTTCACGGGGCAGAATTGCCTCACACAAGAGAGCACGCATTGAAGGTGAACGGGAGTAGCTTCAAGACGGATGTAGGGGTAAGTTCGATATTTCCAGAGTGGTTGGTACTTGGAATGCGCTGCCCCGTATGTTGCTAACGGGCAAATACATTGCAGGCTTTTAAGAGATGCTTGTGTAGGTACATGGATGTAAGAAAAATGAAGGGATATGGAAATGGTGCATGTAGTAGGAACTAGTGTTTGTGTATTTTTGATGAAATTTTAGCTTATTCAGCACAACACTCTATGTCCAATGTTCTGCTCCCGAGCTGTACTGTTCAAATTTTTATGTTCTAGGACCGTGATTGAGAGATCAGTCTTTTCTTACCTTTGTTTACAAGATGGTGAACGCCATGTTGCCATGTACTTGGGTGACAACAATTGGGGACTTTGTTCAGTGACTGTACGTAATGCCAAATACAATGACGTCAAAGAGGTCTCTGTGGGATTTCCCTCTGGTCTAAATAAGGACCTCCATTCCTCGCGCTGCTTCACACGGTCAACGAGGAACCTTCACTTAACTGAGAGAAGTGAAACTATGAAGTCGATCACATTCACCGCACATTGGCTAGAAGTTGTACGAATCAAGAAGGTTTTCGAGGCTGTTCAAAAGGTTTACTATCCGGTTCTCGCAGCTGTCAGCGTACCGCGTAAGCGTCCAGGCCATTATTGCATACTTTTGTCTATTATAAAATGCGCTGTGGTAATATTATATGTGCGCACTGTATTATACAGTGACAGACCCATTCCCAACACCGGCACTGCACCTCGGTGGGGATGGATCTGCTATCGTCTGCGGGAGGATGGGAGTATTTCAGTTACTTAGCGCAAGCGGTACTCGGGATTTGGCTTGCTGGAGCGGCGAAGAGTTGGAAAAGGCTATTCATACTGTACCTCAAATAAGTAATAATAATAATTGATTAGACAGGATGAGCGTTAAAATGGTGACAGTGCAGTTCAAAGTGGTCTTGATAATGTAGCTGGTTTACCTCCGTGATTTGAATCAGTGGTATTGGAGTGATATATTGCCGCATGCTGAGAACAATTTTATCCGCAGAAAAGAAGACTAGGTTAATGTACGGGCCATTGAAGCCATACACGCAGTGGCCACGTTGTAAAGTTAGGAGCCTCCTGTAACCAATAACTATGTTCATGGTCTTCTGACGCTGCAGCCCATGCACTTTATGCTACTACGTATGCGTTCCGTAGTTCTGTTGTGGCAAAGGTTCGTGCACCGACAGGTTACACGATCGCACGCTGATGCTACTCTACATTTTATTGACACTTTAGTTTATTTATGGAACAGCCACTTCCGGCCTAACGGCCCTATGGTAATCAGTCCAGCCATTTAACGCAAGAAAAATAAACGCTTTAACAGCTGCGCTACCGTGGCGCCCCATCTCACTGATCAGACTGCACTTGACACTTGCGTATTCAACATTCTTGCTCAATTTTACCTTCTTTGCAGTTAACCTGACGACAATTACGATCCTGTCCCGAGGCAAGTGCGGCTTGTCAAGATGCGTTACTCGCTACCTGGTGGCCATGGCAGCGGCGGATCTCCTGATGGTCATCCTGGACCTGATACTGAGGCACATCCCCATCGTATACTGGAGAGAGTTCAGTTTCGTGCAATCCCTCCCAGTCTGTAACATCCACGCTGCCCTGCTGTTCGCAGCTACGGATTGTTCTGTCTGGTTCACCGTCACTTTCACCTTTGATCGATTTGTAGCCATTGCATCCCAGAAGTTAAAAGCGAAATACTGCACAGAGAGAACGGCGGCAGTAGTGATCGGGACGGTGACTGTGCTGAGCTGTTTAAAGAACATCTTCTGGTATTTTATGCTGACGGGGCAATACGTATTGACGAACTTTCCCTGGTTTTGTG
Source organism: Hemitrygon akajei (assembly GCF_048418815.1). NCBI lineage: Eukaryota > Metazoa > Chordata > Chondrichthyes > Myliobatiformes > Dasyatidae > Hemitrygon > Hemitrygon akajei. Next base: position 23,183,727 of record NC_133147.1, on the reverse strand, counting down.
CAGTAGTGGGCAGTGTTCGCTCCTCGCGTATTTGGGCAATAGCAGAGTTGATTGAGTACGTTATTACTCCGGGAGTCCCGTTCGTTCTGATTCTACTGCTTAACACCTTAACAGTGAGGCACATTCTGGCCGCAAACAGAGCGCGCCGGAGACTCATGGGGCGGAACAGCGGAGACTACGGGCAGAGTTCCAAAGACCCGGAGATGGAGAGCCGTAGGAAATCAGTCATTTTGCTCTTAGTTATCTCGGGCAATTTCATAATTTTGTGGTCACCTTTCATCGTGTATGCTATCTGCTATCGGATACTGGCGTTAGGGCATCTCTCTGTGGATGTCAATATCATCGTTAAGCATATTGGATTCATGCTACAGCTCCTGAGTTGCTGTACCAACACTGGCATTTACGCCGTGACCCAGACTAAGTTCAGAGGGGAGTTGAAAAAAGCGGCGAAATATCCCTTCACTGCAATTTTCAAATTTATAAAATGAAAAAGTTTTTAAAGTCAAAACTAAACGTTGCGGGACAAGGAAGTTTGGGGATCGATGTTCTGGTTGATTGTTGCTTCAATTCTTTATTGTGCGGTGAGATTGGTTTTTGGGGATGGTGTTTCTTCTCCGTTTCGTGCGGGTTGACGGCCGTGTTGCCGTTCTTTTATTTCCTTGGATTTGTGGCTATCTGGAGAGGAAGAATCACGGGATTCAAAGATTCAAAAATGAACCTTCGAAATCGGAGCTTTTGAATCTTAGAAAAGTTTGGCTGAACGCTGGTCTTACTGTTAACTTTGGGGGAATACCACGATACTTTGGCAAAGAGAGTCGTAAACTCAAAAAAGAACAACGCCGCAAAATGCCCTTTCGCCCATCTCGTCCAAACCGATCCATTATTCTGCCATCGACCTGCACCAGGACCATAGCCCTGCGTACCCCTGCCTTCAACGTACTGAATACAACGTCTTTTTAACGTAAAAATAGAGCTCGCAAATGCTAATTGTGTTGGCAGGTTCTCACCGCCCTCTGATTGAAGAAGTTTCCCATTATAATTTAACATTTCACCCTTAACACATGATCTCTAGATGTAGTCGTAGGAACATAGAAAACATTCAGCAGAGTACAGGCACTACCTTAGAAATTACTAAGCTTACCCATAGCCCTCTATTTTTCTAAGCTCCGTGTACCTATCCAAAAATCTCTTCGAAGACTCCATCGTATCCGTCTCCACCACCGTTGTCGGCAGCCCATTCCACGCACTCACCACTCTCTGAGTAAAAGACTTACCCCTGACATCTCCTCTGTACCTACTCCCGAGCACCTTAAACCTGAGTCCTCTTGTGGCAACCATTTCAGTCCTCGGGGAAAGCCTCTGATAAGCCCCTGACTTGAACAATGCCTCTCATAATCCTGTACACCTTTGTCAGGTCATCTACATCCCCCGTCGCTCCAAGGAGAAAAATCCGAGTTCACTCAACCTGTTTTCATAAGGCATGCTCCCCAATCCAGGCAACACCCTTGAAAATCTCCTCTGCACCCTTTCGATAACTTCCACATTCTGAGGCGACCAGAACTGAGCACTGTACTCCAAGTGGGGTCTGACCAGGGTCCTATATAGCTGCAACATTATCTCTCGGCTCCTAAATTCAATTCCACGTTTAATGTCGGCCAATAAATCGTATGGCTTCTTAACCTCGGAGTCAACCGGCGCAGCTGCTTTGAGCGTCCTATGGACTCGGACCCCAAGATCCCTCGGATCTTCCACAGTGCTAAGAGTCTTACCATTAATTCTACATTCTGCCATCATATTTGACCTGCCAAAATGAACCACTTCACGCTTATTTGAGTTGAACTCCATCTGCCACTTCCAGGCAAGTTTTGCATCCTATCAATGTGTTGCTGTATCCTCTGACAGCCCTCCACACTATCCACAAAACCCCCAAACTCTGTGTCATTAATAAACTTACCAACCCATCCTTCCACTTACTCATCCAGGTCATGTATAAAAATCACGTAGAGTAAGCGTCCCAGAACAGATCCCTGAGGCACACCACTGGTCGTCGACCTCCATGCAGAATATGATCCGTCTACAATCACTATTTGCCTTCAGTGGGCAAGCCGTTGTGGATCCACAAAGCAATGTCCCCTTGGATCCCATGCCTCCTTACCTTCTCAGTAAGCCTTGCATGGGGTACCTTATCAAATACCTTACTGAAATCAATATACACTAGATCTACTGCTTTTCCTTCATCAATGTGTTTATTCACATCCTCAAAAAATTCAATAAGGCTCGTAAGCCACGATCCGCCCCTCACAAAGCCAACCTGACTATTCCTAATCATATTAGACCTCTCCAAATGTTCATAAATACTGCCTCTCAGGATTTTCTCCATCAGCTTACCAACCACTGAAGTAAGATTCGCTGGTCTATAATTTCCTGGGCCGTCTCTTCTCGCTCTCTTGAATACGGGAACAATATCCGCAATCTGCCAGTCTTCCGGAACCTCTCCCGTCCCCATTGATGATTCAAAGATCATCGCCAGTGGCTCAGCAATCTGCTCCTTCGTCTGCCACAGTAGCCTGGGGTACATCTCATCCGGTCCCGGCGATCTATCCGCCTTGATACTTTCGAAAAGCTCCAGCACATCCTCTTCCTCGATATCTACGTGCTCAAGCTTTTCAGTCTGCTGTAAGTCATCACTGATCCTTTTCTGAAGTAAATACTGAAGTAAAGTATTCATAAAGTACCTTTGCTATTTCCTCCGGTTCCATACACACTTTTCCACCGTCACACTTTATACGTCCTATTCTTTCACGTCTTATCACCTTGCTATGCATATACTTGTAGAATGCCTTGCCGTTTTCTTTAATCCTTCCAGCTAAGGCCTGCTAATGGCCCCTTCTGGCTCTCCTAATTTCCTTTTGAATCTCCTCCAGTTAGCCTTATAATCTGCTAGAGCATTAACAGTACCTAACTCTCTGAAACATTTGTAAGCTTTTCTTTTCATCTTGACTCGATTTATTACAGCCTTTGTACACTACGGTTCCTGTACCTTACCATAAAATACCTGTCTCATTGAAACGTACTTATTTAGAACTCCACACAAATATCCCCTGAACATTTCCCACATTCCTTCCGTACTTTTCCCTGAGAATATCTCTTCCCAGCTTAAGCTTCCAATTTCCTGCCTTATAGCCTCGTAATTCCCCTTGCTCCAGTTAAACGCTTTTCTAATTTGTCTGTTCCTATCTCTTTCCAATGCTGTGAGATAGAATTATGATCACTATCTCCAAAATCTCTCTCATTGAGAGATCTGACACCTGACCAGGTTGATTTCCCAATACCAGATCAAGTACAGCCTCTCCTCTTGTAGGCTTACGCATACATTGTGTCAAGAAACCTTTCTGAACACACCTAACAAACTCCACCCCATCTAAACTCCTTGCTCCATAGAGATGCCAATCAATATTTTGGAAATTAAAATCCCCCATCACGACAACTCTGTTATTATTACACTTTTCCAGGATCTGTTTCCCTATCTGCTCCTTGATATCCCTGTTACTATTGGGCGGCCTATAAAAACATCCAGTAAAGTTCTTGGCCCCTTCCTGTTCCTAAGATCCACCCACAGATACTCCATAGACAATCCCCTTTTCTGCAGCCGTGACACCACCTCTGATTAACGCTGATTAACGCTGCTACGCCCCCACCTCTTTTGCCTCCCTCCCTGTCCTTTCTGAAACATCTAAAACCCGGCACTTGATGTAACCATTCCTGTCCCTTAGCTATCCAAGTTTCTGTAATGGCCACCACGTCATACCTCCAAGTACTGATCCACGGTCTAAGCTCATCCGCTTCGTTCACAATACTCCTTGCGTTAAAATAGACACATCTCAAACCGTCCGTCTGAGTGCGTCCCTTCTCTATCACTTGCCTATCTCCCTCTCGCATTGTCTGCAAGCTTTTTCTATTTGTGACCCAACCGCCTCTTCCCCAGTCTCTTCAGATCGGTTCCAGCCCCCAAAAAAATTCTAGTTTAAACTCTCCCCGGTAGCCTTAGCAAACCTTCCCGTTAGGATATTGGTTCCCCTGAGATTCAAGTGCAACCCGTCATTTTTTTATACAGGTCATACCTGCCCCAGAAGACGCCCCAATGAACTAGAAATCCGAATCCCTGCCCCCTGCTCAAATCCATCAGCCACGCATTTATCCTCCACCTCAATCTATTCCTATTCTTCACCGTCGCGTCTCACAGGCAGTAATCCAGAGATTACTACCTTTGCGGTCCTGCTTCTCAACTTCCTTCCTAACTCCCTGTAGTCTTTTTTTCAGGGCTTCTTCTCCTTTCCGACCTATGTCATTGGTACCAATATGTACCACGACCTCTGGCCGTTCTCCCTCCCACTGCAGGATCTCGGGGACATGTGAAACATCCCGACCCTGGCATCTGGGAGGCAAACTACCATCTGAGTTTCTCTCCTGCGTCTACAGAATGGCCTGTCTAACCCCCTAACTATATAGAGTCCCCTATCACTACTGCAATCCTCTTCCTTCCCCTACCCTTCTGAGCCACAGGGTCGGACTCTGTGCCAGAGGCAGGCCCACTGTTGCTTCCCCCAAGTTGTCTGAGCCCCCCAACAGTACTCAAACAGGATTACTATTGCCATTACCCACTTGTTTGTCTCCCGTGGCCCCGGTGTGATCACCTGCCTAGAAATCCATTCTATCACCTCCTCACTCTCCCTGACCAGATGAAGGACTGTAGACTGGTTCTCACACTGTTCTCAAAAGCATTGTTGCCTTCTGTTTCGCACACTGTTTGAAAAATATGGCTGTACATTGGTTCCCTTCTACTTCCTCAAAACATTCTCACATTTAATTAGTTGGGGAGTGGTGCTATTCACAACGTGGTTTGGCGTCCAGACTTTGTATGTCCTTCCGTCATATCCACGCGACATTCACCCGGAAGAGTGTCTAAGGTTTTGATAGAATTATAGCCATCATCAACAGTTTACCTTAAAGAAAACAAAGTGTATCTTCAATGGCTGATATGTCCTTATTTTAAATATCTTCCTATCGTGTCGGTATGGACAGTGCTTGACAAAGTCAATGGCAGACTAGAGCACTGGGAGACGGTATATTAAGGCCAGCGTTCCTTCTTGTTTGCAGCTGCGTGGGCCAACCATTGCTCTGAGCAGGAGCTTCTCACGCGGTCTCATGTCTGCGTGGGAAATTACCACTGCATTGCTAAATGAATGAATAAGTAAATGTTTGCAGTAGCTGAGCTGACTATTTGAGGTGATTTCTTCAAAGTGACCGGCCGCTTACTTCTCTCAGAGCTCCATCAAATTATTTATTTATTTGTTTGTTTGTTTATTTATATTTATTAAGGTATAGCGTAAAATTGACACACCACACCTTCGATCCACGCCACCCAGCTATCTTTGATTAAACCCTGGACTAATCATGTCTAATTTACAGTGTCCAATGTCCCTACCAACTGGTAGGTCTTGAAACGTGGGAGGAAACCAGAGCACCAGGAGGAAACCCATGCGGTCACAGGTCAAATATACAATCTCCTTACAGGCAGTGGCAGGAACTGAACCCATTTCGCCGGTGCTGTAAAGCGTTCTACTAACCACTATGCTAACGTACCGACCCTATCCACATCACCTCACTGCCGAAACCCTGTGGATATTTTCTCAGTAATGCGGGGCAATTCTCCGAATTGGTAACGGAATTTCTCATCCTGTCTTATCTCTCTCACTCTCTCTGTCATGGCGGAACCTTCGATATCTTGGAGCCTTGCGCTGCCAATTCTTCCCTGACGTAACGAATGAAAAATAAACTCAGCGCTAACTTGCAAGGCCATTGCTATGAAAAACTCAGCTCTGAACAAATGGACAGAAACCTTCAAAATCTTGCCACGGATCTCTAACATGTGTTTGTCATATTTTACATCACAGACTGTCCTCAAGTAATGGACGATTTAGTCACAGTAAAGTACTATCAGGAGACAGTTCATTCCAATCGTCAACACCTGTATGCACACAACTACTGCCCCACAATACAATCGGTGGCTACTTTATTGGATAGGGGAACGAAACCCGGTTTGGACTTCTGCCGCTGTAGCTCATGTTCTACGAGGTTCAGCGTATAGTGCAGTGTACCACTGTTGTAACGTGTTGTTATTTTAGTTACCGTCGCCTTCCTGTCAGCTTGGAAGGGTTTGGCCATTCAACTCTGACCTCCCTCATTTTAACTCACAGAACTGCCGCTCTCTGGATTTTATTTATTTATTTTCTGTTTGTTTATCCCATCATTCTCTGTAAACTATACCAGGCACGTGTAAAAGGAAGCAAATCATAATCAACTGCACTCTGCGGCCTGTCCTTTTAACCATATCCTCAACAAACAGATTATAAATTGTTAAGAAGTGTAGAATTACGGCTCTGTCTATTATGAGACAGACAGAAAGAGGGTGGAAAGACAGAGAGAGAGAAATTAAAACTAATGTGTTCCTTGCAACGTTTTTTGCTCAGAGGATATTAATTAGCTTAACAGTTTTAATACAATACACTACAATAGAACGGGGAACCTCAGAGAGATTGCAGTGGAACTGTTGCAAGGGGGCGTTGGGAGGAGACCCAAATGCAAGACACAGACACTGAAGTACTAGGTGCTGGACAAAGATAATCAAGAATGCAAGGGCAGTCGGGAAGCAAGGATTGATCAGAGGGAAATCCAAGCGAGAGCAAAGCAGAAGCGCGAAGAAACGAAGCTGGACACGGACACAGGCCGTGGACCAGACAGGGACACAGGGCCTAGGCTAGGACTTGGAGCACGGGACCTGGATGAGAAACTTGGAAATAGGAGCCTGGACAGGGACTCGGAACCTATGTCTTGACGGGGATTCGGAACCAGGGTCTAGGCCAGTACTGGGAACCAGGGTCTAGGCGAGGACTCGGAACCTGGGTCTAGGCGAGAACTGGGAACCAGGGTCTAGGCGAGGATTCGGAACCTAGGTCGCAAAGTTTGATGCCCAGCAGAATGAGACCAACATCCTGTGAAGCTTCACGTTATTGACTACCAAATTGAAACGCAGAGGAAAAGACGATTTTGGCCAGACACATATATGGCAACCATCATACTCCTCTATACTATGCACAGTTGCCTCTATTAATACCACATTTCCCTCTGCAGTGCTATTTCACGTAACGGTCCCTCGCAAAATGTCATTACTGTTTATACGCCGATAATCGCTGGCGTCGACTCGTCCAGATTCCGTTACTCTTCCCACGAGCTATTTACCCTTAGGATCTCTTTAATATCTCAACTCAAATCAAATTAAATCAAATCAAGTGAACTTATCATTTAAGCCAGACATAGATACAGCTGAACGAAACAGCATTCTTCAGGGGCTAAGGTATAAAACAGGCAAAATAACAAGTAAGCGTTAAAATTTGCGAGTTGCCTAAATCAAAATACTGTAAATAAGCGTATTCGTATTTAAATATTATTTAAAATTATTCTTAAATAATCAGTTGCTCTGATGTTTTCGGGTTCATCTGTGCTTTCGACCGATATGTACTGTTGCAGAAAATCGTACCACTCCCTTCCCACCCTTTCGTCTTGCAGAATCTCCAGCTCGTTTCTTTTTTGGTGAAAATCTCCCCGTGGTCATCACGGGAGATTCCTATAACTGTATGAATGTTTTGATGCACATAGGGATAGGTAAGCGGATTAAAGTTTATTCCAGAGAAATCCAACCTCTTTATGACTATTCTTTCGTGCTGTATAATAATAACACTGGACAACAAACTTTTTCGAAGATGGTCCTTCCTCTGATATTTTTGTTTGTTTGTTTATGATAGTCTGCTTACAGCTGAATGCAGATATCATTTCGGACTACTTGTATCACGTAGGACTTTGAAGAAACAATATATTAATTTCTATTGAATATAATGTGTTTAACTGCACAACGGCGCTGACGCTTTACAAAAGCTCAACTAAACGAAAACTTTCTGTTGATGATTTTCGTTTGAATTCATTGTCGAGGACTTCTCACTTAAGTACCGAACAATAATCAGCCAGCATTGATGAATTCCAGTTACCCTGATACGGTTTCTCTATTACCGCAATATCCTGGCGAAACATTTCACTATGCTCGTCACTGACAGCGCCAGGATTTGCAGGGAAGAAAGTTTAGACGGAAATGCAGTAAATGAATCCTTAGTGAGATGTTGTAATTCGTGCCTCTATGTGTTTGAGACAAGTTGCCAACCATGTGGATGTAGTCTGGTGCTCAGCAGTTGCCAAGAAATAATTCAACAACATCTTTGAATGACTTCCATGCGATTTTCTCCGGTCTCACGAGATGTCCTTCGAATTGGCTGTCAGTGATGACCTGTTTGTTTTGTGCACCAACAGAAATGCCTTCCTGAAGTTTGGCATCAACTCTTCTGACTTCAATGATGTATTGAAATAACAAATATAGGCTCTGTCGAGCAAATGGTGCGCGATAGGGTAATTTAATCGTGGCTCTTGTGATCAGCAGCCCGAAACCCAAAACATACACACAAAACTATTCAGAAAGCAAAAACGATGATGTCAAGTGTAATAATGTTCTTCCCTCCAGGAAAGCATTTTCTTCATTTTACCTACCAAACCAAAGTGTTGTACTTAGCTTTATAAACGATCCTTCTTAATACTAAGCTATGTTTGGTTCAAGCAGCTGGAACCTTGTCAGACAAATGCCTTCAGAACCATTCGCTACGGAAAGGGTTAATAAATTACATTAAGATTATTTTTATTTAATATTCTTTGGGGAGTGTTATTTATTGAACAGCGAAATAATGCATAACAGTAGATTATAGTATGTTTGTTCAGTGGACTGTTTCTGATGTGACTAAGATGATGATCACGTTAATTGCCTCGGTGGAATTTTCCTCTCTTGTATAAGAGCTTTTCAGACCGATCGCAGGTAAACATGGGCAGCTGCGACCTTCTGAGCAACTGCTGCATCATTCACATCGATAATGGGATATTCAGCAATTTTCCACACGGCAAGAATTTTCTATCCGATACTCGTAGCGGTTGGTATCTCTGGTAAGAAAATGGAGCCGGAGCTCTTTCTGCCGTCCTACCCTTAAGGCGTACGCCGAGCAATTCGTCCTCATACCCAACATAAATGTTTCTTATTGTTTCTGCTTTACAACCTCTCCGGTTTAACGCATTTGCCAGCTATTTCGATCTGTTCAACTATTTCAAGCCGAGTGTTTTGTTTTAATCAGCTGTATTGATTAGGTTCGGAATCGTGTAGTCATTGTTGCCAGCATTTAAGCGACCACGACTTTTCGAATTGTGTCAAGCAAATAGCCCGTGCACCTTCTTCTCTGATGGGTTTGATACATTTTCTGAAAATATTCTTTTACATAATATTCGCCGAAGTGCTGAATTTATTGCAGTGACACAGCGAATAGAGATATACTCTTTCAATAGATCACTTTGAGTATGATGGCAGCTAACATGTTTCGTTGTTGTCTTATAGTTAACTTAATGGCGATTGTGATCCTCTCCCGCGGGAAATGTGGTCTCTCCAAGTGCATCACCCGTTACCTGGTGGGGATGGCAGGGGCAGACCTAACGGTGGTGATCATCGGCGCCGCAGTGGATCAGATGAATAACATCTACGTTTACTCGACAACCATGCTCATTACCCCAATTTGCTCCGTGGCACTTATCCTGAGGATTGCGACCATGGACTGCTCCGTCTGGCTCACGGTGGCTTTCACTTTTGACCGCTATATCGCAATTTGTTGTCCAAAGCTGCAGAAAAGGTACTGCAGCGAAAGGACGGCGACGGTGATCATCGTGATCGTCTGGGTAGTGAGCTGCGCGAGGTGTATCCCGATTTACTTCGTGATAGAGCCCTATGTCGTAATCAACCATGTGCCGTGGCGTTGCATCTTTATAGCCGAATACACCACATCGACATCGTGGAAAGCGTACGAGCTAATCGACAGTCTCATTACACCTCTCTTCCCAATTTCTTTCATTCTTCTGTTTAACGGCTTAACAGTCCAGCACATCATAGCAGCAAACAGGGTTCGCCAAGGTCTCCGCAGAAGCAACGAGAAGCAGAAGGACCCAGAGGTGGAGAACCGGAGAAAGTCAATGATATTATTGTTCGCTCTATCAGCCAACTTTATATTACTGTCGATGCCTTATGTAATCTCTTTGATGAAATGGCAAACAGAGAACTTCTTTTACATAGACAGATTTATGAGTAACCCGGTATATATTCTGCAACAATTCGGGTTCATGTTCCAGTTTATCAGTACCTGCACCAATACATGCATTTATACCCTGTCACAAAGGAAATTCAGGGATGAGGTGAAAAATGGATTGAAATATCTCTTTACCTTGAACGGACAATTGTGCAATTAAAGACAATTCTCATTAGAAGTTAGTAGAGTATTCAAATAAGTATTCCTACACCTTCGCAGTTTCTCCACTTTACCAGAAAATGCATGTGGACTGATCCTTAACTATCTGTGGACTGATAATCCATCGAAAACAGAGTGATTAGTTTGTATAAACACGCGAAACGGGGCGGACGGATTACATTAAGCGGCTGTTTTATTATTGTTGTTGGAATCCGTCGGTCTTGAGATACCATGGATCTGCGCCTGGAGTTTCCAGGGCGCAGGCCTCAGGCCTGGGCAAGGTTGTATGGGAGACCAGCAGTTGCCCAAGCTGCAGGCCTTCCCCTCTCCAAGTGAAGGGCACTAGGACCCAAGCAGCTTGGTACCGGTGTCGTCGCAGAGCAATGTGTTGTTAAGTGCCCTGCTCAAGGACACAACACGCTGCCTCAGCTGAGGCTCGATCCAGTGACCTTCAGGTTACTAGTCTGATGCCTTGCCCACTAGGCCACGCGCCAACAATGTTTAATTATGCTGTGTACTTAATAAAGCTCCCAATGAGTTTATGTTCGTGGCTCTCTGCTGCTGACAGCCGATGGGGCAACATCTCTTTGAACTTGCTCCTACCTTATTTATCGTTTTGTTTCCTACCAGCTTTTTGAAACCTTACTATAAATCTTAATATTGCTCTGTCATGTCTTTGAGAAAGACTAAAGCCTTCACAAAAGAAAAAGAAGATGATTCTCCAATCACTTTGGAATCAATTCGGAGATTTCCTTGAAAAGCAAAGAACAGAACTCTCTGAGGAATTTCAACATCCTAAAGTTAAGTTGGACACTATTCAACAAACAATCGAACATGAAATGCGAATTAAGGAGGAAAAAGAAACTGTCGATACTGGGACTTAGAAGACATGAGCAGGTTCTGCAAAAAATGATCATTACCTAATGAAAAATTACTGAAGAATATTACCAACCTGTAAAGCAGAAGCAGAAGGAAAAATTTACGTGTTCTAGATCTTGAAGAATCAATTGAAGTTGCCCACCCCACGGAGTTCTTTGCAAGCTTTCTGAAGCAGCTGTTCCTTGATTTATTGCCGTCAGTGCCTAGGCTGCACAGCGCCCACCGGTCTCTAGACCCCAAACCAAAGTCGGGAGAACGACCGAGGTAGGTTATTTTATGTTTTCACGAATTTCATACTAAGGAGCCTTTAATCCGTCATACCGGTCGAGTAGGAATGATCGATTACAACAGGAACATGATCAGATTCGTGGAAGATTATACACTGGAGGTTATGGCTGAACGTTCCAAGTACAAAGAGGTCATGTCGCTGCTTTATAACAAAGGTTTAAGCCCTCCCTTTGCTGAAAAAATAGTGTGCAGAAATGGCTGGGATTGGTTGAACACGCACTTAAGTTTTCGAAAGCAGAAGATTAATTGTGCGATACCTCTTACAAGAGCAATTATCTTTTTAATGTTGGATGGAATAAGGTTTTAATAAACTTGCCTTTTGACCGTTTATATAACCTGGTTTTTGATATTTCCTTTGATTTTTTTACTACTTTATTCTTTTTTGAGGCTTTTCTATTTGAAATTGTTGAAATGAATCCTCTTATGTTTTGGATTTTTGATCAAAGTTTTTTCTGTTTTGTCTTGGTAGGAACATAATAGCCTTGAATGATTGTGGTTTTGCCAGCAGGATTTCTTTGGGAGGATTATCTTTAGGGTTTAGCATGCCGACTGTTCTTTGGCCGGCTTTTTGGTTTTGGGAGGTACAGGGGGTGGGGTCTCTTTTTTCTTTTTTTCTCTGGAAGCTGGGTTGGACTACCATCTAAGTTTTCTGCTTGAGTACCTTATTTTATGATTCGTTCTCTGCTTCTAATAATTTATGGTCAGATCTTTTAACTTTTCTGTTAATTAGAATTTATAATGAATCGAAATATTAATTTACTTAGTTTTAATGTAAAAGGGTTAAATCATCCTGTGAAACGGAATAAGATTTTTGCTTATATTAAAAGGCTACGGTCCCCCATTATTTTTCTACAAGAAATGCATGCACGTAGTTGTGACAATGCACACCTTTTTAATTGGTGGAGGGGTCTACAATTTCATTCTTCATTCAGAGCACAGTATTGAGAAGTCTCGATTTTTATCGATAATACAATTACTTTTGATCAACATAAAGTTGGCTGTGACCCTAATTGGCGATTTTTCTTGGTGTCAGGGAAAATGGATAATAGATTTATTGTATTTGCTGATGTGTATGCTCCCAATCTGGATGACCCAGGATTTTTTGAGCTTTTCTTTTCATTCCTGCCAGATTTAAGTTTTTATTCTTTAGTTATGGGAGGAGATTTTACTTGCGTCTAGACCCAGTATTACATCGTTCTTCTCTTAAATCAGCCACACCTAATACATCAACTTTACTTATTCAATCCTTTCCAACGAAGTGTGATATTGTTGATATCTGGCTTTTTTTTTCACCCAGCAGAAAGCAAGTATTCATTCTTCTCTCATGTCATCATTCCTATACCAGGATTGATCATTTTTTTAATTGATAGTCAAATAATTCATAGAAAATAGGTGCAGGAGTAGGCCATTCGGCTTTTTGAGCCTGCACCGCCATTCAGTATGATCATGGCTGATCATCCAACTCAGAACCCTGTACCTGCTTTCTCTCCATACCCCCCGATCCCTTTAGCCAAAAGGGCCATATCTAACTTCCTCTTAAGTATAGCCAATGAACCGGCCTCAACTGTTTCCTGTGGCAGAGAATTCCACAGATTCACCACTCTCTGTGTGAAGAAGTTTTTCCTCATCTCGGTCCTAAAAGGCTTCCCCTTTATCTTAAACTGTGACCCCTCGTTCTGGACTTCCCCAACATCTGAAACAATCTCCCTGCATCTAGCCTGTCCAATCCCTTTAGAATTTTATACGTTTCAATAAGATCCCCCCTCAATCTTCTAAATTGCAGTGAGTATAAGCCTAGTCGACCCAGTCTTTCTTCATTTGAAAGTCCTGCCATCCCAGCAATCAATCTGGTGAACCTCCTCTGTACTCCCTCTATGGCAAGAATGTCTTTCCTCAGATTAGGGGACCAAAACTGCGCGCAATATTCTAGGTGCGGTCTCACCAAGGCCTTGTACAACTGCAGTAGAACCTCCCTGCTCCTGTACTCAAATCCTTTTGCTATGAATAACAACATACCATTTGCCTTTTTCACCGCCTGCTGTACCTGCATGCTCACCTTCAATGACTGGTGTACAATGACACCCAGGTCTCGTTGCACCTCCCCTTTTCCTAATCGGCCACCGTTCAGATAATAATCTGTTTTCCTGTTCTTGCAACCAAAGTGGATAACCTCACATTTATCCACATTAAATTGCATCTGACATGAATTTCCCTACTCACCTAACCTATCCAAGTCACCCTGCATCCTCTTAGCATCCTCCTCACAGCTAACACCGCCGCCCAGCTTCATGTCATCCGCAAACTTGGAGATGCTGCATTTAATTCCCTCGTCTAAATCATTCATATATATTGTAAACAACTGGGGTCCCGGCACTGAGCCTTGGGGTACCCCACTAGTCACTGCCTGCCATTCTGAAAAAATTCGGTTTACTCCCACTCTTTGCTTCCTGTCTGCCAACCAATCCTCTATCCACATCAGTACCATACCCCCAATACCGTAGATAGATAGATAGATAGATACTTTATTCATCCCCATGGGGAAATTCAACTTTTTTCCAATGTCCCATACACTTGTTGTAGCAAAACTAATTACATACAATACTTAACTCAGTAAAAAAAATATGATATGCATCTAAATCACCATCTCAAAAAGCATTAATAATAGCTTTAAAAAGTTCTTAAGTCCTGGCGGTAGAATTGTAAAGCCTAATGGCATTGGGGAGTATTGACCTCTTCATCCTGTCTGAGGAGCATTGCATCGATAGTAACCTGTCGCTGAAACTGCTTCTCTGTCTCTGGATGGTGCTATGTAGAGGATGTTCAGAGTTATCCATAATTGACCGTAGCCTACTCAGCGCCCTTCGCTCAGCTACCGATGTTAAACTCTCCAGTACTTTGCCCACGACAGAGCCCGCCTTCCTTACCAGCTTATTAAGACGTGAGGCGTCGCTCTTCTTAATGCTTCCTCCCCAACACGCCACCACAAAGAAGAGGGCGCTCTCCACAACTGACCTATAGAACATCTTCAGCATCTCACTACAGACATTGAATGACGCCAACCTTCTTAGGAAGTACATTCGACTCTCTGCCTTCCTGCACAAGGCATCTGTGTTGGCAGTCCAGTCTAGCTTCTCGTCTAACTGTACTCCCAGATACTTGTAGGTCTTAACCTGCTCCACACATTCTCCATTAATGATTACTGGCTCCATATGAGGCCTAGATCTCCTAAAGTCCACCACCATCTCCTTCGTCTTGTGTGCTTTAAGTTTGCACATTAATCTCCTGTGTGGGACCTTGTCAAAAACCTTTTGAAAATCTAAATATACCACATCCACTGGCTCTCCCCATCCACTCTACTAGTTACATCTTCAAAAAAAGACTCTAGCATTTTCCCCACTACCGATGTCAGACTAACCGGTCTATAATTCCCCGGTTTCTCTCTCCCTCCTTTTTTAAAAAGTGGGGTTACATTAGACACCCTCCAATCCTCAGGAACTAATCCAGAATCTAAGGAGTTTTGAAAAATTATCACTGATGCATCCACTATTTCTTGGGCTACTTCCTTAAGCACTCTGGGATGCAGACCATCTGATCCTAGGGATTTATCTGCCTTTAATCCCTTCAATTTACCTAACACCACTTCCCTACTAACATGTATTTCCCTCAGTTCCTCCATCTCACTAGACCCTCGATCCCTTACTATTTCCGGTAGATTATTTACGTCCTCCTTAGTGAAGACAGAACCAAAGTAGTTATTCAATTGGTCTGCCATGTATTTGTTCCCTATGATTAATTCACCTATTTCTGACTGTAAAGGACCTACATTTCTCTTGACCAATCTTTTTCTTTTCACGTATCTATAAAAGCTTTTACAGTCAGTTTTTATGCTCCCTGCCAGCTTTTTCTCATAATATTTTTTTCCCTTTCCTTATTAAGCCCTTTGTCCTCCTCTGCTGGTCTCGGAATTTCTCCCAGTCCTCAGGTGTGCCGCTTTTTTTTTGCTAATTTATATGTTTCTTCTTTGGACTTGATACTATCCCTAATTTCCCTTGTCAGCCACGGGTGCACTACCTTCCCTGGTTTATTCTTTTGCCAAACTGGGATAAATAATTGTTGTAGTTTATCCATGCGATCTTTAAATGCTTGCCATTGCATATCCACCGTCAACCCTTGAAGTATCATTTGCCAGTCTATCTTAGCTAATTCCATTAGTTCGATCTATTGAATATAAATAAATAGCTGTATTCGACAATTCTCCTGTATTTCTATCTTTAAGTCTTCCTGGTTTCATTCATATGAACGGATACCGGCGTTTTAATTTAACTTTGTTATCTGATAAGGACTTCCAAAATTGCTGCAGGATTAAATTACACATTTTTGAAGAAAATTCGTTGGAAAAGACATCGTGTCTTATCATTTGGGACGCTTGTAAGGCATATGTTAGAGGGTAATTTATCTCCTACACTGATATATTAAGAAAAAAACTAATAAAAAGAGAACTGATTTAGTTAATCAATTAAAACAACTAGACCAGAAATATGCTTTAGCAGAAGACCCTGAACTGTACAAAAGAGGTATTGAAATTAAAATTAAATATGATGTTCTTATACCACATCCAATTAAATGATACGGTCTAAGATAAAAGCCAGTACTATATACATGGAGGAAAAAACTGGCAAACTATTGGCTAATCAATTGAAGACCTCTATAGTTAAACGGCAAATTAAATAAATTTGCAAAACCAATGCTGATATGACAACATATCATTTTGAAATAAATGACACTTTCAGATAATTTTATTCTAAATTGTATAGTTCTGATTCTGTTAAAGATAATACTGCAGTGAACAGTTTTTTTAGGTCAATTAAATTTTCCTGGACTTTCGGTCGATAATCGAAAGCAATTGGATCAACTTATTCCTCAGGAGGAAGTCACTGAGGCTACACATTCATTGCATTCTGAGAAATCTCCATGACCTGACGGATTCTCTGGAGAATTTTATAAGGCTTTTTCTTCATTGCTTATACCTTATGTTCTACCCTAACTGATTCTTTCAAGGTGGGTAAGTTGCCACAGTCTCTTTATGAAGCTTTCATTTCGCTTATTCTTAAAAAGAATAAAAATCCCACTGAATGCTCTTCATTTTAACCAATCTCTTTACTCAATGTTGATGCTAAGATCCTATCTAAAGTTTTGGCACATAGATCCGAAAATATTATACCTTCTATGATACCTGATGATTAGACGGGGTTTATGAAAAATCGATATTCCCATTTTAATATACAGCGACCGTTAAATGTTATGCATTCTCCATCCAAGGAAATATCGGAATGTGTGATTTCCTTGGATGTGGAGAAGGCTTTTGATCGAGTTGAATGGAATTACCTATTAAAAACCTCAGAAAAATTTAATTTTGTGTCCAATTTTATTCAGTGGGTTAAATTACTGTACTTATCTCTTTCTGCTCCGGTCCTTACTAATTTTCAGATTAAACTCCAACATGGAGCCAGACATGGATGTCCATTGAGCCCTTTGTTATTTTGATTTGGTTTTAGAACCTTTAGCAACTGCCTTTCGAGAATCTAAAGATATCACCGGTATCTTAGAGAAAGGTACTATTCATAAGTATCGCCTTATGCTGATGGCCATTTGCTTTTTATATCTAATGTTACAACTTCTTTACCCTCTATGTTTCTTTTACTGACTAATTTTAGTCAGTTTTCAGGGCATAAATTGAATTTGCATAGAGTGAATTGATTCCTTCAAATAATTTGACCTCAACCGATATTAACGTTCCTTTTAAAATTGTAAGAAAACAATTTACATATTTGGGTGTAACAATCAATAAGAATTATAAAGAACTATTCAAAGAAAATTTTCCAACCTTAATGAATTATGTGAAAAGACACTTTCTAATTGGTCGCCTCTCTTTTTAATGATTGATTGCTCGAATCAATTCGATTAAAATTAATATTTTACCTAAATCTACATACTTTTTTCAAGCCGATCCTGTTTTCATTCCTAAGTCTTATTTTGATTCTTTAGATTCAATTCTTTCTTCCTATATATGGAAGAATAGAAAACCCCGATTAAATAAATCCCACCTTCAAAATATTGAAAAGAATGGAGGCCATGCTCTACCCAATTTTAGGTTATATTATTGGGTAATTAACAAACAAAATCTTAAATTCTGTTTATATTATATTAATTATGAGAATCGTCTAATATGGATCTTTTTGGAAGCCAACTCTGTTACGAAATGTTCTATTATTTCTCTTCTTGGACCCTCTCTTCCTTTATCTTTAAATAAATTAACTGACAGCTTGTTGGCTAAACACACTTTGAGGCTCTGGCTACAGTTTAGAAAACATATCGGTTTATTGAGATTTTCCTTTTCTGGTCCTATTTTCTCTACTTTTTAATCCATCTATGACCGATCTGTTTTTTAGACAATGGGATAGATTAGGCATTAAAGAATTTCAGGATCTGTTGTTGGTAGGATCTTTCTTCCTTTAAGCAGCTCTCAGTGAAATATAACCTATCAAATACCCACTTTTCTCGATACCTACAGATTAGAGATTTGTTAAGATCTAAGCTGCATGTATATCCTACCAGCCGGAATTAGAACATAATAGATGTAATTTTTAATTTGAAACCTTTTGATAATGGCTCAATATCTTATATTTATGGTCCGTTGTTGAGATTGACAATGACTCTTTTAGACAAAATTTAAAAAAAGGTTCGGGAAAGGATTTACAGACTTCATTATCTGATGAGACCTGGAGGGCTATTTTCAAAATGGTTAATTCTTTATCATTATGTGCTTGTCATTCCCTCCTACAATTTAAAGTGGTACATTGGATTCATATGTCTAAAGACAAGCTCTCTCGGCTTTTTTTTTTTTTGCAGATATATCTCTTTATTGTGATAGATGTAATAATGGCGAGGCCTCATTAATTCATATGTTTTGGTCATGTTCGAGCCTTGAAAAATGTTGGAAAGATGTATACCAAACTTTTTTCAGTACTTTTTAAAGTTAATTTTAAGGCCAATCCTTTGACTGCCTTATTTAGTATTGCTGAAGAAAGAGCTATAACTTTGGAGCATTCCCATTTGCGGGTACTAACTTTTATTTCTCTTATGGCTAGGAGGGCGATCTTGCTTAAAAGGAAGGAGGTTGCCTCCCCCTCCCCCACACACACATGCTCAATGGTAATGCGATGTTACGTCATGTTTAAACTTTGAGAAGATTCGTTGTCTGATTTTGGATTCTAACCAAGATTTCCGAATATTATGGGGACCCTTTCTGAACTATTTTAAAAATATTTGTATTGTTACTGTTATTAAAAAAAATAGATCTGGGCTATTATTGTAAAACACTATATAGTGAAGTACTCTTCTCTTGTTTTGTTTTTAACCAACTAGCTTTGTCTTGGTAGTGGGTGTAGATTTTTATACTATAATTAAACATATTATTTGAATAATCTTAAACATGGGGTACCGTGATTGTATCAGTGTGATTTATATATAGTGTATATTGTGCCATCTTATTTTGATTTATAATAAGTATCCTTATGAATCCTGTATTTGCGTATATGAAATTAATAAAAATATTGGAAAAAAGAAAAGAAAACCATTTATTTTTATAAATATCTTTTGCTTGTGTGTCAAGTAAACGGGAGCAAAGATGGTCTCCATGAGCATGATGATTCTTGGCGAATGTTTCTACAGGAGTGGTTTCTACTCGGGACCCCAGTCATTATCAAAACTCTTCTGAGGTTGTCTTCCCCGGCATCAGTGGTCGCATAACTTGTGATAACCACCAGCTGTTCCTACTCCCATGGCTTCACGTGATCCTGATTGGGTTGAGTGCGGATGTGTAGGTGCAAAATATTGTCTTAGGGTGACTGCCAGGTTAGCGGAGAGAAGGATCGTCTTTCACCTCTTTTGGTAAAGACGCACTGTATCACCAACCCGCCACCCAACGATATGGCATATAATGATGATGATGATGATGATGCAGAGTAAACATTCTCTGTACTTTACGGAAATGGCCACTTCTCAGAACCCCCACTGAATGTGTTCGCAAGGACCTACAGCTTTAGCTCTGTTGCGGCCTCATAAAACAATCCATTCTCACACTGGCCAGTCGCTTCTGGAGCAAGGCTGTCAAATTATAAAGGACGTTCCGCCATGTGAGTGAATTTGTGAAACTTTGTTTATTAATATTGCCTTTAATCAAAGGTTTCAAGCAATGCTTAGCCTATTATGAAATAAATTAGATGTGAAGTAGATAAAGCTTTTGAATATGAATATCTGTCTGGGATAAAGAAATAAAATGAAGTTATTTCAAGGTAACACACACACAGGAAGACAATGGAAATGTCTCAGCGTTCTCCTTTATAACAGAAGCAGCATATTTGTATTGATGCAGCCTGCGGACCATAGACTCGGATCACTGGGCAATAAATCACACTGCTCAATCAACATTATAAAATTAATTTTAATTTAATATATTAAACGCTTCAGAAGACATGTTGCAAATAGTTTTTGTACGACAACATTTTAGCTGCTGAAACGAAAGGTAGCATTGTTTATAACTGGTGAGAAATATACCAGAGTGCAGCCTTGGGTCTATTTCTATTCGTTGTGTCACTGTGGAATAAATTCCCCTCCACTGGGAATGTTATTGAAAATAATACTTTCGTATAACTTATCAAACTCTTCAGAAGAGACGTCGTACAGTCTATTTCCAAGACATGATTCGGAAATTCATGGTCGCTTAAGTGCTGGCAACAATGTCTACACGCTCGCGAACCTAAGCGATACATTTGACTAAAAAAAAACACTCGGCATGAAATAGGTGGACAAATGGAAAAAAAGATTGCAAATGCCTAGAACTGAAGAGGTTGTAAAACAGAAATACTAATCCGGTGAGGTAACAACTATGATGGGTATCACGGCCGACAAAGCTCGGGGCCAGCAAGAGGATAGAATGCCAGAAAGAGCGGACGCTCCATTTTCTTACCAGAGACACCAACCGCTACGAGTACTGGATAGAAAATTCTCGCCGTGTGGTAAATTGCTGGATATCCCATTATGGATGTGAAGCATCTAATAGTTGCGCTGAATGTGACAGTAGCCCATGTTTACCAATGGCTGGTCTGCTATGCTTTTGTACAGGAAAGGACCATTCCACAGAGGCAATTATTGTGACCACATTCTTAGTCACTCAGCAATAACCCACTCAACAAAGACATATTATAATCTATTTTATGCATTATGTCGCTATACAAAAAATAACACTCCCCAAAGAATGTTACATAAAACTAATTTGAACATAACTTATTAACCTCTTCCGTGGAGAATGGTGCTAAAGGTCTTTGTCGGACAAGGTACCAGCTGCTTAAACCAAACGTAGCTTATTATTAGCAAGGACCGTTTATAAACCTAAGCACAGCAACTTGGTTTGGTAGGTAAAGTGAAGAAAATGCTTTGTCTGGAGAAGGGAGCATTATTGCACTGGACAGCATCGATTTTGCCTCCTGAACACATGAGTTTATGTTGTGGACTTCGGGCTGCTGATTACGAGAGCCACAATTAAACATTCCCATCATGCACTATTTGTTCGACATAGTTCAACAATTGTTCGAATTCCAACAGATCACTAAAGATTTCTTTGCTGCAGTTCCATTTAGACTTTTTCCATGCAAATCCTGGCTCTGTCAGTGACAAGTTTGGTGGAATGTTTCACCGGGACATTGCGGTAACAGAGAAACCGTATCAGGGAACTGGAATTCATCAATGCGAGCTGATTATTGCTTGATACTGAAGGGAGAAACCCTCGACACTAAGCACAAACGAAAATCATCAGCAAAACATTTTAGATTAGTTGAAGTATTGTAAAGTGCTAACACCTTTGTGCAACTAAACACATTATATTCAATAGAAGTTAATTTATTGTTTATCCAAATTCCTACGTGATACAAATAGTCTGAAACGACATTTCAGTTTTCGAAAAAGATCCAGTGTTATCATGAATATGTTACAGCACGAAACAATAGTCATAAACAGGTCGGATTTCACAGGAATAAACTTTAGTCCATTTATCAATCCCTACCTTCATCAAAACATTCATACAGTTATTGCAATCTTCCGTGTGGAACACCGGGAGACTTCCACCAAAAAGAAACTGGCTCGAGTTTGTACTAGTCGAGGGGGCAGGAAAGGGAGGGGTATGATTTTCAGCATATATATCGATCGAGCCACCCAGATGCCTCCGAAAGAACAAAAAACCTGAAATTGAACTAACGCGCACTCCCGTCACCAGCTTCAGGAAAAGTTATTACCTCTCTAACAGCAGGTGCCTGAATCAAAGCGGATAACTTCACCCACCCGATCACTGAACTGATTCCATAACCTATTGATTGACTTTCAAGGACTCTAAAACCCGTGTTTTCAATATTTAACATTTGTTTATTAATTTCTATTACTTTGTTTTTCTCTTCTTTCTCATTTGCTCAATTTGTTTCCTTTTGCCCATTGGTCGTCTGTCCATCGTTGTTCGTGTGCAAAATCTCATTGATTCTTTCATTGTTGTTTATTGTGAGATACATCATTCCAACCTAACGTGCTACACAGCCACCACCCCCTCCTCAGCAACACACCAGTTCAATACTAGCTTCACCACAGGACAATTTGAAATTTACAGTGAGGCTAGTGGTGAGATGTAGGGTCGGATAGAAATTCATCCGTCGTGATCAGTATGGTTGTGGATGATACACAACGATGCGTTCAGGAAAGTCAAACTAATGCGGGACTTGTATGATCAATGGTTGGGTGCGATGAGACAATTTAAAAGGGACCAGAGGGGCAGCTTCTCTTTTTACACCGAGGGTGTCATAGAGTCATAGAAAAGTACAGCAGAGAAATATGATAGCACCAAGATCTGCTGGTAAAGAAGTCTAAATAGGAATACCTTTCGAAACAGGTTGCACTTCATGAGTTTGCATGCTTGAAGCGTGTTGTCAAACTGATGCACATAGTTTGGTGCTCTGTAGCGGCCAGGGAAAATGTTAAGAACATCCTTGAATGCCTTTCGTGCAATTTTTTTCCGTCCCACAACAAATATTTTGGCATCAATTATTCTGATTGGAGTTGTGGATTGGATGAACAAAAATGAGTTTTTCGAAACAACGTGTGTGAATGGGAAATCTCATCGTGGCTTTCCTGACCAGCATCCCAAAATCGATAAGATGCAGTAAAATCCATTCAGGAAGCAAAATTATTGTTGTACAGTGTAATAATACCCTTTCCTGCAGGAAGGCATTTTCTTTATTTTACCTACAAAACTGAGCTGCTATTCTTAGTTTTATAAATAGTCCTTGTTAATTGCTTGCCGTGTGGTAAGTAATAAGGTACACTTGGTTTAAACCTCGAGAACCATGACATACTAATAGCTTTAGCACCATTCTCTTCGGAAGAGTTTAATAAAGTATATCAAAATTATTTTATGTAATATTCCTTGAGGAGCGGTATTTATTGCACAACAACACAATGCATAAAAATAGACTGCGGTAAGTCTTTGTTCAGTGGGCTGTTGCTTGACAGCGTGGGTCATTGAGTTGAAAAAGCATGTTCCGTTCTGCATCACAAAACAAATAAATAACAAAATAAACTTACAATTAAACGCCCAGCATTTTCCCCGCCCCCCACCCCTTCAATGTGATATTTGGGCATTTGGCAAGGAGCAATAAAAACAGAATCTACTAAACATGCATGTGACTGGTTTCTCCGTAAGTCACGGGTACAGTTAAGTTGATTAAGTTACGCAAAGCAACTCTTGTGGGTTTGTGACTGGGAGTTGAGGCTTTGGAAAGAAGAAGAGGAGGCTGTTTTAGATTGGGCATTGTGTGAATGGGCCAGTCGATGAGTCTAAGAACCATGATCAGTCTGTCCGTCCGTGTCTCCCTATCTGTCTATATATTAATCAATCAATCAATCAATCAATCAAACAAACAATCAGTCAATCTATCTATCTATTGATCTTTCTGTCCGTTTGTCTGTTTGTTTATTTATTACGAGATACAGCGCCGAACAGGCTCTTCGTGCCTAACGAGTGCGCTGCCCTACAACCCAGCTACTTTCACTAACCCAATGACCAACTAATTGACGCCTCCAAGGGGACCATAACCTTGTCGTTGTTTGCAGCCTTGCGTGCCTCAGTGATCCAGAGAGCCATGTTGGCAGGAGTCAGGGCGTTATGCTTTGGGTGGTAAAAGGGTTACCCATGCATAACAGGTCTAAGGGTAGATGGCAGTCGAAGAGTGGACCACCGGTCCTCCAAGCTCGGGATTCAGCTCAGGGATAACCACCCTGACTGGTAAAACAACTTGGTTATGGAACCCGCAGTGAAGAATCCATCTACATTTGAGTGTGGTAGTATTTCTGTGTCTCCACCCGGGAGTTACATGCCTGACAGGAAACCGAGAAGAAGCTGTTGACATGATGGAGGAAGGCGTGAACACCAGCAGAAATGGAAGACCTACCTCACTCCCTAAAGCCAGCAGCGGAATGGGCAGTAAGTAAGTAATTAACTTACGAACCAGTATGTCTTTGGACTGTGGGAGGAAGATGTCGTTCCCATTTCAGTCTCGACATTCTTCTCGTGAAACTTCTCCTCTGGACCCCAAGCAAGGCCAGCACATTCTTCCGAGATCTCTTTAAAGATTCGAGTCATTGAACCGTACACATGCATAACGCTCCTTCGGACCATTCTGCAGAATGCAGTACACATAACTCACACACACACAACACATGAAGTGATATTACTACAAATAAATTAATTCATAATGAAATATATTTCAGAGGATTGATGTTCAGCTAAGTTAATAGCACAAGTTGAAAAGCAAAGAGTATAACGCTGCTGGCGCTTCATAGGTGACAAGACCTGCGTCATGGCGGAAAATGGAGCAGTCTCTTCCGAAGCAAGAAGCTGTTTCTCATCCTAACTCTCCTTATCCTCGTGCTTTGCCACCCTCGTTCAGATGGCAGGGAATCAAAGAGATTGTGGTTCTGATGGGACCGATCCTTGACGATATTAAGGACCCTGCGTACGCAACGCTCCTGATATATAAGTCACTCTGCAGATCTCGCAAACTTTGTGGTCAGATGTCTGGTATTTCACGTGACAAACGAGGCTGCAGCTTGTCAGGACATTGTCGGTGGTATCTTCTAAAAATTGGTCCGAAAGTCAGCTCGAACTGTCTAGCTACTCGTCTCTGGCCCCTCTCATCAACAAGGCTTTTTGCCCACAGAACTACGGTTCCCTGGATTTCTGACACTATTCCCGAGAAACACTGAAGATTGTTGCAATAGAAATTCCAGTTCTAACATATCCGAAGTATTAGGCTCTGTTGTAGTCACCCAAGTATAACGGCGTCATAGATAGATAGAGCTGTAAAGAGAGAACTTGCATACTAGCTTTCATAAATTAATGTATTGACTGCAGGATTTGGGACATAATGTTGAATTTTCATAAAATGATGGTGAGGTATCAATGACTTGGCCTCCACTGCCACCTATGGCAACTAATTCCACAGATTCGTCGCCCTCTGGCTAAAGAAATTCCTCCTCATATCTGTTCTAACGGGACATCCCTCTACTCTGAGGATGTGCCGTCTGGTCCGAGACTCCCATACTATAGGAAAGCTCCTCTTCACATGCACTCTATCCAGGCCTACAGATGGAGTTACATTCTGTACAATGTAACTGGAGAATACACTTTCAGCTGTTAATGCTAATGTGAGTATATTATGGTGTGATACATGTACAGTGTTTTGCACGTATTTCTATGAGGAACAATGTTCACTTTGGATGTATACACGTGTACGTTTGCATGACAACAAGCGTGAACGTGAGCTTGACTTTGATATTAAACCACGGGAGTAGGATGGGAGTGGCAGCCGCTGTAATTGTGCGCGTGTCCCAGAGTCTCCGACTGCTTCCACAACATTACCCTTGCACTTAACTCTGAGGCTCTTCCGACTGAGGTGATCAGAGGGAGGATTTGGGTCCCTGAACAGAGCTACGGCGATGACGTGGGTCGCACACAGGAAGAAACTTTATTAATTAAGCGAAACAAGGAAATAGCCGAATATTTCACATCGGTCTTCACGTTCTCTCTGAACTACGACTGCGTCGCCGCATAAATAAAAGGGTTCGTGCAACAGCTGAAATTACTCAGCAACTTTCCAACTTGTGAAAAGAGATAATCCCCCTCACCCTGTTCAGCTATTCCTCCTTTGATCTGATAGTAGATAAAATTAATGACGATGGTCGGACACAAGAATATGAAGCTGCCGGACAGCGTGAGGAGCAAAATCACAGACTTCCTCCTGCTCTCCATCTCCGGGTCGCTACGGTTCTCCCCCTTGCTCTGACCCATCAGCCCCTTACGGACCCGGCTGACCACTAAGATGTGCCTAACGGTTACAGAGTTGAGCAGTAGAATGCCAGCGAACGGAAGGAACGGGGTTGATGGTATCGACCCAATCAAATGCTACCAAGCCGACTGTAGAGAAGTAACTAGGCTGGGGGTAACAGAACCTATCATCGAAATTGTCTACAATCTTCTTAGGTCCATGCGCGAACAAGATGGGAAAGTTTTTCAGACAGAGAAGTCTGCCGGTGGTCCCGAGCACCGGAGGCGCTGTTCTCCCGGTACAATATTTCGCTTTCAGCTTCTGGCAACAAATGGCGACAAACCGATCAAACTTGAACGTGACGGTAAAGCAGACAGAACAGTCTCCGGCTATATACGTCAACACCCGGATAATAGGTCATCCAGGAATTTTGTTGAGAAAGCTCAGTGGGAAATAATGATATTTGATCTGATACAAAATGACCTCAGTGATGATGACAAGTAGATCCGTCGCTGCTATGGAAACCAGGTAGCAGATGATGCAGATGAAGAGTTCGCATTTTCCCCGGAAAATGATCATAATTGCTACTAAATTCACTGCAAAAAAAAACAACAACAACAAATAGGACAGAGCTGATAAATACTGAGCATATATGTTCTGTCCTTACACTCGATTTTATCGATAAATACCAAGAGATACTATTTCACATCGGTTGTAATACGATTTGCAGGACTTTGACTCCAAAAGTGGATCAGGCTTGTTTCAGTACTGACGTCCGGTATCTTTCCTTCATACGGCGCATTCCATGTGTATAGTTAGTGTTGCTTCGCACGCACCATGTTTTAGTGTGTCTGTAAATTCTACAATGCATTTCTTAGGTTCAACGTATCTTGTATGGACTTCATATTTCCTCAAATTTTCTCTTAAATTTTCTTGCTGAAGTTATCCATTTTCTACTCTACTGCTGCTCCTGAGGTCTCAATTTTCGTTCTTAATCTCTTTACGCGCTCCTCATAGAAACGGTCAGTATTTGGGAAAGCTTCACACATGATGAATTGGTCAGTCAGTTTAGACATGGAAACAAAGCAATGCAAAATTCTCCACTTGAAGTCCCTGCATGGTCCGATACAATTGCATTAACGTCTTGGCAACTCTTTTCACGTTGACCAAATATAAAGTCCTTATTGTTTTCTGCGCGTTCTCTTTGTTTTCCAGTGATTTATACACACCAGGGCTACGTTGCTCGAAAGCAGATGGGACTTTTTTACTGTACTTTATATAATATCAAGGTCCGATGTGTTGTGCGTTCAGAGATGCTCCTCTGTACAACACTGCTGTAACTTGAATGCCTGTTGCCTTCCTATCAGTTTCAGCCAGTCTGCCTATTCTCCTCTGACCTCTTCCATTGACAGAATGTTTCACCGTTAAGACTGCCGCTCATTAGTTCTTTTATTTTCTTTGATATGTAGTACCATCCTCTGATAATTTTAGGGAAAGTTAAGCCTGAAAATCCCAGAAGATCAGCAGTTCCTGAATTCGTCAAGCCCCGTCTCTTACCATCAATCTTTGCGAGGTCAATGTCAGTTAGATCACATTTCCGCCCATTCGGATGTTTGGTCTAAATACATCTGAACGTCTGGACCATGTCTGCATGCTGTTATGCATTGAGCTACTGCCCCATGATTGGTTGATTAGATATTCACTTTAAGGAGCAGGTGTATAAGTGTATATAACAACGTGGCCATTGACGGTATATTCTACAGGAATACCCATTCCGATACACTTGCCATGTCACCAGCAAACCTGGAAAACTAGGATGAGTTCGTCAGCGGAATTTGCAAGAACAGAACGAGTGTTATGCACTTGGGATTAAAGTTTCTGGATGAAGGGTGAAATATACGACGGAAGAATTTCAGATCAAAGCGATTATGACCGAAGCGGGAAAGGAGGATGGTCGGATGTTCAGTGGTATGTGCTCCGGACTGTTACTTATCTCCAAAATACATTTAAAAAGTAAATATTCAATATTCTGTGTGTCAGATAGAAATTAAAATATACAAGAAAATCCCGATGATTTCGAGTGGAACCAAACTCTGGTCTAGTTTGGCTACATCTGGAGTATTGCAAACAGTTCTGGTCGCAACTCTATAGGAAGGCTGATGACGTTTAGGGAAGGATGCGGAAGAGGCCCCTGGGTGAGAGGACATGTGCTATCATGGGAGGCTGGATAAACCTGGGTTGTTTTCTCTGGAGCGCCGTAAGTTGTGGGTAGATCTGATAAAGGTTTATCGGATTATGTGACGCATGGATAGAATACACAGGGAGTATCTTTTTCACGGGGCAGAATTGCCTCACACAAGAGAGCACGCATTGAAGGTGAACGGGAGTAGCTTCAAGACGGATGTAGGGGTAAGTTCGATATTTCGAGAGTGGTTGGTACTTGGAATGCGCTGCCCCGTATGTTGCTAACGGGCAAATACATTGCAGGCTTTTAAGAGATGCTTGTGTAGGTACATGGATGTAAGAAAAATGAAGGGATATGGAAATGGTGCATGTAGTAGGAACTAGTGTTTGTGTATTTTTGATGAAATTTTAGCTTATTCAGCACAACACTCTATGTCCAATGTTCTGCTCCCGAGCTGTACTGTTCAAATTTTTATGTTCTAGGACCGTGTTTGAGAGATCAGTCTTTTCTTACCTTTGTTTACAAGATGGTGAACGCCATGTTGCCATGTACTTGGGTGACAACAATTGGGGACTTTGTTCAGTGACTGTACGTAATGCCAAATACAATGACGTCAAAGAGGTCTCTGTGGGATTTCCCTCTGGTCTAAATAAGGACCTCCATTCCTCGCGCTGCTTCACACGGTCAACGAGGAACCTTCACTTAACCGAGAGAAGTGAAACTATGAAGTCGATCACATTCACCGCACATTGGCTAGAAGTTGTACGAATCAAGAAGGTTTTCGAGGCTGTTCAAAAGGTTTACTATCCGGTTCTCGCAGCTGTCAGCGTACCGCGTAAGCATCGCAGGCCATTATTGCATATTTCTGTCTATTATAAAATGCGCTGTGGTAATATTATATGTGCGTATTGTATTATACAATGACAGACCCATGCCCAACACCGGCACTGCACCTCGGTGGGGATGGATCTGCTATCGTCTGCGGGAGGATGGGAGTATTTCAGTTACTTAGAGCAAGCGGTACTCGGGATTTGGCTTGCTGGAGCGGCGAAGAGTTGGAAACGGCTATTCATACTGTACCTCAAATAAGTAATAATAATAATTGATTAGACAGGATGAGCGTTAAAATGGTGACAGTGCAGTTCAAAGTGGTCTTGATAATGTAGCTGGTTTACCTCCGTGATTTGAATCAGTGGTATTGGAGTGATATATTGCCGCATGCTGAGAACAATTTTATACGCAGAAAAGAAGACTAGGCTAATGTACGGGCCATTGAAGCCATACACACAGTGGCCACGTTGTAAAGTTAGGAGCCTCCTGTAACCAATAATTGTGTTCGTGGTCTTCTGACGCTGCAGCCCATGCACTTTCTGCTCCTGCATATGCGCTCCGTAGTTCTGTTGTGGCAAACGTTCGTGCACCGACAGGTTACACGGTCGCACGCTGATGCTACTCTACATTTTATTGACACTTTAGTTTATTTATGGAACAGCCACTTCCGGCCTAACGGCCCTATGGTAATCAGTCCAGCCATTTAACGCAATAAAAATAAACGCTTTAACAGCTGCGCTACCGTGGCGCCCCATCTCACTGATCAGACTGCACTTGACACTTGCGTATGCAACATTCTTGCTCAATTTTACCTTCTTTGCAGTTAACCTGACGACAATTACGATCCTGTCCCGAGGCAAGTGCGGCTTGTCAAGATGCGTTACTCGCTACCTGGTGGCCATGGCAGCGGCGGATCTCCTGATGGTCATCCTGGACCTGATACTGAGGCACATCCCCATCGTATACTGGAGAGAGTTCAGTTTCGTGCAATCCCTCCCAGTCTGTAACATCCACGCTGCCCTGCTGTTCGCAGCTACGGATTGTTCTGTCTGGTTCACCGTCACTTTCACCTTTGATCGATTTGTAGCCATTGCATGCCAGAAGTTAAAAGCGAAATACTGCACAGAGAGAACGGCGGCAGTAGTGATCGGGTCGGTGACTGTGCTGAGCTGTTTAAAGAACGTCTTCTGGTATTTTATGCTGACGGGGCAATACGTATTGACGAACTTTCCCTGGTTTTGTGCAGTAGTGGGCAGTGTTCGCTCCTCGCGTATTTGGGCAATAGCAGAGTTGATTGAGTACGTTATTACTCCGGGAGTCCCGTTCGTTCTGATTCTGCTGCTTAACACCTTAACAGTGAGGCACATTCTGGCCGCAAACAGAGCGCGCCGGAGACTCATGGGGCGGAACAGCGGAGACTACGGGCAGAGTTCCAAAGACCCGGAGATGGAGAGCCGTAGGAAATCAGTCATTTTGCTCTTAGTTATCTCGGGCAATTTCATAATTTTGTGGTCACCTTTCATCGTGTATGCTATCTGCTATCGGATACTGGCGTTAGGGCATCTCTCTGTGGATGTCAATATCATCGTTAAGCATATTGGATTCATGCTACAGCTCCTGAGTTGCTGTACCAACACTGGCATTTACGCCGTGACCCAGACTAAGTTCAGAGGGGAGTTGAAAAAAGCAGCGAAATATCCCTTCTCTGCAATTTTCAAATTTATAAAATGAAAAGGTTTTTAAAGTCAAAACTAAACGTTGCGGGACAAGGAAGTTTGGGGATCGATGTTCTGGTTGATTGTTGCTTCAATTTTTTATTATGCGGTGAGATTGGTATTTCGGGATGGTGTTTCTTCTCCGTTTCGTGCGGGTTGACGGCCGAGCTGCCGTTCTTTTATTTCCTTGGATTTGTGGCGATCTGGAGAGGAAGAATCACGGGATTCAAAGATTCAAAAATGAACCTTCGAAATCGGAGCTTTTGAATCTTAGAAAAGTTTGGCTGAACGCTGGTCTTACTGTTAACTTTGGGGGAATACCACGATACTTTGGCAAAGAGAGTCGTAAACTCAGAGAAGAACAACGCCGCAAAATGCCCTTTCGCCCATCTCGTCCAAGCCGATCCATTATTCTGCCATCGACCTGCACCAGGACCATAGCCCTGCGTACCCCTGCCTTCAACGTACTGAATACAACGTCTTTTTAACGTAAAAATAGAGCTCGCAAATGCTAGTTGTGTTGGCAGGTTCTCACCGCCCTCTGATTGAAGAAGTTTCCCATTATAATTTAACATTTCACCCTTAACACATGATCTCTAGATGTAGTCGTAGGAACATAGAAAACATTCAGCAGAGTACAGGCACTACCTTAGAAATTACTAAGCTTACCCATAGCCCTCTATTTTTCTAAGCTACGTGTACCTATCTAAAAATCTCTTGGAAGACTCCATCGTATCCGCCTCCACCACCGTTGCCGGAAGCCCATTCCACGCACTCACCACTCTCTGAGTAAAAGACTTACCCCTGACATCTCCTCTGTACCTACTCCCCAGCACCTTAAACCTGAGTCCTCTTGTGGCAACCATTTCAGTCCTGGGAGAAAGCCTCTGATTAGCCTCTGACTTGAACAATGCCTCTCATAATCCTATACACCTCCGTCAGGTCACCTACATCCCCCGTCGCTCCAAGGAGAAAAGGCCGAGTTCACTCAACCTGTTTTCATAAGGCATGCTCCCCAATCCAGGCAACACCCTTGTAAATCTCCTCTGCACCCTTTCGATAACTTCCACATTCTGAGGCGACCTGAACTGAGCACTGTACTCCAAGTGGGGTCTGACCAGGGTCCTATATAGCTACAACATTATCTCTCGGCTCCTAAATTCAATTCCACGTTTAATGTCGGCCAATACACCGTATGGCTTCTTTACCTCGGAGTCAACCTGCGCAGCTGCTTTGAGCGTCCTATGGACTCGGACCCCAAGAGTCTTACCATTAATACTACATTCTGCCATCATATTTGACCTGCCAAAATGAACCACCACGCTTATTTGAGTTGAACTCCATCTGCCACTTCCAGGCAAGTTTTGCATCCTATCAATGTGTTGCTGTATCCTCTGACAGCCCTCCACACTATCCACAATACCCCCAAACTCTGTGTCATTAATAAACTTACCAACCCATCCTTCCACTTACCCGTCCAGGTCATGTATAAAAATCACGTAGAGTAAGCGTCCCAGAACAGATCCCTGAGGCACACCACTGGTCGTCGACCTCCATGCAGAATATGATCCGTCTACAATCATTATTTGCCTTCAGTGGGCAAGCCGTTGTAGATCCACAAAGCAATGTCCCCTTGGATCCCATGCCTCCTTACCTTCTCAGTAAGCCTTGCATTGGGTACCTTATCAAATACCTTACTGAAATCAATATACACTAGATCTACTGCTTTTCCTTCATCAATGTGTTTATTCACATCCTCAAAAAATTCAATAAGGCTCGTAAGCCACGATCCGCCCTTCACTAAGCCAACCTGACTATTCCTAATCATATTAGACCTCTCCAAATGTTCATAAATACTGCCTCTCAGGATTTTTTCCATCAGCTTACCAACCACTGAAGTAAGATTCGCTGGTCTATAATTTCCTGGGCCGTCTCTTCTCGCTCTCTTGAATACGGGAACAATATCCGCAATCTGCCAGTCTTCCGGAACCTCTCCCGTCCCCATTGATGATTCAAAGATCATCGCCAGTGGCTCAGCAATCTTCTCCTTCGTCTGCCACAGTAGCCTGGGGTACATCTCATCCGGTCCCGGCGATCTATGCGCCTTGATACTTTCGAAAAGCTCCAGCACATCCTCTTCCTCAATATCTACGTGCTCAAGCTTTTCAGTCTGCTGTAAGTCATCACTGATCCTTTTCTGAAGTAAATACTGAAGTAAAGTATTCATAAAGTACCTTTGCTATTTCCTCCGGTTCCATACACACTTTTCCACTGTCACACTTTTACGTCCTATTCTTTCACGTCTTATCACCTTGCTATGCATATACTTGTAGAATGCCTTGCCGTTTTCTTTAATCCTTCCAGCTAAGGCCTGCTAATGGCCCCTTCTGGCTCTCCTAATTTCCTTTTGAATCTCCTCCAGTTAGCCTTACAATCTGCTAGAGCACTAACAGTACCTAACTCTCTGAAACATTTGTAAGCTTTTCTTTTCATCTTGACTCGATTTATTACAGCCTTTGTACACTACGGTTCCTGTACCTTACCATAAATTACCTGTCTCATTGAAACGTACTTATTTAGAACTCCACACAAATATTCCCTGAACATTTCCCACATTCCTTCCGTACTTTTCCCTGAGAATATCTCTTCCCAGCTTAAGCTTCCAATTTCCTGCCTTATAGCCTCGTAATTCCCCTTGCTCCAGTTAAACGCTTTTCTAATTTGTCTGTTCCTATCTCTTTCCAATGCTGTGAGATAGAATTATGATCACTATCTCCAAAATCTCTCTCATTGAGAGATCTGACACCTGACCAGGTTGATTTCCCAATACCAGATCAAGTACAGCCTCTCCTCTTGTAGGCTTACGCATACATTGTGTCAAGAAACCTTTCTGAACACACATAACAAACTCCACCCCATCTAAACTCCTTGCTCCATGGAGATGCCAATCAATATTTTGGAAATTAAAATCCCCCATCACGACAACTCTGTTATTATTACACTTTTCCAGGATCTGTTTCCCTATCTGCTCCTTGATATCCCTGTTACTATTGGGCGGCCTATAAAAACACCCAGTAAAGTTCTTGGCCCCTTCCTGTTCCTAAGATCCACCCACAGATACTCCATAGACAATCCCCTTTTCTGCAGCCGTGACACCACCTCTGATTAACGCTGATTAACGCTGCTACGCCCCCACCTCTTTTGCCTCCCTCCCTGTCCTTTCTGAAACATCTAAAACCCGGCACTTGAAGTAACCATTCCTGTCCCTTAGCTATCCAAGTTTCTGTAATGGCCACCACGTCATACCTCCAAGTACTGATCCACGGTCTAAGCTCATCCGCTTCGTTCACAATACTCCTTGCGTTAAAATAGACACATCTCAAACCGTCCGTCTGAGTGCGTCCCTTCTCTATCACTTGCCTATCTCCCTCTCGCATTGTCTGCAAGCTTTTTCTATTTGTGACCCAACCGCCTCTTCCCCAGTCTCTTCAGATCGGTTCCAGCCCCCCAAAAAATTCTAGTTTAAACTCTCCCCAGTAGCCTTAGCAAACCTTCCCGTTAGGATATTGGTTCCCCTGAGATTCAAGTGCAACCCGTCATTTTTTTATACAGGTCATACCTGCCCCAGAAGACGCCCCAATGAACTAGAAATCCGAATCCCTGCCCCCTGCTCAAATCCATCAGCCACGCATTTATCCTCCACCTCAATCTATTCCTATTCTTCACCGTCGCGTCTCACAGGCAGTAATCCAGAGATTACTACCTTTGCGGTCCTGCTTCTCAACTTCCTTCCTAACTCCCTGTAGTCTTTTTTTCAGGGCTTCTTCTCCTTTCCGACCTATGTCATTGGTACCAATATGTACCACGACCTCTGGCCGTTCTCCCTCCCACTGCAGGATCTCGGGGACATGTGAAACATCCCGACCCTGGCATCTGGGAGGCAAACTACCATCTGAGTTTCTCTCCTGCTTCTACAGAATGGCCTGTCTAACCCACTAACTATATAGAGTCCCCTATCACTACTGCAATCCTCTTCCTTCCCCTACCCTTCTGAGCCACAGGGTCGGACTCTGTGCCAGAGGCAGGCCCACTGTTGCTTCCCCCAAGTTGTCTGAGCCCCCCAACAGTACTCAAACAGGATTACTATTGCCATTACCCACTTGTTTGTCTCCCGTGGCCCCGGTGTGATCACCTGCCTAGAAATCCATTCTATCACCTCCTCACTCTCCCTGACCAGATGAAGGACTGTAGACTGGTTCTCACACTGTTCTCAAAAGCATTGTTGCCTTCTGTTTCGCACACTGTTTGAAAAATATGGCTGTACATTGGTTCCCTTCTACTTCCTCAAAACATTCTCACATTTAATTAGTTGGGGAGTGGTGCTATTCACAACGTGGTTTGGCGTCCAGACTTTGTATGTCCTTCCGTCATATCCACGCGACATTCACCCGGAAGAGTGTCTAAGGTTTTGATAGAATTATAGCCATCATCAACAGTTTACCTTAAAGAAAACAAA
The DNA here is from genome assembly GCF_048418815.1 of Hemitrygon akajei. Taxonomy (NCBI): domain Eukaryota; kingdom Metazoa; phylum Chordata; class Chondrichthyes; order Myliobatiformes; family Dasyatidae; genus Hemitrygon; species Hemitrygon akajei. The sequence goes on along the minus strand of NC_133147.1, from coordinate 23,148,454 downwards.
GTGTATCTTCAATGGCTGATATGTCCTTATTTTAAATACCTTCCTATCGTGTCGGTATGGACAGTGCTTGACAAAGTCAATGGCAGACTAGAGCACTGGGAGACGGTATATTAAGGCCAGCGTTCCTTCTTGTTTGCAGCTGCGTGGGCCAACCATTGCTCTGAGCAGGAGCTTCTCACGCGGTCTCATGTCTGCGTGGGAAATTACCACTGCATTGCTAAATGAATGAATAAGTAAATGTTTGCAGTAGCTGAGCTGACTATTTGAGGTGATTTCTTCAAAGTGACCGGCCGCTTACTTCTCTCAGAGCTCCATCAAATTATTTATTTATTTGTTTGTTTGTTTATTTATATTTATTAAGGTATAGCGTAAAATTGACACACCACACCTTCGATCCACGCCACCCAGCTATCTTTGATTAAACCCTGGACTAATCATGTCTAATTTACAGTGTCCAATGTCCCTACCAACTGGTAGGTCTTGAAACGTGGGAGGAAACCAGAGCACCAGGAGGAAACCCATGCGGTCACAGGTCAAATATACAATCTCCTTACAGGCAGTGGCAGGAACTGAACCCATTTCGCCGGTGCTGTAAAGCGTTCTACTAACCACTATGCTAACGTACCGACCCTATCCACATCACCTCACTGCCGAAACCCTGTGGATATTTTCTCAGTAATGCGGGGCAATTCTCCGAATTGGTAACGGAATTTCTCATCCTGTCTTATCTCTCTCACTCTCTCTGTCATGGCGGAACCTTCGATATCTTGGAGCCTTGCGCTGCCAATTCTTCCCTGACGTAACGAATAAAAATAAACTCAGCGCTAATTTGCAAGGCCATTGCTATGAAAAACTCAGCTCTGAACAAATGGACAGAAACCTTCAAAATCTTGCCACGGATCTCTAACATGTGTTTGTCATATTTTACATCACAGACTGTCCTCAAGTAATGGACGATTTAGTCACAGTAAAGTACTATCAGGAGACAGTTCATTCCAATCGTCAACACCTGTATGCACACAACTACTGCCCCACAATACAATCGGTGGCTACTTTATTGGATAGGGGAACGAAACCCGGTTTGGACTTCTGCCGCTGTAGCTCATGTTCTACGAGGTTCAGCGTATAGTGCAGTGTACCACTGTTGTAACGTGTTGTTATTTTAGTTACCATCGCCTTCCTGTCAGCTTGGAAGGGTTTGGCCATTCAACTCTGACCTCTCTCATTTTAACTCACAGAACTGCCGCTCTCTGGATTTTATTTATTTATTTTCTGTTTGTTTATCCCATCATTCTCTGTAAACTATACCAGGCACGTGTAAAAGGAAGCAAATCATAATCAACTGCACTCTGCGGCCTGTCCTTTTAACCATATCCTCAACAAACAGATTATAAATTGTTAAGAAGTGTAGAATTACGGCTCTGTCTATTATGAGACAGACAGAAAGAGGGTGGAAAGACAGAGAGAGAGAAATTAAAACTAATGTGTTCCTTGCAACGTTTTTTGCTCAGAGGATATTAATTAGCTTAACAGTTTTAATACAATACACTACAATAGAATGGGGTACCTCAGAGAGATTGCAGTGGAACTGTTGCAAGGGGGCGTTGGGAGGATACCCAAATGCAAGACACAGACACTGAAGTACTAGGTGCTGGACAAAGATAATCAAGAATGCAAGGGCAGTCGGGAAGCAAGGATTGATCAGAGGGAAATCCAAGCGAGAGCAAAGCAGAAGCGGGAAGAAACGAAGCTGGACACGGACACAGGCCGTGGACCAGACAGGGACACAGGGCCTAGGCTAGGACTTGGAGCACGGGACCTGGATGAGAAACTTGGAAATAGGAGCCTGCACAGGGACTCGGAACCTATGTCTTGACGGGGATTCGGAACCAGGGTCTAGGCCAGTACTGGGAACCAGGGTCTAGGCGAGTACTCGGAACCTGGGTCTAGGCGAGAACTGGGAACCAGGGTATTGGCGAGGACTCGGAACCTGGGTCGCAAAGTTTGATGCCCAGCAGAATGAGACCAACATCCTGTGAAGCTTCACGTTATTGACTACCAAATTGAAACGCAGAGGAAAAGACGATTTTGGCCAGACACATATATGGCAACCATCATACTCCTCTATACTATGCACAGTTGCCTCTATTAATACCACATTTCCCTCTGCAGTGCTATTTCACGTAACGGTCCCTCGCAAAATGTCATTACTGTTTATACGCCGATAATCGCTGGCGTCGACTCGTCCAGATTCCGTTACTCTTCCCACGAGCTATTTACCCTTAGGATCTCTTTAATATCTCAACTCAAATCAAATTAAATCAAATCAAGTGAACTTATCATTTAAGCCAGACATAGATACAGCTGAACGAAACAGCATTCTTCAGGGGCTAAGGTATAAAACAGGCAAAATAACAAGTAAGCGTTAAAATTTGCGAGTTGCCTAAATCAAAATACTGTAAATAAGCGTATTCGTATTTAAATATTATTTAAAATTATTCTTAAATAATCAGTTGCTCTGATGTTTTCGGGTTCATCTGTGCTTTCGACCGATATGTACTGTTGCAGAAAATCGTACCACTCCCTTCCCACCCTTTCGTCTTGCAGAATCTCCAGCTCGTTTCTTTTTTGGTGAAAATCTCCCCGTGGTCATCACGGGAGATTCCTATAACTGTATGAATGTTTTGATGCACATAGGGATAGGTAAGCGGATTAAAGTTTATTCCAGAGAAATCCAACCTCTTTATGACTATTCTTTCGTGCTGTATAATAATAACACTGGACAACAAACTTTTTCGAAGATGGTCCTTCCTCTGATATTTTTGTTTGTTTGTTTATGATAGTCTGCTTACAGCTGAATGCAGATATCATTTCGGACTACTTGTATCACGTAGGACTTTGAAGAAACAATATATTAATTTCTATTGAATATAATGTGTTTAACTGCACAACGGCGCTGACGCTTTACAAAAGCTCAACTAAACGAAAACTTTCTGTTGATGATTTTCGTTTGAATTCATTGTCGAGGACTTCTCACTTAAGTACCGAACAATAATCAGCCAGCATTGATGAATTCCAGTTACCCTGATACGGTTTCTCTATTACCGCAATATCCTGGCGAAACATTTCACTATGCTCGTCACTGACAGCGCCAGGATTTGCAGGGAAGAAAGTTTAGACGGAAATGCAGTAAATGAATCCTTAGTGAGATGTTGTAATTCGTGCCTCTATATGTTTGAGACAAGTTGCCAACCATGTGGATGTAGTCTGGTGCTCAGCAGTTGCCAAGAAATAATTCAACAACATCTTTGAATGACTTCAATGCGATTTTCTCCGGTCTCACGAGATGTCCTTCGAATTGGCTGTCAGTGATGACCTGTTTGTTTTGTGCACCAACAGAAATGCCTTCCTGAAGTTTGGCATCAACTCTTCTGACTTCAATGATGAATTGAAATAACAAATATAGGCTCTGTCGAGCAAATGGTGCGCGATAGGGTAGTTTAATCGTGGCTCTTGTGATCAGCAGCCCGAAACCCAAAACATACACACAAAACTATTCAGAAAGCAAAAACGATGATGTCAAGTGTAATAATGTTCTTCCCTCCAGGAAAGCATTTTCTTCATTTTACCTACCAAACCAAAGTGTTGTACTTAGCTTTATAAACGATCCTTCTTAATACTAAGCTATGTTTGGTTCAAGCAGCTGGAACCTTGTCAGACAAATGCCTTCAGAACCATTCGCTACGGAAAGGGTTAATAAATTACATTAAGATTATTTTTATTTAATATTCCTTGGGGAGTGCTATTTATTGAACAGCGAAATAATGCATAACAGTAGATTATAGTATGTTTGTTCAGTGGACTGTTTCTGATGTGACTAAGATGATGATCACGTTAATTGCCTCGGTGGAATTTTCCTCTCTTATATAAGAGCATTTCAGACCGATCACAGGTAAACATGGACAGCTGCGACCTACTGAGCAACTGCTGCATCATTCACATCGATAATGGGATATTCAGCAATTTTCCACACGGCAAGAATTTTCTATCCGATACTCGTAGCGGTTGGTATCTCTGGTAAGAAAATGGAGCCGGAGCTCTTTCTGCCGTCCTACCCTTAAGGCATACGCCGAGCAATTCGTCCTCATACCCAACATAAATGTTTCTTATTGTTTCTGCTTTACAACCTCTCCGGTTTAACGCATTTGCCAGCTATTTCGATCTGTTCAACTATTTCAAGCCGAGTGTTTTGTTTTAATCAGCTGTATTGATTAGGTTCGGAATCGTGTAGTCATTGTTGCCAGCATTTAAGCGACCACGACTTTTCGAATTGTGTCAAGCAAATAGCCTGTGCACCTTCTTCTCTGATGGGTTTGATACATTTTCTGAAAATATTCTTTTACATAATATTCGCCGAAGTGCTGAATTTATTGCAGTGACTCAGCGAATAGAGATATACTCTTTCAATAGATCACTTTGAGTATGATGGCAGCTAACATGTTTCGTTGTTGTCTTATAGTTAACTTAATGGCGATTGTGGTCCTCTCCCGCGGGAAATGTGGTCTCTCCAAGTGCATCACCCGTTACCTGGTGGGGATGGCAGGGGCAGACCTAACGGTGGTGATCATCGGCGCCGCAGTGGATCAGTTGAATAACATCTACGTTTACTCGACAACTATGCTCATTACCCCAATTTGCTCAGTGGCACTTATCCTGAGGATTGCGACCATGGACTGCTCCGTCTGGCTCACGGTGGCTTTCACTTTTGACCGCTATATCGCAATTTGTTGTCAGAAGCTGCAGAAAAGGTACTGCAGCGAAAGGACGGCGACGGTGATCATCGTGATCGTCTGGGTAGTGAGCTGCGCGAGGTGTATCCCGATTTACTTCGTGATAGAGCCCTATGTCGTAATCAACCACGTGCCGTGGCGTTGCATCTTTATAGCCGAATACACCACATCGACATCGTGGAAAGCGTACGAGCTAATCGACAGTCTCATTACACCTCTCTTCCCAATTTCTTTCATTCTTCTGTTTAACGGCTTAACAGTCCAGCACATCATAGCAGCAAACAGGGTTCGCCAAGGTCTCCGCAGAAGCAACGAGAAGCAGAAGGACCCAGAGGTGGAGAACCGGAGAAAGTCAATGATATTATTGTTCGCTCTATCAGCCAACTTTATATTACTGTCGATGCCTTATGTAATCTCTTCGATGAAATGGCAAACAGAGAACTTCTTTTACATAGACAGATTTATGAGTAACCCGGTATATATTCTGCAACAATTCGGGTTCATGTTCCAGTTTATCAGTACCTGCACCAATACATGCATTTATACCCTGTCACAAAGGAAATTCAGGGATGAGGTGAAAAATGGATTGAAATATCTCTTTACCTTGAACGGACAATTGTGCAATTAAAGACAATTCTCATTAGAAGTTAGTAGAGTATTCAAATAAGTATTCCTACACCTTCGCAGTTTCTCCACTTTACCAGAAAATGCATGTGGACTGATCCTTAACTATCTGTGGACTGATAATCCATCGAAAACAGAGTGATTAGTTTGTATAAACACGCGAAACGGGGCGGACGGATTACATTAAGCGGCTGTTTTATTATTGTTGTTGGAATCCGTCGGTCTTGAGATACCATGGATCTGCGTCTGGAGTTTCCAGGGCGCAGGCCTCAGGCCTGGGCAGGGTTGTATGGGAGACCAGCAGTTGCCCAAGCTGCAGGCCTTCCCCTCTCCAAGAGAAGGGCACTAGGACCCATGCAGCTTGGTACCGGTGTCGTCGCAGAGCAACGTGTTGTTAAGTGCCTTGCTCAAGGACACAACATGCAGCCTCAGCTGAGGCTCGATCCAGTGACCTTCAGGTTACTAGTCTGATGCCTTGCCCACTAGGCCACGCGCCAACAATGTTTAATTATGCTGTGTACTTAATAAAGCTCCCAATGAGTTTATGTTCGTGGCCCTCTGCTGCTGACAGCCGATGGGGCAACATCTTTTTGAACTTGCTCCTACCTTATTTATCGTTTTGTTTTCTACCAGCTTTTTGAAACCTTACTATAAATCTTAATATTGCTCTGTCATGTCTTTGAGAAAGACTAAAGCCTTCACAAAAGAAAAAGAAAATGATTCTCCAATCACTTTGGAATCAATTGGAGATTTCCTCGAAAAGCAAAGAACAGAACTCTCTGAGGAATTTCAACATCCTAAAGTTAAGTTGGACACTATTCAACAAACAATCGAACATGAAATGCTAATTAAGGAGGAAAAAGAAACTGTCGATACTGGGACTTAGAAGACATGAGCAGGTTCTGCAAAAAATGATCATTACCTAATGAAAAATTACTGAAGAATATTACCAACCTGTAAAGCAGAAGCAGAAGGAAAAATTTACGTGTTCTAGATCTTGAAGAATCAATTGAAGTTGCCCACCCCACGGAGTTCTTTGCAAGCTATCTGAAGCAGCTGTTCCTTGATTTATTGCCGTCAGTGCCTAGGCTGCACAGCGCCCACCGGTCTCTAGACCCCAAACCAAAGTCGGGAGAACGACCGAGGTAGGTTATTTTATGTTTTCACGAATTTCATACTAAGGAGCCTTTAATCCGTCATACCGGTCGAGTAGGAATGATCGATTACAACAGGAACATGATCAGATTCGTGGAAGATTATACACTGGAGGTTATGGCTGAACGTTCCAAGTACAAAGAGGTCATGTCGCTGCTTTATAACAAAGGTTTAAGCCCTCCCTTTGCTGAAAAAATAGTGTGCAGAAATGGCTGGGATTGGTTGAACACGCACTTAAGTTTTCGAAAGCAGAAGATTAATTGTGCGATACCTCTTACAAGAGCAATTATCTTTTTAATGTTGGATGGAATAAGGTTTTAATAAACTTGCTTTTTGACCGTTTATATAACCTGGTTTTTGATATTTCCTTTGATTGTTTTACTACTTTATTCTTTTTTGAGGCTTTTCTATTTGAAATTGTTGAAATGAATCCTCTTATGTTTTGGATTTTTGATCAAAGTTTTTTCTGTTTTGTCTTGGTAGGAACATAATAGCCTTGAATGATTGTGGTTTTGCCAGCAGGATTTCTTTGGGAGGATTATCTTTAGGGTTTAGCATGCCGACTGTTCTTTGGCCGGCTTTTTGGTTTTGGGAGGTACAGGGGGTGGGGTCTCTTTTTTCTTTTTTTCTCTGGAAGCTGGGTTGGGCTACCATCTAAGTTTTCTGCTTGAGTACCTTATTTTATGATTCGTTCTCTGCTTCTAATAATTTATGGTCAGATCTTTTAACTTTTCTGTTAATTAGAATTTATAATGAATCGAAATATTAATTTACTTAGTTTTAATGTAAAAGGGTTAAATCATCCTGTGAAACGGAATAAGATTTTTGCTTATATTAAAAGGCTACGGTCCCCCATTATTTTTCTACAAGAAATGCATGCACGTAGTTGTGACAATGCACACCTTTTTAATTGGTGGAGGGGTCTACAATTTCATTCTTCATTCAGAGCACAGTATTGAGAAGTCTCGATTTTTATCGATAATACAATTACTTTTGTTCAACATAAAGTTGGCTGTGACCCTAATTGGCGATTTTTCTTGGTGTCAGGGAAAATGGATAATAGATTTATTGTATTTGCTGATGTGTATGCTCCCAATCTGGATGACCCAGGATTTTTTGAGCTTTTCTTTTCATTCCTGCCAGATTTAAGTTTTTATTCTTTAGTTATGGGAGGAGATTTTACTTGCGTCTAGACCCAGTATTACATCGTTCTTCTCTTAAATCAGCCACACCTAATACATCAACTTTACTTATTCAATCCTTTCCAACGAAGTGTGATATTGTTGATATCTGGCTTTTTTTTTCACCCAGCAGAAAGCAAGTATTCATTCTTCTCTCATGTCATCATTCCTATACCAGGATTGATCATTTTTTTAATTGATAGTCAAATAATTCATAGAAAATAGGTGCAGGAGTAGGCCATTCGGCTTTTTGAGCCTGCACCGCCATTCAGTATGATCATGGCTGATCATCCAACTCAGAACCCTGTACCTGCTTTCTCTCCATACCCCCCGATCCCTTTAGCCAAAAGGGCCATATCTAACTTCCTCTTAAGTATAGCCAATGAACCGGCCTCAACTGTTTCCTGTGGCAGAGAATTCCACAGATTCACCACTCTCTGTGTGAAGAAGTTTTTCCTCATCTCGGTCCTAAAAGGCTTCCCCTTTATCTTAAACTGTGACCCCTCGTTCTGGACTTCCCCAACATCTGAAACAATCTCCCTGCATCTAGCCTGTCCAATCCCTTTAGAATTTTATACGTTTCAATAAGATCCCCCTCAATCTTCTAAATTTCAGTGAGTATAAGCCTAGTCGACCCAGTCTTTCTTCATTTGAAAGTCCTGCCATCCCAGCAATCAATCTGGTGAACCTCCTCTGTACTCCCTCTATGGCAAGAATGTCTTTCCTCAGATTAGGGGACCAAAACTGCGCGCAATATTCTAGGTGCGGTCTCACCAAGGCCTTGTACAACTGCAGTAGAACCTCCCTGCTCCTGTACTCAAATCCTTTTGCTATGAATAACAACATACCATTTGCCTTATTCACCGCCTGCTGTACCTGCATGCTCACCTTCAATGACTGGTGTACAATGACACCCAGGTCTCGTTGCACCTCCCCTTTTCCTAATCGGCCACCGTTCAGATAATAATCTGTTTTCCTGTTCTTGCAACCAAAGTGGATAACCTCACATTTATCCACATTAAATTGCATCTGACATGAATTTCTCTACTCACCTAACCTATCCAAGTCACCCTGCATCCTCTTAGCATCCTCCTCACAGCTAACACCGCCGCCCAGCTTCATGTCATCCGCAAACTTGGAGATGCTGCATTTAATTCCCTCGTCTAAATCATTCATATATATTGTAAACAACTGGGGTCCCGGCACTGAGCCTTGGGGTACCCCACTAGTCACTGCCTGCCATTCTGAAAAAAATTCGGTTTACTCCCACTCTTTGCTTCCTGTCTGCCAACCAATCCTCTATCCACATCAGTACCATACCCCCAATACCGTAGATAGATAGATAGATAGATAGATACTTTATTCATCCCCATGGGGAAATTCAACTTTTTTCCAATGTCCCATACACTTGTTGTAGCAAAACTAATTACATACAATACTTAACTCAGTAAAAAAAAATATGATATGCATCTAAATCACCATCTCAAAAAGCATTAATAATAGCTTTAAAAAGTTCTTAAGTCCTGGCGGTAGAATTGTAAAGCCTAATGGCATTGGGGAGTATTGACCTCTTCATCCTGTCTGAGGAGCATTGCATCGATAGTAACCTGTCGCTGAAACTGCTTCTCTGTCTCTGGATGGTGCTATGTAGAGGATGTTCAGAGTTATCCATAATTGACCGTAGCCTACTCAGCGCCCTTCGCTCAGCTACCGATGTTAAACTCTCCAGTACTTTGCCCACGACAGAGCCCGCCTTCCTTACCAGCTTATTAAGACGTGAGGCGTCCCTCTTCTTAATGCTTCCTCCCCAACACGCCACCACAAAGAAGAGGGCGCTCTCCACAACTGACCTATAGAACATCTTCAGCATCTCACTACAGACATTGAATGACGCCAACCTTCTTAGGAAGTACATTCGACTCTCTGCCTTCCTGCACAAGGCATCTGTGTTGGCAGTCCAGTCTAGCTTCTCGTCTAACTGTACTCCCAGATACTTGTAGGTCTTAACCTGCTCCACACATTCTCCATTAATGATTACTGGCTCCATATGAGGCCTAGATCTCCTAAAGTCCACCACCATCTCCTTCGTCTTGTGTGCTTTAAGTTTGCACATTAATCTCCTGTGTGGGACCTTGTCAAAAACCTTTTGAAAATCTAAATATACCACATCCACTGGCTCTCCCCATCCACTCTACTAGTTACATCTTCAAAAAAAGACTCTAGCATTTTCCCCACTACCGATGTCAGACTAACCGGTCTATAATTCCCCGGTTTCTCTCTCCCTCCTTTTTTAAAAAGTGGGGTTACATTAGCCACCCTCCAATCCTCAGGAACTAATCCAGAATCTAAGGAGTTTTGAAAAATTATCACTGATGCATCCACTATTTCTTGGGCTACTTCCTTAAGCACTCTGGGATGCAGACCATCTGATCCTAGGGATTTATCTGCCTTTAATCCCTTCAATTTACCTAACACCACTTCCCTACTAACATGTATTTCCCTCAGTTCCTCCATCTCACTAGACCCTCGGTCCCTTACTATTTCCGGTAGATTATTTACGTCCTCCTTAGTGAAGACAGAACCAAAGTAGTTATTCAATTGGTCTGCCATGTATTTGTTCCCTATGATTAATTCACCTATTTCTGACTGTAAAGGACCTACATTTCTCTTGACCAATCTTTTTCTTTTCACGTATCTATAAAAGCTTTTACAGTCAGTTTTTATGCTCCCTGCCAGCTTTTTCTCATAATCTTTTTTCCCTTTCCTTATTAAGCCCTTTGTCCTCCTCTGCTGGTCTCGGAATTTCTCCCAGTCCTCAGGTGTGCCGCTTTTTTTTTGCTAATTTATATGTTTCTTCTTTGGACTTGATACTATCCCTAATTTCCCTTGTCAGCCACGGGTGCACAACCTTCCCTGGTTTATTCTTTTGCCAAACTGGGATAAACAATTGTTGTAGTTTTTCCATGCGATCTTTAAATGCTTGCCATTGCATATCCACCGTCAACCCTTGAAGTATCATTTGCCAGTCTATCTTAGCTAATTCCATTAGTTCGATCTATTGAATATAAATAAATAGCTGTATTCGACAATTCTCCTGTATTTCTATCTTTAAGTCTTCCTGGTTTCATTCATATGAACGGATACCGGCGTTTTAATTTAACTTTGTTATCTGATAAGGACTTCCAAAATTGCTGCAGGATTAAATTACACATTTTTGAAGAAAATTCGTTGGAAAAGACATCGTGTCTTATCATTTGGGACGCTTGTAAGGCATATGTTAGAGGGTAATTTATCTCCTACACTGATATATTAAGAAAAAAACTAATAAAAAGAGAACTGATTTAGTTAATCAATTAAAACAACTAGACCAGAAATATGCTTTAGCAGAAGACCCTGAACTGTACAAAAGAGGTATTGAAATTAAAATTAAATATGATGTTCTTATACCACATCCAATTAAATGATACGGTCTAAGATAAAAGCCAGTACTATATACATGGAGGAAAAAACTGGCAAACTATTGGCTAATCAATTGAAGACCTCTATAGTTAAACGGCAAATTAAATAAATTTGCAAAACCAATGCTGATATGACAACATATCATTTTGAAATAAATGACACTTTCAGATAATTTTATTCTAAATTGTATAGTTCTGATTCTGTTAAAGATAATACTGCAGTGAACAGTTTTTTTAGGTCAATTAAATTTTCCTGGACTTTCGGTCGATAATCGAAAGCAATTGGATCAACTTATTCCTCAGGAGGAAGTCACTGAGGCTACACATTCATTGCATTCTGAGAAATCTCCATGACCTGACGGATTCTCTGGAGAATTTTATAAGGCTTTTTCTTCATTGCTTATACCTTATGTTCTACCCTAACTGATTCTTTCAAGGTGGGTAAGTTGCCACAGTCTCTTTATGAAGCTTTCATTTCGCTTATTCTTAAAAAGAATAAAAATCCCACTGAATGCTCTTCATTTTAACCAATCTCTTTACTCAATGTTGATGCTAAGATCCTATCTAAAGTTTTGGCACATAGATCCGAAAATATTATACCTTCTATGATACCTGATGATTAGACGGGGTTTATGAAAAATCGATATTCCCATTTTAATATACAGCGACCGTTAAATGTTATGCATTCTCCATCCAAGGAAATATCGGAATGTGCGATTTCCTTGGATGTGGAGAAGGCTTTTGATCGAGTTGAATGGAATTACCTATTAAAAACCTCAGAAAAATTTAATTTTGTGTCCAATTTTATTCAGTGGGTTAAATTACTGTACTTATCTCTTTCTGCTCCGGTCCTTACTAATTTTCAGATTAAACTCCAACATGGAGCCAGACATGGATGTCCATTGAGCCCTTTGTTATTTTGATTTGGTTTTAGAACCTTTAGCAACTGCCTTTCGAGAATCTAAAGATATCTCCGGTATCTTAGAGAAAGGTACTATTCATAAGTATCGCCTTATGCTGATGGCCATTTGCTTTTTATATCTAATGTTACAACTTCTTTACCCTCTATGTTTCTTTTACTGACTAATTTTAGTCAGTTTTCAGGGCATAAATTGAATTTGCATAGAGTGAATTGATTCCTTCAAATAATTTGACCTCAACCGATATTAACGTTCCTTTTAAAATTGTAAGAAAACAATTTACATATTTGGGTGTAACAATCAATAAGAATTATAAAGAACTATTCAAAGAAAATTTTCCAACCTTAATGAATTATGTGAAAAGACACTTTCTAATTGGTCGCCTCTCTTTTTAATGATTGATTGCTCGAATCAATTCGATTAAAATTAATATTTTACCTAAATCTACATACTTTTTTCAAGCCGATCCTGTTTTCATTCCTAAGTCTTATTTTGATTCTTTAGATTCAATTCTTTCTTCCTATATATGGAAGAATAGAAAACCCCGATTAAATAAATCCCACCTTCAAAATATTGAACAGAATGGAGGCCATGCTCTACCCAATTTTAGGTTATATTATTGGGTAATTAACAAACAAAATCTTAAATTCTGTTTATATTATATTAATTATGAGAATCGTCTAATATGGATCTTTTTGGAAGCCAACTCTGTTACGAAATGTTCTATTATTTCTCTTCTTGGACCCTCTCTTCCTTTATCTTTAAATAAATTAACTGACAGCTTGTTGGCTAAACACACTTTGAGGCTCTGGCTACAGTTTAGAAAACATATCGGTTTATTGAGATTTTCCTTTTCTGGTCCTATTTTCTCTACTTTTTAATCCATCTATGACCGATCTGTTTTTTAGACAATGGGATAGATTAGGCATTAAAGAATTTCAGGATCTGTTGTTGGTAGGATCTTTCTTCCTTTAAGCAGCTCTCAGTGAAATATAACCTATCAAATACCCACTTTTCTCGATACCTACAGATTAGAGATTTGTTAAGATCTAAGCTGCATGTATATCCTACCAGCCGGAATTAGAACATAATAGATGTAATTTTTAATTTGAAACCTTTTGATAATGGCTCAATATCTTATATTTATGGTCCGTTGTTGAGATTGACAATGACTCTTTTAGACAAAATTTAAAAAAAGGTTCGGGAAAGGATTTACAGACTTCATTATCTGATGAGACCTGGAGGGCTATTTTCAAAATGGTTAATTCTTTATCATTATGTGCTTGTCATTCCCTCCTACAATTTAAAGTGGTACATTGGATTCATATGTCTAAAGACAAGCTCTCTCGGCTTTTTTTTTTTTGCAGATATATCTCTTTATTGTGATAGATGTAATAATGGCGAGGCCTCATTAATTCATATGTTTTGGTCATGTTCGAGCCTTGAAAAATATTGGAAAGATGTATACCAAACTTTTTTCAGTACTTTTTAAAGTTAATTTTAAGGCCAATCCTTTGACTGCCTTATTTAGTATTGCTGAAGAAAGAGCTATAACTTTGGAGCATTCCCATTTGCGGGTACTAACTTTTATTTCTCTTATGGCTAGGAGGGCGATCTTGCTTAAAAGGAAGGAGGTTGCCTCCCCCTCCCCCACACACACATGCTCAATGGTAATGCGATGTTACGTCATGTTTAAACTTTGAGAAGATTCGTTGTCTGATTTTGGATTCTAACCAAGATTTCCGAATATTATGGGGACCCTTTCTGAACTATTTTAAAAATATTTGTATTGTTACTGTTATTAAAAAAAATAGATCTGGGCTATTATTGTAAAACACTATATAGTGAAGTACTCTTCTCTTGTTTTGTTTTTAACCAACTAGCTTTGTCTTGGTAGTGGGTGTAGATTTTTATACTATAATTAAACATATTATTTGAATAATCTTAAACATGGGGTACCGTGATTGTATCAGTGTGATTTATATATAGTGTATATTGTGCCATCTTATTTTGATTTATAATAAGTATCCTTATGAATCCTGTATTTGCGTATATGAAATTAATAAAAATATTGGAAAAAAGAAAAGAAAACCATTTATTTTTATAAATATCTTTTGCTTGTGTGTCAAGTAAACGGGAGCAAAGATGGTCTCCATGAGCATGATGATTCTTGGCGAATGTTTCTACAGGAGTGGTTTCTACTCGGGACCCCAGTCATTATCAAAACTCTTCTGAGGTTGTCTTCCCCGGCATCAGTGGTCGCATAACTTGTGATAACCACCAGCTGTTCCTACTCCCATGGCTTCACGTGATCCTGATTGGGTTGAGTGCGGATGTGTAGGTGCAAAATATTGTCTTAGGGTGACTGCCAGGTTAGCGGAGAGAAGGATCGTCTTTCACCTCTTTTGGTAAAGACGCACTGTATCACCAACCCGCCACCCAACGATATGGCATATAATGATGATGATGATGATGATGCAGAGTAAACATTCTCTGTACTTTACGGAAATGGCCACTTCTCAGAACCCCCACTGAATGTGTTCGCAAGGACCTACAGCTTTAGCTCTGTTGCGGCCTCATAAAACAATCCATTCTCACACTGGCCAGTCGCTTCTGGAGCAAGGCTGTCAAATTATAAAGGACGTTCCGCCATGTGAGTGAATTTGTGAAACTTTGTTTATTAATATTGCCTTTAATCAAAGGTTTCAAGCAATGCTTAGCCTATTATGAAATAAATTAGATGTGAAGTAGATAAAGCTTTTGAATATGAATATCTGTCTGGGATAAAGAAATAAAATGAAGTTATTTCAAGGTAACACACACACAGGAAGACAATGGAAATGTCTCAGCGTTCTCCTTTATAACAGAAGCAGCATATTTGTATTGATGCAGCCAGCGGACCATAGACTCGGATCACTGGGCAATAAATCACACTGCTCAATCAACATTATAAAATTAATTTTAATTTAATATATTAAACGCTTCAGAAGACATGTTGCAAATAGTTTTTGTACGACAACATTTTAGCTGCTGAAACGAAAGGTAGCATTGTTTATAACTGGTGAGAAATATACCAGAGTGCAGCCTTGGGTCTATTTCTATTCGTTGTGTCACTGTGGAATAAATTCCCCTCCACTGGGAATGTTATTGAAAATAATACTTTCGTATAACTTATCAAACTCTTCAGAAGAGACGTCGTACAGTCTATTTCCAAGACATGATTCGGAAATTCATGGTCGCTTAAGTGCTGGCAACAATGCCTACACGCTCGCGAACCTAAGCGATACATTTGACGAAAAAAAAACACTCGGCATGAAATAGGTGGACAAATGGAAAAAAAGATTGCAAATGCCTAGAACTGAAGAGGTTGTAAAACAGAAACACTAATCCGGTGAGGTAACAACTATGATGGGTATCACGGCCGACAAAGCTCGGGGCCAGCAAGAGGATAGAATGCCAGAAAGAGCGGACGCTCCATTTTCTTACCAGAGACACCAACCGCTACGAGTACTGGATAGAAAATTCTCGCCGTGTGGTAAATTGCTGGATATCCCATTATGGATGTGAAGCATCTAATAGTTGCGCTGAATGTGACAGTAGCCCATGTTTACCAATGGCTGGTCTGCTATGCTTTTGTACAGGAAAGGACCATTCCACAGAGGCAATTATTGTGACCACATTCTTAGTCACTCAGCAACAACCCACTCAACAAAGACATATTATAATCTATTTTATGCATTATGTCGCTATACAAAAAATAACACTCCCCAAAGAATGTTACATAAAACTAATTTTAACATAACTTATTAACCTCTTCCGTGGAGAATGGTGCTAAAGGTCTTTGTCGGACAAGATCCCAGCTGCTTAAACCAAACGTAGCCTATTATTAGCAAGGACCGTTTATAAACCTAAGCACAGCAACTTGGTTTGGTAGGTAAAGTGAAGAAAATGCTTTGTCTGGAGAAGGGAGCATTATTGCACTGGACAGCATCGATTTTGCCTCCTGAACACATGAGTTTATGTTGTGGACTTCGGGCTGCTGATTACGAGAGCCACAATTAAACATTCCCATCATGCACTATTTGTTCGACATAGTTCAACAATTGTTCGAATTCCAACAGATCACTAAAGATTTCTTTGCTGCAGTTCCATTTAGACTTTTTCCATGCAAATCCTGGCTCTGTCAGTGACAAGTTTGGTGGAATGTTTCACCGGGACATTGCGGTAACAGAGAAACCGTATCAGGGAACTGGAATTCATCAATGCGAGCTGATTATTGCTTGATACTGAAGGGAGAAACCCTCGACA
The DNA here is from genome assembly GCF_048418815.1 of Hemitrygon akajei. Classification (NCBI taxonomy): domain Eukaryota; kingdom Metazoa; phylum Chordata; class Chondrichthyes; order Myliobatiformes; family Dasyatidae; genus Hemitrygon; species Hemitrygon akajei. Next base: position 23,132,018 of record NC_133147.1, on the reverse strand, counting down.
CTAAGCACAAACGAAAATCATCAGCAAAACATTTTAGATTAGTTGAAGTATTGTAAAGTGCTAACACCTTTGTGCAACTAAACACATTATATTCAATAGAAGTTAATTTATTGTTTATCCAAATTCCTACGTGATACAAATAGCCTGAAACGACATTTCAGTTTTCGAAAAAGATCCAGTGTTATTATGAATATGATACAGCGCGAAACAATAGTCATAAACAGGTCGGATTTCACAGGAATAAACTTTAGTCCATTTATCAATCCCTACCTTCATCAAAACATTCATACAGTTATTGCAATCTTCCGTGTGGAACACCGGGAGACTTCCACCAAAAAGAAACTGGCTCGAGTTTGTACTAGACGAGGGGGCAGGAAAGGGAGGGGTATGATTTTCAGCATATATATCGATCGAGCCACCCAGATGCCTCCGAAAGAACAAAGAACCTGAAATTGAACTAACGCGCACTCCCGTTACCAGCTTCAGGAAAAGTTATTACCTCTCTAACAGCAGGTGCCTGAGTCAAAGCGGATAACTTCACCCACCCGATCACTGAACTGATTCCATAACCTATTGATTGACTTTCAAGGACTCTAGAACCAGTGTTTTCAATATTTAACATTTGTTTATTAATTTCTATTTCTTCGTTTTTCTCTTCTTTCTCATTTGCTCAATTTGTTTCCTTTTGCCCATTGGTCGTCTGTCCATCTTTGTTCGTGTGCAAAATCTCATTGATTCTTTCATTGTTGTTTATTGTGAGATACATCATTCCAACCTAACGTGCTACACAGCCACCACCCCCTCCTCAGCAACACACCAGTTCAATACTAGCTTCACCACAGGACAATTTGAAATTTACAGTGAGGCTAGTGGTGAGATGTAGGGTCGGATAGAAATTCATCCGTCGTGATCAGTATGGTTGTGGATGATACACAACGATGCGTTCAGGAAAGTCAAACTAATGCGGGACTTGTATGATCAATGGTTGGGTGCGATGAGACCATTTAAAAGTGACCAGAGGGGCAGCTTCTCTTTTTACACCGACGGTGTCATAGAGTCATAGAAAAGTACAGCAGAGAAATATGATAGCACCAAGATCTGCTGGTAAAGAAGTCTAAATAGGAATATCTTTCGAAACAGGTTGCACTTCATGAGTTTGCATGCTTGAAGCGTGTTGTCAAACTGATGCACATAGTTTGGTGCTCTGTACCGGCCAGGGAAAATGTTAAGAACATCCTTGAATGCCTTTCGTGCGATTTTTTTCCGTCCCACAACAAATATCTTGGCATCAATTATTCTGATTGGAGTTGTGGATTGGATGAACAAAAATTAGCTATTCGAAACAACGTGTGTGAATGGGAAATCTCATCGTGGCTTTCATGACCAGCATCCCAAAATCGATAGGATGCAGTAAAATCCATTCAGGAAGCAAAATTATTGTTGTACAGTGTAATAATACCCTTTCCTGCAGGAAGGCATTTTCTTTATTTTACCTACAAAACTGAGCTGCTATTCTTAGTTTTATAAATAGTCCTTGTTAATTGCTTGCCGTGTGGTAAGTAATAAGGTACACTTGGTTTAAACCTCGAGAACCATGACATTCTAATAGCTTTAGCACCATTCTCTTCGGAAGAGTTTAATAAAGTATATCAAAATTATTTTATGTAATATTCCTTGAGGAGCGGTATTTATTGCACAACAACACAATGCATAAAAATAGACTGCGGTAAGTCTTTGTTCAGTGGGCTGTTGCTTGACAGCGTGGGTCATTGAGTTGAAAAAGCATGTTCTGTTCTGCATCACAAAACAAATAAATAACAAAATAAACTTACAATTAAACGCCCAGCATTTTCCCCGCCCCCCACCCCTTCAATGTGATATTTGGGCATTTGGCAAGGAGCAATAAAAACAGAATCTACTAAACATGCATGTGACTGGTTTCTCCGTAAGTCACGGGTACAGTTAAGTTGATTAAGTTACGCAAAGCAACTCTTGTGGGTTTGTGACTGGGAGTTGAGGCTTTGGAAAGAAGAAGAGGAGGCTGTTTTAGATTGGGCATTGTGTGAATGGGCCAGTCGATGAGTCTAAGAACCATGATCAGTCTGTCCGTCCGTGTCTCCCTATCTGTCTATATATTAATCAATCAATCAATCAATCAATCAATCAATCAATCAATCAATCAAACAAACAATCAGTCAATCTATCTATCTATTGATCTTTCTGTCCGTTTGTCTGTTTGTTTATTTATTACGAGATACAGCGCCGAACAGGCTCTTCGTGCCTAACGAGTGCGCTGCCCTACAAACCAGCTACTTTCACTAACCCAAATGACCAATTAATTGACGCCTCCAAGGGGACCATAACCTTGTCGTTGTTTGCAGCCTTGCGTGCCTCAGTGATCCAGAGAGCCATGTTGGCAGGAGTCAGGGCGTTATGCTTTGGGTGGTAAAAGGGTTACCCATGCATAACAGGTCTAAGGGTAGATGGCAGTCGAAGAGTGGCCCACCGGTCCTCCAAGTTCGGGATTCAGCTCAGGGATAACCACCCTGACTGGTAAAACAACTTGGTTATGGAACCCGCAGTGAAGAATCCATCTACATTTGAGTGTGGTAGTATTTCTGTGTCTCCACCCGGGAGTTACATGCCTGACAGAAAACCGAGAAGAAGCTGTTGACATGATGGAGGAAGGCGTGAACACCAGCAGAAATAGAAGACCTACCTCAACTCTCTAAAGCCAGCAGTGGAATGTGCAGTAAGTAAGTAATTAACTTACGAACCAGTATGTCTTTGGACTGTGGGAGGAAGATGTCGTTCCCATTTCAGTCTCGACATCCTTCTCGTGAAACTCCTCCTCTGGAGCCCAAGCAAGGCCAGCACATTCTTCCGAGATCTCTTTGAAGATTCGAGTCATTGAACCGTACACATGCATAACGCTCCTTCGGACCATTCTGCAGAATGCAGTACACATAACTCACACACACAACACATGAAGTGATATTACTACAAATAAATTAATTCATAATGAAATATATTTCAGAGGATTGATGTTCAGCTAAGTTAATAGCACAAGTTGAAAAGCAAAGAGTATAACGCTGCTGGCGCTTCATAGGTGACAAGACCTGCGTCATGGCGGAAAATGGAGCAGTCTCTTCCGAAGCAAGAAGCTGTTTCTCATCCTAACTCTCCTTATCCTCGTGCTTTGCCACCCTCGTTCAGATGGCAGGGAATCAAAGAGATTGTGGTACTGATGGGACCGATCCTTGACGATATTAAGGACCCTGCGTACGCAACGCTCCTGATATATAAATCACTCTGCAGACCTCGCAAACTTTGTGGTCAGATGTCTGATATTTCACGTGAAAAACGAGGCTGCAGCGTGTCAGGACATTGTCGGTGGTATCTTCTAAAAATTGTTCCGAAAGTCAGCTCGAACTGTCTAGCTACTCGTCTCTGACCCCTCTCATCAACAAGGCTTTTTGCCCACAGAACTACGGTTCCCTGGATTTCTGACACTATTCCCGAGAAACACTGAAGATTGTTGCAATAGAAAATCCCAGAAGACCAGCACTTTCTGAGATGCTCAAACACCGCCCCCCACCCCACCCCCCACCCCCGCCACCGGTATGGTAACAATATTCATTCCACCGTCAAAGTTACTTGGATCACATTTCTTTCCTATTCTGATGTTTAGTCTGAACACCAACTGTACTTCTTGACCATATCTTCATGCTATGATGTGTTGAATTGCTGCATTAACGAGCAGGTGTACAGGTAACCCGAATAAAGACGCCAATGAGTAGATTTCGCGCGCTTGCCTTTGTGTGTTCATAAGTCAGAAAGTTTCGCTGGAGCTTAAGGAAATTCCAGTTCTAACATATCCGAAGTATGAGGCTCTGTTGTAGTCACCCAAGTATAACGGCGTCATAGATAGATAGAGCTGTAAAGAGAGATCTTGCAAACTAGCTTTCATAAATTAATGTATTGACTGCAGGATTTGGGACATAATGTTGATTTTTCATAAAACGATGGTGAGGTATCAATGACCTGGCCTCCACTGCCACCTATGGCAACTAATCCCACAGATTCGTCGCCCTCTGGCTAAAGAAATTCCTCCTCATATCTGTTCTAACGGGACATCCCTCTACACTGAGGATGTGCCGTCTGGTCCGAGACTCCCATACTATAGGAAAGCTCCTCTTCACATGCACTCTATCCAGGCCTACAGATGGAGTTACATTCTGTACAATGTAACTGGAGAATACACTTTCAGCTGTTAATGCTAATGTGAGTATATTATGGTGTGATACATGTACAGTGTTTTGCACGTATTTCTATGAGGAACAATGTTCACTTTGGATGTATACACGTGTACGTTTGCATGACAACAAGCGTGAACGTGAGCTTGACTTTGATATTAAACCACGGGAACAGGATGGGAGTGGCAGCCGCTGTAATTGTGCGCGTGTCCCAGAGTCTCCGACTGCTTCCACAACATTACCCTTGCACTTAACTCTGAGGCTCTTCCGACTGAGGTGATCAGAGGGAGGATTTGGGTCCCTGAACAGAGCTACGGCGATGACGTGGGTCGCACACAGGAAGAAACTTTATTAATTAAGCGAAACAAGGAAATAGACGAATATTTCACATCGGTCTTCACGTTCTCTCTGAACTACGACTGCGTCGCCGCATACATAAAAGGTTTCGTGCAACAGCTGAAATTACTCAGCAACTTTCCAACTTGTGAAAAGAGATAATCCCCCTCACCCTGTTCAGCTATTCCTCCTTTGATCTGATAGTAGATAAAATTAATGACGATGGTCGGACACAAGAATATGAAGCTGCCGGACAGCGTGAGGAGAAAAATCACAGACTTCCTCCTGCTCTCCATCTCCGGGTCGCTACGGTTCTCCCCCTTGCTCTGACCCATCAGCCCCTTACGGACCCGGCTGACCACTAAGATGTGCCTAACGGTTACAGAGTTGAGCAGTAGAATGCCAGCGAACAGGAGGAACGGGGTTGATGGTATCGACCCAATCAAATGCTACCAAGCCGACTGTAGAGAAGTAACTAGGCTGGGGGTAACAGAAGCTATCATCGAAATTGTCTACAATCTTCTTAGGTCCATGCGCGAACAAGATGGGAAAGTTTTTCAGACAGAGAAGTCTGCCGGTGGTCCCGAGCACCGGAGGCGCTGTTCTCCCGGTACAATATTTCGCTTTCAGCTTCTGGCAACAAATGGCGACAAACCGATCAAAGTTGAATGTGACGGTAAAGCAGACAGAACAGTCTCCGGCTATATACGTCAACACCCGGATAATAGGTCATCCAGGAATTTTGTTGAGAAAGCTCAGTGGGAAATAATGATATTTGATCTGATACAAAATGACCTCAGTGATGATGACAAGTAGATCCGTCGCTGCTATGGCAACCAGGTAGCAGATGATGCAGATGAAGAGTCCGCATTTTCCCCGGGAAATGATCATAATTGCTACTAAATTCACTGCAAAAAAAAAACAACAACAACAAATAGGACAGAGCTGATAAATACTGAGCATATATGTTCTGTCCTTACACTCGATTTTATCGATAAATACCAAGAGATACTATTTCACATCGGTTGTAATACGATTTGCAGGACTTTGACTCCAAAAGTGGATCAGGCTTGTTTCAGTACTGACGTCCGGTATCTTTCCTTCATACGGCGCATTCCATGTGTATAGTTAGTGTTGCTTCGCACGCACCATGTTTTAGTGTGTCTGTAAATTCTACAATGCATTTCTTAGGTTCAACGTATCTTGTATGGACTTCATATTTCCTCAAATTTTCTCTTAAATTTTCTTGCTGAAGTTATCCATTTTCTATTCTACTGCTGCTCCTGAGGTCTCAATTTTCGTTCTTAATCTCTTTACGCGCTCCTCACAGAAACGGTCAGTATTTGGGAGAGCTTCACACATGATGAATTGATCAGTCAGTTTAGACATGGAAGCAGAACAATGCAAAATTCTCCACATGAAGTCCCTGCATGGTCCGATACAATTGCATTAACGTCTTGGCAACTCTTTTCACGTTGACCAGATATAAAGTCCTTATTGTTTTCTGCGCGTTCTCTTTGTTTTCCAGAGATTTATACACACCAGTGCTACGTTGCTCGAAGGCAGATGGGGCTTTTTTACTGTACTTTATATAATAGCAAGGTCCGATGTGTTGTGCGTTCAGAGATGCTCCTCTGTACACCACTGCTGTAACTTGAATTCCTGTTGCCTTCCTATCAGTTTCAGCCAGTCTGCCTATTCTCCTCTGACCTCTTTCATTGACAGAATGTTTCACCGTTAAGACTGCCGCTCATTAGTTCTTTTACTTTCTTTGATATGTAGTACCATCCTCTGAGAATTTTAGGGAAAGTTAAGCCTGAAAATCCCAGAAGATCAGCAGTTCCCGAATTCATCAAGCCCCGTCTCTTACCATCAATCTTTGCGAGGTCAATGTCAGTTAGATCACATTTCCGCCCATTCGGATGTTTGGTCTAAATACATCTGAACGTCTGGACCATGTCTGCATGTTGTTATGCATTGAGCTACTGCCCCATGATTGGTTGATTAGATATTCACTTTAAGGAGCAGGTGTATAAGTGTATATAACAATGTGGCCATTGACGGTATATTCTACAGGAATACCCATTCCGATACATTTGCCAGGTCACCAGCAAACCTGGAAAACTAGGATGAGTTCGACAGCGGAATTTGCAAGAACAGAACGAGTGTTATGCACTTGGGATTAAAGTTTCTGGATGAAGGGTGGAATATACGACGGAAGAATTTCAGATCAAAGCGATTATGACCGAAGAGGGAAAGGAAGAAGGTCGGATGCTCAGTGGTATGCGCTCCGGACTGTTATTTATCTCCAAAATACATTTCAAAAGTAAATATTCAATATTCTGTGTGTCAGATAGAAATTAAAATATACATGAAAATCCCGATGATTTCGAGTGGAACCAAACTCTGGTCTAGTTTGGCTACATCTGGAGTATTGCAAACAGTTCTGGTCGCCACTCTATAGGAAGGATGTTGAGGTTTAGGGAAGGATGCGGAAGAGGCCCCTGGATGAGAGGACATGTGCTATCATGGGAGGCTGGATAAACCTGGGTTGTTTTCTCTGGAGCGCCGTAAATTTGGGTAGATCTGATAAAGGATTATCGGATTATGTGTACGCATGGATAGAATAGACAGGGAGTATCTTTTTCACGGGGCAGAATTGCCTCACACAAGAGAGCGCGCATTGAAGATGAACGGGAGTAGCTTCAAGACGGATGTAGGGGTAAGTTCGATATTTCCAGAGTGGTTGGTACTTGGAATGCGCTGCCCCGTATGTTGCTAACGGGCAAATACATTGGAGGCTTTTTAAGAGATGCTTGCGTAGGTACATGGATGTAAGAAAAATGAAGGGATATGGAAATGGTGCATGTAGTAGGAACTAGTGTTTGTGTATTTTTGATGAAATTTTAGCTTATTCAGCACAACACTCTGTGTCCAATGTTCTGCTCCCGAGCTGTACTGTTCAAAGTTCTATGTTCTAGGACCGTGTTTGAGAGATCAGTCTTTTCTTACCTTTGATTACAAGATGGTGAACGCCATGTTGCCATGTACTTGGGTGACAACAATTGGGGACTTTGTTCAGTGACTGTACGTAATGCCAAATACAATGACGTCAAAGAGGTCTCTGTGGGATTTCCCTCTGGTCTAAATAAGGACCTCCATTCCTCGCGCTGCTTCACACGGTCAACGAGGAACCTTCACTTAACTGAGAGAAGTGAAACTATGAAGTCGATCACATTCACCGCACATTGGCTAGAAGTTGTACGAATCAAGAAGGTTTTCGAGGCTGTTCAAAAGGTTTACTATCCGGTTCTCGCAGCTGTCAGCGTACCGCGTAAGCGTCCAGGCCATTATTGCATACTTTTGTCTATTATAAAATGCGCTGTGGTAATATTATATGTGCGCACTGTATTATACAGTGACAGACCCATTCCCAACACCGGCACTGCACCTCGGTGGGGATGGATCTGCTATCGTCTGCGGGAGGATAGGAGTATTTCAGTTACTTAGCGCAAGCGGTACTCGGGATTTGGCTTGCTGGAGCGGCGAAGAGTTGGAAAAGGCTATTCATACTGTACCTCAAATAAGTAATAATAATAATTGATTAGACAGGATGAGCGTTAAAATGGTGACAGTGCAGTTCAAAGTGGTCTTGATAATGTAGCTGGTGATTTGAATCAGTGGTATTGGAGTGATATATTGCCGCATGCTGAGAACAATTTTATCCGCAGAAAAGAAGACTAGGTTAATGTACGGGCCATTGAAGCCATACACGCAGTGGCCACGTTGTAAAGTTAGGAGCCTCCTGTAACCAATAACTATGTTCATGGTCTTCTGACGCTGCAGCCCATGCACTTTATGCTACTACGTATGCGTTCCGTAGTTCTGTTGTGGCAAAAGTTCGTGCACCGACAGGTTACACGATCGCACGCTGATGCTACTCTACATTTTATTGACACTTTAGTTTATTTATGGAACAGCCACTTCCGGCCTAACGGCCCTATGGTAATCAGTCCAGCCATTTAACGCAAGAAAAATAAACGCTTTAACAGCTGCGCTACCGTGGCGCCCCATCTCGCTGATCAGACTACACTTGACACTTGCGTATGCAACATTCTTGCTCGATTTTACCTTCTTTGCAGTTAACCTGACGACAATTACGATCCTGTCCCGAGGCAAGTGCGGCTTGTCAAGATGCGTTACTCGCTACCTGGTGGCCATGGCAGCGGCGGATCTCCTGATCGTTATCCTGGACCTGATACTGAGGCACATCCCCATCGTATACTGGAGAGAGTTCAGTTTCGTGCAATCCCTCCCAGTGTGTAACATCCACGCTGCCCTGCTGTTCGCAGCTACGGATTGTTCTGTCTGGTTCACCGTCACTTTCACCTTTGATCGATTTGTAGCCATTGCTTGCCAGAAGTTAAAAGCGAAATACTGCACAGAGAGAACGGCGGCAGTAGTGATCGGGACGGTGACTGTGCTGAGCTGTTTAAAGAACATCTTCTGGTATTTTATGCTGACGGGGCGATACCTGCTGACGAACTTTCCCTGGTTTTGTGCAGTAGTGGACAGTGTTCGCTCCTCGCGTATTTGGGCAATAGCAGAGTTGATTGAGTACGTTATTACTCCGGGAGTCCCGTTCGTTCTGATTCTACTGCTTAACACCTTAACAGTGCGGCACATTCTGGCCGCAAACAGAGCGCGCCGGAGACTCATGGGGCGGAACAGCGGAGACTACGGGCAGAGTTCCAAAGACCCGGAGATGGAGAGCCGTAGGAAATCAGTCATTTTGCTCTTAGTTATCTCGGGCAATTTCATAATTTTGTGGTCACCTTTCATCGTGTATGCTATCTGCTATCGGATACTGGCGTTAGGGCATCTCTCTGTGGATATAAATATCATCATTGTGCGGTGAGATTGGTTTTTGGGGATGGTGTTTCTTCTCCGTTTCGTGCGGGTTGACGGCCGTGTTGCCGTTCTTTTATTTCCTTGGATTTGTGGCGATCTGGAGAGGAAGAATCACGGGATTCAAAGATTCAAAAATGAACCTTCGAAATCGGAGCTTTTGAATCTTAGAAGAGTTTGGCTGAACGCTGGTCTTACTGTTAACTTTGGGGGAATACCACGATACTTTGGCAAAGAGAGTCGTAAACTCAGAGAAGAACATCGCCGCAAAATGCCCTTTCGCCCATCTCGTCCAAGCCGATCCATTATTCTGCCATCGACCTGCACCAGGACCATAGCCCTGCGTACCCCTGCCTTCAACGTACTGAATACAACTTCTTTTTAACGTAAAAATAGAGCTCGCAAATGCTAGTTGTGTTGGCGGGTTCTCACCGCCCTCTGATTGAAGAAGTTTCCCATTATAATTTAACATTTCACCCTTAACACATGATCTCTAGATGTAGTCGTAGGAACATAGAAAACATTCAGCAGAGTACAGGCACTACCTTAGAAATTACTAAGCTTACCCATAGCCCTCTATTTTTCTAAGCTACGTGTACCTATCCAAAAATCTCTTGGAAGACTCCATCGTATCCGCCTCCACCACCGTTGCCGGCAGCCCATTCCACGCACTCACCACTCTCTGAGTAAAAGACTTACCCCTGACATCTCCTCTGTACCTACTCCCCAGCACCTTAAACCTGAGTCCTCTTGTGGCAACCATTTCAGTCCTGGGAGAAAGCCTCTGATTAGCCTCTGACTTGAACAATGCCTCTCATAATCCTATACACCTCCGTCAGGTCACCTACATCCCCCGTCGCTCCAAGGAGAAAAGGCCGAGTTCACTCAACCTGTTTTCATAAGGCATGCTCCCCAATCCAGGCAACACCCTTGTAAATCTCCTCTGCACCCTTTCGATAACTTCCACATTCTGAGGCGACCAGAACTGAGCACTGTACTCCAAGTGGGGTCTGACCAGGGTCCTATATAGCTACAACATTATCTCTCGGCTCCTAAATTCAATTCCACGTTTAATGTCGGCCAATACACCGTATGGCTTCTTTACCTCGGAGTCAACCTGCGCAGCTGCTTTGAGCGTCCTATGGACTCGGACCCCAAGAGTCTTACCATTAATACTACATTCTGCCATCATATTTGACCTGCCAAAATGAACCACCACGCTTATTTGAGTTGAACTCCATCTGCCACTTCCAGGCAAGTTTTGCATCCTATCAATGTGTTGCTGTATCCTCTGACAGCCCTCCACACTATCCACAATACCCCCAAACTCTGTGTCATTAATAAACTTACCAACCCATCCTTCCACTTACTCGTCCAGGTCATGTATAAAAATCACGTAGAGTAAGCGTCCCAGAACAGATCCCTGAGGCACACCACTGGTCGTCGACCTCCATGCTGAATATGATCCGTCTACAATCATTATTTGCCTTCAGTGGGCAAGCCGTTGTAGATCCACAAAGCAATGTCCCCTTGGATCCCATGCCTCCTTACCTTCTCAGTAAGCCTTGCATGGGGTACCTTATCAAATACCTTACTGAAATCAATATACACTAGATATACTGCTTTTCCTTCATCAATGTGTTTATTCACATCCTCAAAAAATTCAATAAGGCTCGTAAGCCACGATCCGCCCTTCACTAAGCCAACCTGACTATTCCTAATCATATTAGACCTCTCCAAATGTTCATAAATACTGCCTCTCAGGATTTTCTCCATCAGCTTACCAACCACTGAAGTAAGATTCGCTGGTCTATAATTTCCTGGGCCGTCTCTTCTCGCTCTCTTGAATACGGGAACAATATCCGCAATCTGCCAGTCTTCCGGAACCTCTCCCGTCCCCATTGATGATTCAAAGATCATCGCCAGTGGCTCAGCAATCTGCTCCTTCGTCTGCCACAGTAGCCTGGGGTACATCTCATCCGGTCCCGGCGATCTATGCGCCTTGATACTTTCGAAAAGCTCCAGCACATCCTCTTCCTCAATATCTACATGCTCAAGCTTTTCAGTCTGCTGTAAGTCATCACTGATCCTTTTCTGAAGTAAATACTGAAGTAAAGTATTCATAAAGTACCTCTGCTATTTCCTCCGGTTCCATACACACTTTTCCACTGTCACACTTTATACGTCCTATTCTTTCACGTCTTATCACCTTGCTATGCATATACTTGTAGAATGCCTTGCCGTTTTCTTTAATCCTTCCAGCTAAGGCCTGCTAATGGCCCCTTCTGGCTCTCCTAATTTCCTTTTGAATCTCCTCCAGTTAGCCTTATAATCTGCTAGAGCACTAACAGTACCTAACTCTCTGAAACATTTGTAAGCTTTTCTTTTCATCTTGACTCGATTTATTACAGCCTTTGTACACTACGGTTCCTGTACCTTACCATAAATTACCTGTCTCATTGAAACGTACTTATTTAGAACTCCACACAAATATTCCCTGAACATTTCCCACATTCCTTCCGTACTTTTCCCTGAGAATATCTCTTCCCAGCTTAAGCTTCCAATTTCCTGCCTTATAGCCTCGTAATTCCCCTTTCTCCAGTTAAACGCTTTTCTAATTTGTCTGTTCCTATCTCTTTCCAATGCTGTGAGATAGAATTATGATCACTATCTCCAAAATCTCTCTCATTGAGAGATCTGACACCTGACCAGGTTGATTTCCCAATACCAGATCAAGTACAGCCTCTCCTCTTGTAGGCTTACGCATACATTGTGTCAAGAAACCTTTCTGAACACACCTAACAAACTCCACCCCATCTAAACTCCTTGCTCCATAGAGATGCCAATCAATATTTTGGAAATTAAAATCCCCCATCACGACAACTCTGTTATTATTACACTTTTCCAGGATCTGTTTCCCTATCTGCTCCTTGATATCCCTGTTACTATTGGGCGGCCTATAAAAACACCCAGTAAAGTTCTTGGCCCCTTCCTGTTCCTAAGATCCACCCACAGATACTCCATAGACAATCCCCTTTTCTGCAGCCGTGACACCACCTCTGATTAACGCTGATTAACGCTGCTACGCCCCCACCTCTTTTGCCTCCCTCCCTGTCCTTTCTGAAACATCTAAAACCCGGCACTTGAAGTAACCATTCCTGTCCCTTAGCTATCCAAGTTTCTGTAATGGCCACCACGTCATACCTCCAAGTACTGATCCACGGTCTAAGCTCATCCGCTTCGTTCACAATACTCCTTGCGTTAAAATAGACACATCTCAAACCGTCCGTCTGAGTGCGTCCCTTCTCTATCACTTGCCTATCTCCCTCTCGCATTGTCTGCAAGCTTTTTCTATTTGTGACCCAACCGCCTCTTCCCCAGTCTCTTCAGATCGGTTCCAGCCCCCCAAAAAATTCTAGTTTAAACTCTCCCCAGTAGCCTTAGCAAACCTTCCCGTTAGGATATTGGTTCCCCTGAGATTCAAGTGCAACCCGTCATTTTTTTATACAGGTCATACCTGCCCCAGAAGACGCCCCAATGAACTAGAAATCCGAATCCCTGCCCCCTGCTCAAATCCATCAGCCACGCATTTATCCTCCACCTCAATCTATTCCTATTCTTCACCGTCGCGTCTCACAGGCAGTAATCCAGAGATTACTACCTTTGCGGTCCTGCTTCTCAACTTCCTTCCTAACTCCCTGTAGTCTTTTTTTCAGGGCTTCTTCTCCTTTCCGACCTATGTCATTGGTACCAATATGTACCACGACCTCTGGCCGTTCTCCCTCCCACTGCAGGATCTCGGGGACATGTGAAACATCCCGACCCTGGCATCTGGGAGGCAAACTACCATCTGAGTTTCTCTCCTGCGTCTACAGAATGGCCTGTCTAACCCCCTAACTATATAGAGTCCCCTATCACTACTGCAATCCTCTTCCTTCCCCTACCCTTCTGAGCCACAGGGTCGGACTCTGTGCCAGAGGCAGGCCCACTGTTGCTTCCCCCAAGTTGTCTGAGCCCCCCAACAGTACTCAAACAGGATTACTATTGCCATTACCCACTTGTTTGTCTCCCGTGGCCCGGGTGTGATCACCTGCCTAGAAATCCATTCTATCACCTCTTCACTCTCCCTGACCAGATGAAGGACTGTAGACTGGTTCTCACACTGTTCTCAAAAGCATTGTTGCCTTCTGTTTCGCACACTGTTTGAAAAATATGGCTGTACATTGGTTCCCTTCTACTTCCTCAAAACATTCTCACATTTAATTAGTTGGGGAGTGGTGCTATTCACAACGTGGTTTGGCGTCCAGACTTTGTATGTCCTTCCGTCATATCCACGCGACATTCACCCGGAAGAGTGTCTAAGGTTTTGATAGAATTATAGCCATCATCAACAGTTTACCTTAAAGAAAACAAAGTGTATCTTCAATGGCTGATATGTCCTTATTTTAAATATCTTCCTATCGTGTCGGTATGGACAGTGCTTGACAAAGTCAATGGCAGACTAGAGCACTGGGAGACGGTATATTAAGGCCAGCGTTCCTTCTTGTTTGCAGCTGCGTGGGCCAACCATTGCTCTGAGCAGGAGCTTCTCACGCGGTCTCATGTCTGCGTGGGAAATTACCACTGCATTGCTAAATGAATGAATAAGTAAATGTTTGCAGTAGCTGAGCTGACTATTTGAGGTGATTTCTTCAAAGTGACCGGCCGCTTACTTCTCTCAGAGCTCCATCAAATTATTTATTTATTTGTTTGTTTGTTTATTTATATTTATTAAGGTATAGCGTAAAATTGACACACCACACCTTCGATCCACGCCACCCAGCTATCTTTGATTTAACCCTGAACTAATCATGTCTAATTTACAGTGTCCAATGCCCCTACCAACTAGTAGGTCTTGAAACGTGGGAGGAAACCAGAGCACCAGGAGGAAACCCATGCGGTCACAGGTCAAATATACAATCTCCTTACAGGCAGTGGCAGGAACTGAACCCATTTCGCCGGTGCTGTAAAGCGTTCTACTAACCACTATGCTAACGTACCGACCCTATCCACATCACCTCACTGCCGAAACCCTGTGGATATTTTCTCAGTAATGCGGGGCAATTCTCCGAATTGGTAACGGAATTTCTCATCCTGTCTTATCTCTCTCACTCTCTCTGTCATGGCGGAACCTTCGATATCTTGGAGCCTTGCGCTGCCAATTCTTCCCTGACGTAACGAATGAAAAATAAACTCAGCGCTAATTTGCAAGGCCATTGCTATGAAAAACTCAGCTCTGAACAAATGGACAGAAACCTTCAAAATCTTGCCACGGATCTCTAACATGTGTTTGTCATATTTTACATCACAGACTGTCCTCAAGTAATGGACGATTTAGTCACAGTAAAGTACTATCAGGAGACAGTTCATTCCAATCGTCAACACCTGTATGCACACAACTACTGCCCCACAATACAATCGGTGGCTACTTTATTGGATAGGGGAACGAAACCCGGTTTGGACTTCTGCCGCTGTAGCTCATGTTCTACGAGGTTCAGCGTATAGTGCAGTGTACCACTGTTGTAACGTGTTGTTATTTTAGTTACCATCGCCTTCCTGTCAGCTTGGAAGGGTTTGGCCATTCAACTCTGACCTCTCTCATTTTAACTCACAGAACTGCCGCTCTCTGGATTTTATTTATTTATTTTCTGTTTGTTTATCCCATCATTCTCTGTAAACTATACCAGGCACGTGTAAAAGGAAGCAAATCATAATCAACTGCACTCTGCGGCCTGTCCTTTTAACCATATCCTCAACAAACAGATTATAAATTGTTAAGAAGTGTAGAATTACGGCTCTGTCTATTATGAGACAGACAGAAAGAGGGTGGAAAGACAGAGAGAGAGAAATTAAAACTAATGTGTTCCTTGCAACGTTTTTTGCTCAGAGGATATTAATTAGCTTAACAGTTTTAATACAATACACTACAATAGAATGGGGAACCTCAGAGAGATTGCAGTGGAACTGTTGCAAGGGGGCGTTGGGAGGAGACCCAAATGCAAGACACAGACACTGAAGTACTAGGTGCTGGACAAAGATAATCAAGAATGCAAGGGCAGTCGGGAAGCAAGGATTGATCAGAGGGAAATCCAAGCGAGAGCAAAGCAGAAGCGCGAAGAAACGAAGCTGGACACGGACACAGGCCGTGGACCAGACAGGGACACAGGGCCTAGGCTAGGACTTGAAGCACGGGACCTGGATGAGAAACTTGGAAATAGGAGCCTGGACAGGGACTCGGAACCTATGTCTTGACGGGGATTCGGAACCAGGGTCTAGGCCAGTACTGGGAACCAGGGTCTAGGCGAGGACTCGGAACCTGGGTCTAGGCGAGAACTGGGAACCAGGGTCTAGGCGAGGATTCGGAACCTAGGTCGCAAAGTTTGATGCCCAGCAGAATGAGACCAACATCCTGTGAAGCTTCACGTTATTGACTACCAAATTGAAACGCAGAGGAAAAGACGATTTTGGCCAGACACATATATGGCAACCATCATACTCCTCTATACTATGCACAGTTGCCTCTATTAATACCACATTTCCCTCTGCAGTGCTATTTCACGTAACGGTCCCTCGCAAAATGTCATTACTGTTTATACGCCGATAATCGCTGGCGTCGACTCGTCCAGATTCCGTTACACTTCCCACGAGCTATTTACCCTTAGGATCTCTTTAATATCTTAACTCAAATCAAATTAAATCAAATCAAGTGAACTTATCATTTAAGCCAGACATAGATACAGCTGAACGAAACAGCATTCTTCAGGGGCTAAGGTATAAAACAGGCAAAATAACAAGTAAGCGTTAAAATTTGCGAGTTGCCTAAATCAAAATACTGTAAATAAGCGTATTCGTATTTAAATATTATTTAAAATTATTCTTAAATAATCAGTTGCTCTGATGTTTTCGGGTTCATCTGTGCTTTCGACCGATATGTACTGTTGCAGAAAATCGTACCACTCCCTTCCCACCCTTTCGTCTTGCAGAATCTCCAGCTCGTTTCTTTTTTGGTGAAAATCTCCCCGTGGTCATCACGGGAGATTCCTATAACTGTATGAATGTTTTGATGCACATAGGGATAGGTAAGCGGATTAAAGTTTATTCCAGAGAAATCCAACCTCTTTATGACTATTCTTTCGTGCTGTATAATAATAACACTGGACAACAAACTTTTTCGAAGATGGTCCTTCCTCTGATATTTTTGTTTGTTTGTTTATGATAGTCTGCTTACAGCTGAATGCAGACATCATTTCGGACTACTTGTATCACGTAGGACTTTGAAGAAACAATATATTAATTTCTATTGAATATAATGTGTTTAACTGCACAACGGCGCTGACGCTTTACAAAAGCTCAACTAAACGAAAACTTTCTGTTGATGATTTTCGTTTGAATTCATTGTCGAGGACTTCTCACTTAAGTACCGAACAATAATCAGCCAGCATTGATGAATTCCAGTTACCCTGATACGGTTTCTCTATTACCGCAATATCCTGGCGAAACATTTCACTATGCTCGTCACTGACAGCGCCAGGATTTGCAGGGAAGAAAGTTTAGACGGAAATGCAGTAAATGAATCCTTAGTGAGATGTTGTAATTCGTGCCTCTATATGTTTGAGACAAGTTGCCAACCATGTGGATGTAGTCTGGTGCTCAGCAGTTGCCAAGAAATAATTCAACAACATCTTTGAATGACTTCCATGCGATTTTCTCCGGTCTCACGAGATGTCCTTCGAATTGGCTGTCAGTGTTGACCTGTTTGTTTTGTGCACCAACAGAAATGCCTTCCTGAAGTTTGGCATCAACTCTTCTGACTTCAATGATGTATTGAAATAACAAATATAGGCTCTGTCGAGCAAATGGTGCGCGATAGGGTAATTTAATCGTGGCTCTTGTGATCAGCAGCCCGAAACCCAAAACATACACACAAAACTATTCAGAAAGCAAAAACGATGATGTCAAGTGTAATAATGTTCTTCCCTCCAGGAAAGCATTTTCTTCATTTTACCTACCAAACCAAAGTGTTGTACTTAGCTTTATAAACGATCCTTCTTAATACTAAGCTATGTTTGGTTCAAGCAGCTGGAACCTTGTCGGACAAATGCCTTCAGAACCATTCGCTACGGAAAGGGTTAATAAATTACATTAAGATTATTTTTATTTAATATTCCTTGGGGAGTGCTATTTATTGAACAGCGAAATAATGCATAACAGTAGATTATAGTATGTTTGTTCAGTGGACTGTTTCTGATGTGACTAAGATGATGATCACGTTAATTGCCTCGGTGGAATTTTCCTCTCTTATATAAGAGCTTTTCAGACCGATCGCAGGTAAACATGGGCAGCTGCGACCTTCTGAGCAACTGCTGCATCATTCACATCGATAATGGGATATTCAGCAATCTTCCACACGGCAAGAATTTTCTATCCGATACTCGTAGCGGTTGGTATCTCTGGTAAGAAAATGGAGCCGGAGCTCTTTCTGCCGTCCTACCCTTAAGGCGTACGCCGAGCAATTCGTCCTCATACCCAACATAAATGTTTCTTATTGTTTCTGCTTTACAACCTCTCCGGTTTAACGCATTTGCCAGCTATTTCGATCTGTTCAACTATTTCAAGCCGAGTGTTTTGTTTTAATCAGCTGTATTGATTAGGTTCGGAATCGTGTAGTCATTGTTGCCAGCATTTAAGCGACCACGACTTTTCGAATTGTGTCAAGCAAATAGCCCGTGCACCTTCTTCTCTGATGGGTTTGATACATTTTCTGAAAATATTCTTTTACATAATATTCGCCGAAGTGCTGAATTTATTGCAGTGACTCAGCGAATAGAGATATACTCTTTCAATAGATCACTTTGAGTATGATGGCAGCTAACATGTTTCGTTGTTGTCTTATAGTTAACTTAATGGCGATTGTGATCCTCTCCCGCGGGAAATGTGGTCTCTCCAAGTGCATCACCCGTTACCTGGTGGGGATGGCAGGGGCAGACCTAACGGTGGTGATCATCGGCGCCGCAGTGGATCAGTTGAATAACATCTACGTTTACTCGACAACCATGCTCATTACCCCAATTTGCTCCGTGGCACTTATCCTGAGGATTGCGACCATGGACTGCTCCGTCTGGCTCACGGTGGCTTTCACTTTTGACCGCTATATCGCAATTTGTTGTCAGAAGCTGCAGAAAAGGTACTGCAGCGAAAGGACGGCGACGGTGATCATCGTGATCGTCTGGGTAGTGAGCTGCGCGAGGTGTGTCCCGATTTACTTCGTGATAGAGCCCTATGTCGTAATCAACCACGTGCCGTGGCGTTGCATCTTTATAGCCGAATACACCACATCGACATCGTGGAAAGCGTACGAGCTAATCGACAGTCTCATTACACCTCTCTTCCCAATTTCTTTCATTCTTCTGTTTAACGGCTTAACAGTCCAGCACATCATAGCAGCAAACAGGGTTCGCCAAGGTCTCCGCAGAAGCAACGAGAAGCAGAAGGACGCAGAGGTGGAGAACCGGAGAAAGTCAATGATATTATTGTTCGCTCTATCAGCCAACTTTATATTACTGTCGATGCCTTATGTAATCTCTTCGATGAAATGGCAAACAGAGAACTTCTTTTACATAGACAGATTTATGAGTAACCCGGTATATATTCTGCAACAATTCGGGTTCATGTTCCAGTTTATCAGTACCTGCACCAATACATGCATTTATACCCTGTCACAAAGGAAATTCAGGGATGAGGTGAAAAATGGATTGAAATATCTCTTTACCTTGAACGGACAATTGTGCAATTAAAGACAATTCTCATTAGAAGTTAGTAGAGTATTCAAATAAGTATTCCTACACCTTCGCAGTTTCTCCACTTTACCAGAAAATGCATGTGGACTGATCCTTAACTATCTGTGGACTGATAATCCATCGAAAACAGAGTGATTAGTTTGTATAAACACGCGAAACGGGGCGGACGGATTACATTAAGCGGCTGTTTTATTATTGTTGTTGGAATCCGTCGGTCTTGAGATACCATGGATCTGCGTCTGGAGTTTCCAGGGCGCAGGCCTCAGGCCTGGGCAGGGTTGTATGGGAGACCAGCAGTTGCCCAAGCTGCAGGCCTTCCCCTCTCCAAGTGAAGGGCACTAGGACCCAAGCAGCTTGGTACCGGTGTCGTCGCAGAGCAATGTGTTGTTAAGTGCCCTGCTCAAGGACACAACACGCTGCCTCAGCTGAGGCTCGATCCAGTGACCTTCAGGTTACTAGTCTGATGCCTTGCCCACTAGGCCACGCGCCAACAATGTTTAATTATGCTGTGTACTTAATAAAGCTCCCAATGAGTTTATGTTCGTGGCTCTCTGCTGCTGACAGCCGATGGGGCAACATCTTTTTGAACTTGCTCCTACCTTATTTATCGTTTTGTTTCCTACCAGCTTTTTGAAACCTTACTATAAATCTTAATATTGCTCTGTCATGTCTTTGAGAAAGACTAAAGCCTTCACAAAAGAAAAAGAAGATGATTCTCCAATCACTTTGGAATCAATTCGGAGATTTCCTTGAAAAGCAAAGAACAGAACTCTCTGAGGAATTTCAACATCCTAAAGTTAAGTTGGACACTATTCAACAAACAATCGAACATGAAATGCGAATTAAGGAGGAAAAAGAAACTGTCGATACTGGGACTTAGAAGATATGAGCAGGTTCTGCAAAAAATGATCATTACCTAATGAAAAATTACTGAAGAATATTACCAACCTGTAAAGCAGAAGCAGAAGGAAAAATTTACGTGTTCTAGATCTTGAAGAATCAATTGAAGTTGCCCACCCCACGGAGTTCTTTGCAAGCTATCTGAAGCAGCTGTTCCTTGATTTATTGCCGTCAGTGCCTAGGCTGCACAGCGCCCACCGGTCTCTAGACCCCAAACCAAAGTCGGGAGAACGACCGAGGTAGGTTATTTTATGTTTTCACGAATTTCATACTAAGGAGCCTTTAATCCGTCATACCGGTCGAGTAGGAATGATCGATTACAACAGGAACATGATCAGATTCGTGGAAGATTATACACTGGAGGTTATGGCTGAACGTTCCAAGTACAAAGAGGTCATGTCGCTGCTTTATAACAAAGGTTTAAGCCCTCCCTTTGCTGAAAAAATAGTGTGCAGAAATGGCTGGGATTGGTTGAACACGCACTTAAGTTTTCGAAAGCAGAAGATTAATTGTGCGATACCTCTTACAAGAGCAATTATCTTTTTAATGTTGGATGGAATAAGGTTTTAATAAACTTGCCTTTTGACCGTTTATATAACCTGGTTTTTGATATTTCCTTTGATTTTTTTTACTACTTTATTCTTTTTTGAGGCTTTTCTATTTGAAATTGTTGAAATGAATCCTCTTATGTTTTGGATTTTTGATCAAAGTTTTTTCTGTTTTGTCTTGGTAGGAACATAATAGCCTTGAATGATTGCGGTTTTGCCAGCAGGATTTCTTTGGGAGGATTATCTTTAGGGTTTAGCATGCCGACTGTTCTTTGGCCGGCTTTTTGGTTTTGGGAGGTACATGGGGTGGGGTCTCTTTTTTCTTTTTTTCTCTGGAAGCTGGGTTGGGCTACCATCTAAGTTTTCTGCTTGAGTACCTTATTTTATGATTCGTTCTCTGCTTCTAATAATTTATGGTCAGATCTTTTAACTTTTCTGTTAATTAGAATTTATAATGAATCGAAATATTAATTTACTTAGTTTTAATGTGAAAGGGTTAAATCATCCTGTGAAACGGAATAAGATTTTTGCTTATATTAAAAGGCTACGCTCCCCCATTATTTTTCTACAAGAAATGCATGTACGTAGTTGTGACAAAGCACACCTTGTTAATTGGTGGAGGGGTCTACAATTTCATTCTTCATTCAGAGCACAGTATTGAGAAGTCTCGATTTTTATCGATAATACAATTACTTTTGTTCAACATAAAGTTGTCTGTGACCCTAATTGGCGATTTTTCTTGGTGTCAGGGAAAATGGATAATAAATTTATTGTATTTGCTGATGTGTATGCTCCCAATCTGGATGACCCAGGATTTTTTGATCTTTTCTTTTCATTCCTGCCAGATTTAAGTTTTTATTCTTTAGTTATGGGAGGAGATTTTACTTGCGTCTAGACCCAGTATTACATCGTTCTTCTCTTAAATCAGCCACACCTAATACATCAACTTTACTTATTCAATCCTTTCCAACGAAGTGTGATATTGTTGATATCTGGCTTTTTTTTTCACCCAGCAGAAAGCAAGTATTCATTCTTCTCTCATGTCATCATTCCTATACCAGGATTGATCATTTTTTTAATTGATAGTCAAATAATTCATAGAAAATAGGTGCAGGAGTAGGCCATTCGGCTTTTTGAGCCTGCACCGCCATTCAGTATGATCATGGCTGATCATCCAACTCAGAACCCTGTACCTGCTTTCTCTCCATACCCCCCGATCCCTTTAGCCAAAAGGGCCATATCTAACTTCCTCTTAAGTATAGCCAATGAACCGGCCTCAACTGTTTCCTGTGGCAGAGAATTCCACAGATTCACCACTCTTTGTGTGAAGAAGTTTTTCCTCATCTCGGTCCTAAAAGGCTTCCCCTTTATCTTAAACTGTGACCCCTCGTTCTGGACTTCCCCAACATCTGAAACCATCTCCCTGCATCTAGCCTGTCCAATCCCTTTAGAATTTTATACGTTTCAATAAGATCCCCCTCAATCTTCTAAATTTCAGTGAGTATAAGCCTAGTCGACCCAGTCTTTCTTCATTTGAAAGTCCTGCCATCCCAGCAATCAATCTGGTGAACCTCCTCTGTACTCCCTCTATGGCAAGAATGTCTTTCCTCAGATTAGGGGACCAAAACTGCGCGCAATATTCTAGGTGCGGTCTCACCAAGGCCTTGTACAACTGCAGTAGAACCTCCCTGCTCCTGTACTCAAATCCTTTTGCTATGAATAACAACATACCATTTGCCTTTTTCACCGCCTGCTGTACCTGCATGCTCACCTTCAATGACTGGTGTACAATGACACCCAGGTCTCGATGCACCTCCCCTTTTCCTAATCAGCCACCGTTCAGATAATAATCTGTTTTCCTGTTCTTGCAACCAAAGTGGATAACCTCACATTTATCCACATTAAATTGCATCTGACATGAATTTCCCTACTCACCTAACCTATCCAAGTCACCCTGCATCCTCTTAGCATCCTCCTCACAGCTAACACCGCCGCCCAGCTTCATGTCATCCGCAAACTTGGAGATGCTGCATTTAATTCCCTCGTCTAAATCATTCATATATATTGTAAACAACTGGGGTCCCGGCACTGAGCCTTGGGGTACCCCACTAGTCACTGCCTGCCATTCTGAAAAAATTCGGTTTACTCCCACTCTTTGCTTCCTGTCTGCCAACCAATCCTCTATCCACATCAGTACCATACCCCCAATACCGTAGATAGATAGATAGATAGATACTTTATTCATCCCCATGGGGAAATTCAACTTTTTTCCAATGTCCCATACACTTGTTGTAGCAAAACTAATTACATACAATACTTAACTCAGTAAAAAAAAATATGATATGCATCTAAATCACCATCTCAAAAAGCATTAATAATAGCTTTAAAAAGTTCTTAAGTCCTGGCGGTAGAATTGTAAAGCCTAATGGCATTGGGGAGTATTGACCTCTTCATCCTGTCTGAGGAGCATTGCATCGATAGTAACCTGTCGCTGAAACTGCTTCTCTGTCTCTGGATGGTGCTATGTAGAGGATGTTCAGAGTTATCCATAATTGACCGTAGCCTACTCAGCGCCCTTCGCTCAGCTACCGATGTTAAACTCTCCAGTACTTTGCCCACGACAGAGCCCGCCTTCCTTACCAGCTTATTAAGACGTGAGGCGTCCCTCTTCTTAATGCTTCCTCCCCAACACGCCACCACAAAGAAGAGGGCGCTCTCCACAACTGACCTATAGAACATCTTCAGCATCTCACTACAGACATTGAATGACGCCAACCTTCTTAGGAAGTACATTCGACTCTGTGCCTTCCTGCACAAGGCATCTGTGTTGGCAGTCCAGTCTAGCTTCTCGTCTAACTGTACTCCCAGATACTTGTAGGTCTTAACCTGCTCCACACATTCTCCATTAATGATTACTGGCTCCATATGAGGCCTAGATCTCCTAAAGTCCACCACCATCTCCTTCGTCTTGTGTGCTTTAAGTTTGCACATTAATCTCCTGTGTGGGACCTTGTCAAAAACCTTTTGAAAATCTAAACACATCAAAACATCAAGATGGCGGCGGCGCGACGACGCAGGGCGCAGCGGCCACTCCAGTAAGGAATATCCGTTATCTGTAAGTAGGGGCCGTGCACAATCCTGATTTGATTGAGACGGATGTGTGAAGCACGGAGGAACATCTGGCGAAACTTCTGACATGCCTGTGCTGCTGACGCTGCTACTGAGCGATCGGAGAGATCTCCAGAGAGGAAGGCCCCGAATCCTCGGCTTTGCCTGTTGCTTGGTGGCCGGAGCCGGGGTTGAAGCACTCGGCAGAGATGGTGCTCGGTGCTCGGTGTCGGAGGGCTGGTCGGAGGCACGAAGTTGTCGGAAGTTTTCGGACGGACTCACAGTTGGCTGTGCTCGGGTGCTTCCAGAGGCTGCATCGGGAAGTTTTGCCACGTTGGAGGTTTCTTCCTTCTGCCATCTGCGTGAGATGATGGGCTATCTGGGACTTTGAGACTTTTTTTTTACCGTGCCCATGGTCTGCTCTTATCAAATTATGGTATTGCTTTGCACTGTTGTAACTGTATGTTATAATTATGTGGTTTTTTTGGTCAGTTAGTCTTGGTCTGTCTTGTGCTTATGTGATATCATACTGGAGGAACATTGAATTTCCCCTTGGGGATGAATAAAGTATCTATCTATCTATCTATCTATCTAATATACCACATCCACTGGCTCTCCCCATCCACTCTACTAGTTACATCTTCAAAAAAGACTCTAGCATTTTCCCCACTACCGATGTCAGACTAACCGGTCTATAATTCCCCGGTTTCCCTCTGCCTCCTTTTTTTAAAAGTGGGGTTACATTAGCCACCCTCCAATCCTCAGGAACTAATCCAGAATCTAAGGAGTTTTGAAAAATTATCACTGATGCATCCACTATTTCTTGGGCTACTTCCTTAAGCACTCTGGGATGCAGACCATCTGATCCTAGGGATTTATCTGCCTTTAATCCCTTCAATTTACCTAACACCACTTCCCTACTAACATGTATTTCCCTCAGTTCCTCCATCTCACTAGACCCTCGGTCCCTTACTATTTCCGGTAGATTATTTACGTCCTCCTTAGTGAAGACAGAACCAAAGTAGTTATTCAATTGGTCTGCCATGTATTTGTTCCCTATGATTAATTCACCTATTTCTGACTGTAAAGGACCTACATTTCTCTTGACCAATCTTTTTCTTTTCTTTTCTATAAAAGCTTTTACAGTCAGTTTTTATGCTCCCTGCCAGCTTTTTCTCATAATCTTTTTTCCCTTTCCTAATTAAGCCCTTTGTCCTCCTCTGCTGGTCTCGGAATTTCTCCCAGTCCTCAGGTGTGCCGCTTTTTTTTGCTAATTTATATGTTTCTTCTTTGGACTTGATACTATCCCTAATTTCCCTTGTCAGCCACGGGTGCACTACCTTCCCTGGTTTATTCTTTTGCCAAACTGGGATAAACAATTGTTGTAGTTTATCCATGCGATCTTTAAATGCTTGCCATTGCATATCCACCGTCAACCCTTGAAGTATCATTTGCCAGTCTATCTTAGCTAATTCCATTAGTTCGATCTCTTGAATATAAATAAATAGCTGTATTCGACAATTCTCCTGTATTTCTATCTTTAAGTCTTCCTGGTTTCATTCATATGAACGGATACCGGCGTTTTAATTTAACTTTGTTATCTGATAAGGACTTCCAAAATTGCTGGAGGATTAAATTACACATTTTTGAAGAAAATTCGTTGGAAAAGACATCGTGTCTTATCATTTGGGACGCTTGTAAGGCATATGTTAGAGGGTAATTTATCTCCTACACTGATATATTAAGAAAAAAACTAATAAAAAGAGAACTGATTTAGTTAATCAATTAAAACAACTAGACCAGAAATATGCTTTAGCAGAAGACCCTGAACTGTACAAAAGAGGTATTGAAATTAAAACTAAATATGATGTTCTTATACCACATCCAATTAAATGATACGATCTAAGATAAAAGCCAGTACTATATACATGGAGGAAAAAACTGGCAAACTATTGGCTAATCAATTGAAGACCTCTATAGTTAAACGGCAAATTAAATAAATTTGCAAAACCAATGCTGATATGACAACATACCATTTTGAAATAAATGACACTTTCAGATAATTTTATTCTAAATTGTATAGTTCTGATTCTGTTAAAGATAATACTGCAGTGAACAGTTTTTTTAGGTCAATTAAATTTTCCTGGACTTTCGGTCGATAATCGAAAGCAATTGGATCAACTTATTCCTCAGGAGGAAGTCACTGAGGCTACACATTCATTGCATTCTGAGAAATCTCCATGACCTGACGGATTCTCTGGAGAATTTTATAAGGCTTTTTCTTCATTGCTTATACCTTATGTTCTACCCTAACTGATTCTTTCAAGGTGGGTAAGTTGCCACAGTCTCTTTATGAAGCTTTCATTTCGCTTATTCTTAAAAAGAATAAAAATCCCACTGAATGCTCTTCATTTTAACCAATCTCTTTACTCAATGTTGATGCTAAGATCCTATCTAAAGTTTTGGCACATAGATTCGAAAATATTATACCTTCTATGATACCTGATGATTAGACGGGGTTTATGAAAAATCGATATTCCCATTTTAATATACAGCGACCGTTAAATGTTATGCATTCTCCATCCAAGGAAATATCGGAATGTGTGATTTCCTTGGATGTGGAGAAGGCTTTTGATCGAGTTGAATGGAATTACCTATTAAAAACCTCAGAAAAATTTAATTTTGTGTCCAATTTTATTCAGTGGGTTAAATTACTGTACTTATCTCTTTCTGCTCCAGTCCTTACTAATTTTCAGATTAAACTCCAACATGGAGCCAGACATGGATGTCCATTGAGCCCTTTGTTATTTTGATTTGGTTTTAGAACCTTTAGCAACTGCCTTTCGAGAATCTAAAGATATCACCGGTATCTTAGAGAAAGGTACTATTCATAAGTATCGCCTTATGCTGATGGCCATTTGCTTTTTATATCTAATGTTACAACTTCTTTACCCTCTATGTTTCTTTTACTGACTAATTTTAGTCAGTTTTCAGGGCATAAATTGAATTTGCATAGAGTGAATTGATTCCTTCAAATAATTTGACCTCAACCGATATTAACGTTCCTTTTAAAATTGTAAGAAAACAATTTACATATTTGGGTGTAACAATCAATAAGAATTATAAAGAACTATTCAAAGAAAATTTTCCAACCTTAATGAATTATGTGAAAAGACACTTTCTAATTGGTCGCCTCTCTTTTTAATGATTGATTGCTCGAATCAATTCGATTAAAATTAATATTTTACCTAAATCTACATACTTTTTTCAAGCCGATCCTGTTTTCATTCCTAAGTCTTATTTTGATTCTTTAGATTCAATTCTTTCTTCCTATATATGGAAGAATAGAAAACCCCGATTAAATAAATCCCACCTTCAAAATATTGAAAAGAATGGAGGCCATGCTCTACCCAATTTTAGGTTATATTATTGGGTAATTAACAAACAAAATCTTAAATTCTGTTTATATTATATTAATTATGAGAATCGTCTAATATGGATCTTTTTGGAAGCCAACTCTGTTACGAAATGTTCTATTATTTCTCTTCTTGGACCCTCTCTTCCTTTATCTTTAAATAAATTAACTGACAGCTTGTTGGCTAAACACACTTTGAGGCTCTGGCTACAGTTTAGAAAACATATCGGTTTATTGAGATTTTCCTTTTCTGGTCCTATTTAATCCATCTATGACCGATCTGTTTTTTAGACAATGGGATAGATTAGGCATTAAAGAATTTCAGGATCTGTTGTTGGTAGGATCTTTCTTCCTTTAAGCAGCTCTCAGTGAAATATAACCTATCAAATACCCACTTTTCTCGATACCTACAGATTAGAGATTTGTTAAGATCTAAGCTGCATGTATATCCTACCAGCCGGAATTAGAACATAATAGATGTAATTTTTAATTTGAAACCTTTTGATAATGGCTCAATATCTTATATTTATGGTCCGTTGTTGAGGTTGACAATGACTCTTTTAGACAAAATTTAAAAAAAGGTTCGGAAAAGGATTTATAGACTTCATTATCTGATGAGACCTGGAGGGCTATTTTCAAAATGGTTAATTCTTTATCATTATGTGCTTGTCATTCCCTCCTACAATTTAAAGTGGTACATTGGATTCATATGTCTAAAGACAAGCTCTCTCGGCTTTTTTTTTTTGCAGATATATCTCTTTATTGTGATAGATGTAATAATGGCGAGGCCTCATTAATTCATATGTTTTGGTCATGTTCGAGCCTTGAAAAATATTGGAAAGATGTATACCAAACTTTTTTCAGTACTTTTTAAAGTTGATTTTAAGGCCAATCCTTTGACTGCCTTATTTAGTATTGCTGAAGAAAGAGCTATAACTTTGGAGCATTCCCATTTGCGGGTACTAACTTTTATTTCTCTTATGGCTAGGAGGGCGATCTTGCTTAAAAGGAAGGAGGTTGCCCCCCCCTCCCCCACACACACATGCTCAATGGTAATGCGATGTTACGTCATGTTTAAACTTTGAGAAGATTCGTTGTCTGATTTTGGATTCTAACCAAGATTTCCGAATATTATGGGGACCCTTTCTGAACTATTTTAAAAATCTTTGTATTGTTACTGTTATTAAAAAAAATAGATCTGGGCTATTATTGTAAAACACTATATAGTGAAGTACTCTTCTCTTGTTTTGTTTTTAACCAACTAGCTTTGTCTTGGTAGTGGGTGTAGATTTTTATACTATAATTAAACATATTATTTGAATAATCTTAAACATGGGGTACCGTGATTGTATCAGTGTGATTTATATATAGTGTATATTGTGCCATCTTATTTTGATTTATAATAAGTATCCTTATGAATCCTGTATTTGCGTATATGAAATTAATAAAAATATTGGAAAAAAGAAAAGAAAACCATTTATTTTTATAAATATCTTTTGCTTGTGTGTCAAGTAAACGGGAGCAAAGATGGTCTCCATGAGCATGATGATTCTTGGCGAATGTTTCTACAGGAGTGGTTTCTACTCGGGACCCCAGTCATTATCAAAACTCTTCTGAGGTTGTCTTCCCCGGCATCAGTGGTCGCATAACTTGTGATAACCACCAGCTGTTCCTACTCCCATGGCTTCACGTGATCCTGATTGGGTTGAGTGCGGATGTGTAGGTGCAAAATATTGTCTTAGGGTGACTGCCAGGTTAGCGGAGAGAAGGATCGTCTTTCACCTCTTTTGGTAAAGACGCACTGTATCACCAACCCGCCACCCAACGATAGGGCAGATAATGATGATGTTGATGATGCAGAGTAAACATTCTCTGTACTTTACGGAAATGGCCACTTCTCAGAACCCCCACTGAATGTGTTCGCAAGGACCTACAGCTTTAGCTCTGTTGCGGCCTCATAAAACAATCCATTCTCACACTGGCCAGTCGCTTCTAGACCAAGGCTGTCAAATTATAAAGGACGTTCCGCCATGTGAGTGAATTTGTGAAACTTTGTTTATTAATATTGCCTTTAATCAAAGGTTTCAAACAATGCTTAGCCTATTATGAAATAAATTAGATGTGAAGTAGATAAAGCTTTTGAATATGAATATCTGTCTGGGATAAAGAAATAAAATGAAGTTATTTCAAGGTAACACACACACAGGAAGACAATGGAAATGTCTCAGCGTTCTCCTTTATAACAGAAGCAGCGTATTTGTATTGATGCAGCCAGCGGACCATAGACTCGGATCACTGGGCAATAAATCACACTGCTCAATCAACATTATAAAATTAATTTTAATTTAATATATTAAACGCTTCAGAAGACATGTTGCAAATAGTTTTTGTACGACAACATTTTAGCTGCTGAAACGAAAGGTAGCATTGTTTATAACTGGTGAGAAATATACCTGAGTGCAGCCTTGGGTCTATTTCTATTCGTTGTGTCACTGTGGAATAAATTCCCCTCCACTGGGAATGTTATTGAAAATAATACTTTCGTATAACTTATCAAACTCTTCAGAAGAGACGTCGTACAGTCTATTTCCAAGACATGATTCGGAAATTCATGGTCGCTTAAGTGCTGGCAACAATGTCTACACGCTCGCGAACCTAAGCGATACATTTGACTAAAAAAAACACTCGGCATGAAATAGGTGGACAAATGGAAAAAGATTGCAAATGCCTAGAACTGGAGAGGTTGTAAAACAGAAACACTAATCCGGTGAGGTAACAACTATGATGGGTATCACGGCCGACAAAGCTCGAGGCCAGCAAGAGGATAGAATGGCAGAAAGAGCGGACGCTCCATTTTCTTACCAGAGACACCAACCGCTATGAGTACTGGATAGAAAATTCTCGCCGTGTGGTAAATTGCTGGATATCCCATTATGGATGTGAAGCATCTAATAGTTGCGCTGAATGTGGCAGTAGCCCATGTTTACCAATGGCTGGTCTGCTATGCTTTTGTACAGGAAAGGACCATTCCACAGAGGCAATTATTGTGACCACATTCTTAGTCACTCAGCAACAACCCACTCAACAAAGACATATTATAATCTATTTTAAGCATTATGTCGCTATACAAAAAATAACACTCCCCAAAGAATGTTACATAAAACTAATTTGAACATAACTTATTAACCTCTTCCGTGGAGAATGGTGCTAAAGGTCTTTGTCGGACAAGATCCCAGCTGCTTAAACCAAACGTAGCTTATTATTAGCAAGGACCGTTTATAAACCTAAGCACAGCAACTTGGTTTGGTAGGTAAAGTGAAGAAAATGCTTTGTCTGGAGAAGGGAGCATTATTGCACTGGACAGCATCGATTTTGCCTCCTGAACACATGAGTTTATGTTGTGGACTTCGGGCTGCTGATCACGAGAGCCACAATTAAACATTCCCATCATGCACTATTTGTTCGACGTAGTTCAACAATTGTTCGAATTCCAACAGATCACTAAAGATTTCTTTGCTACAGTTCCATTTAGACTTTTTCCATGCAAATCCTGGCTCTGTCAGTGACAAGTTTGGTGGAATGTTTCACCGGGACATCGCGGTAACAGAGAAACCGTATCAGGGAACTGGAATTCATCAATGCGAGTTGATTATTGCTTGATACTGAAGGGAGAAACCCTCGACACTAAGCACAAACGAAAATCATCAGCAAAACATTTTAGATTAGTTGAAGTATTGTAAAGTGCTAACACCTTTGTGCAACTAAACACATTATATTCAATAGAAGTTAATTTATTGTTTATCCAAATTCCTACGTGATACAAATAGTCTGAAACGACATTTCAGTTTTCGAAAAAGATCCAGTGTTATTATGAATATGATACAGCGCGAAACAATAGTCATAAACAGGTCGGATTTCACAGGAATAAACTTTAGTCCATTTATCAATCCCTACCTTCATCAAAACATTCATACAGTTATTGCAATCTTCCGTGTGGAACACCGGGAGACTTCCACCAAAAAGAAACTGGCTCGAGTTTGTACTAGACGAGGGGGCAGGAAAGGGAGGGGTATGATTTTCAGCATATATATCGATCGAGCCACCCAGATGCCTCCGAAAGAACAAAGAACCTGAAATTGAACTAACGCGCACTCCCGTCACCAGCTTCAGGAAAAGTTATTACCTCTCTAACAGCAGGTGCCTGAGTCAAAGCGGATAACTTCACCCACCCGATCACTGAACTGATTCCATAACCTATTGATTGACTTTCAAGGACTCTAGAACCCGTGTTTTCAATATTTAACATTTGTTTATTAATTTCTATTACTTTGTTTTTCTCTTCTTTCTCATTTGCTCAATTTGTTTCCTTTTGCCCATTGGTCGTCTGTCCATCTTTGTTCGTGTGCAAAATCTCATTGATTCTTTCATTGTTGTTTATTGTGAGATACATCATTCCAACCTAACGTGCTACACCGCCACCACCCCCTCCTCAGCAACACACCTGTTCAATATTAGCTTCACCACAGGACAATTTGAAATTTACAGTGAGGCTAGTGGTGAGATGTAGGGTCGGATAGAAATTCATCCGTCGTGATCAGTATGGTTGTGGATAATACACAACGATGCGTTCTGGAAAGTCAAACTAATGCGGGACTTGTACGATCAATGGTTGGGTGCGATGGGACCATTTAAAAGGGATCAGAGGGGCAGCTTCTCTTTTTACACCGAGGGTGTCATAGAGTCATAGAAAAGTACAGCAGAGAAATATGATAGCACCAAGATCTGCTGGTAAAGAAGTCTAAATAGGAATACCTTTCGAAACAGGTTGCACTTCATGAGTTTGCATGCTTGAAGCGTGTTGTCAAACTGATGCACATAGTTTGGTGCTCTGTAGCGGCCAGGGAAAATGTTAAGAACACCCTTGAATGCCTTTCGTGCGATTTTTTTCCGTCCCACAACAAATATTTTGGCATCAATTATTCTGATTGGAGTTGTGGATTGGATGAACAAAAATGAGCTATTCGAAACAACGTGTGTGAATGGGAAATCTCATCGTGGCTTTCATGACCAGCATCCCAAAATCGATAGGATGCAGTAAAATCCATTCAGGAAGCAAAATTATTGTTGTACAGTGTAATAATACCCTTTCCTGCAGGAAGGCATTTTCTTTATTTTACCTACAAAACTGAGCTGCTATTCTTAGTTTTATAAATAGTCCTTGTTAATTGCTTGCCGTGTGGTAAGTAATAAGGTACACTTGGTTTAAACCTCGAGAACCATGACATACTAATAGCTTTAGCACCATTCTCTTCGGAAGAGTTTAATAAAGTATATCAAAATTATATTATGTAATATTCCTTGAGGAGCGGTATTTATTGCACAACAACACAATGCATAAAAATAGACTGCGGTAAGTCTTTGTTCAGTGGGCTGTTGCTTGACAGCGTGGGTCATTGAGTTGAAAAAGCATGTTCCGTTCTGCATCACAAGACAAATAAATAACAAAATAAACTTACAATTAAACGCCCAGCATTTTCCCCGCCCCCCACCCCTTCATTGTGATATTTGGGCATTTGGCAAGGAACAATAAAAACAGAATCTACTAAACATGCATTTGACTGGTTTCTCCGTAAGTCACGGGTACAGTTAAGTTGATTAAGTTACGCAAAGTGACTCTTGTGGGTTTGTGACTGGGAGTTGAGGCTTTGGAAAGAAGAAGAGGAGGCTGTTTTAGATTGGGCATTGTGTGAATGGGCCAGTCGATGAGTCTAAGAACCATGATCAGTCTGTCCGTCCGTGTCTCCCTATCTGTCTATATATTAATCAATCAATCAATCAATCAATCAATCAATCAATCAATCATCAATCAATCAGTCAATCTATCTATCTATTGATCTTTCTGTCCGTTTGTCTGTTTGTTTATTTATTACGAGATACAGCGCCGAACAGGCTCTTCGTGCCTAACGAGTGCGCTGCCCTACAACCCAGCTACTTTCACGAACCCAATGACCAACTAATTGACGCCTCCAAGGGGACCATAACCTTGTCGTTGTTTGCAGCCTTGCGTGCCTCAGTGATCCAGAGAGCCATGTTGGCAGGAGTCAGGGCGTTATGCTTTGGGTGGTAAAAGGGTTACCCATGCATAACAGGTCTAAGGGTAGATGGCAGTCGAAGAGTGGCCCACCGGTCCTCCAAGCTCGGGATTCAGCTCAGGGATAACCACCCTGACTGGTAAAACAACTTGGTTATGGAACCCGCAGTGAAGAATCCATCTACATTTGAGTGTGGTAGTATTTCTGTGTCTCCACCCGGGAGTTACATGCCTGACAGAAAACCGAGAAGAAGCTGTTGACATGATGGAGGAAGGCGTGAACACCAGCAGAAATAGAAGACCTACCTCAACTCCCTAAAGCCAGCAGCGGAATGTGCAGTAAGTAATTAACTTACGAACCAGTATGTCTTTGGACTGTGGGAGGAAGATGTCGTTCCCATTTCACTCTCGACATCCTTCTCGTGAAACTCCTCCTCTGGACCCCAAGCAAGGCCAGCACATTCTTCCGAGATCTCTTTGAAGATTCGAGTCATTGAACCGTACACATGTATAACGCTCCTTCGGACCATTCTGCAGAATGCAGTACACATAACTCACACACACACACAACACATGAAGTGATATTACTACAAATAAATTAATTCATAATGAAATATATTTCAGAGGATTGATGTTCAGCTAAGTTAATAGCACAAGTTGAAAAGCAAAGAGTATAACGCTGCTGGCGCTTCATAGGTGACAAGACCTGCGTCATGGCGGAAAATGGAGCAGTCTCTTCCGAAGCAAGAAGCTGTTTCCCATCCTAACTCTCCTTATCCTCGTGCTTTGCCACCCTCGTTCAGATGGCAGGGAATCAAAGAGATTGTGGTACTGATGGGACCGATCCTTGACGATATTAAGGACCCTGCGTACGCAACGCTCCTGATATATAAATCACTCTGCAGATCTCGCAAACTTTGTGGTCAGATGTCTGGTATTTCACGTGACAAACGAGGCTGCAGCGTGTCAGGACATTGTCGGTGGTATCTTCTAAAAATTGGTCCGAAAGTCAGCTCGAACTGTCTAGCTACTCGTCTCTGGCCCCTCTCATCAACAAGGCTTTTTGCCCACAGAACTACGGTTCCCTGGATTTCTGACACTATTCCCGAGAAACACTGAAGATTGTTGCAATAGAAAATCCCAGAAGAC
This sequence comes from Hemitrygon akajei, assembly GCF_048418815.1. Taxonomy (NCBI): domain Eukaryota; kingdom Metazoa; phylum Chordata; class Chondrichthyes; order Myliobatiformes; family Dasyatidae; genus Hemitrygon; species Hemitrygon akajei. The sequence continues at coordinate 23,097,471 of NC_133147.1, read as the reverse complement.
CAGCACTTTCGGAGATGCTCAAACACCGCCCCCCCCCCCCCCCACCCCGCCACCGGTATGGTAACAATATTCATTCCACCGTCAAAGTTACTTGGATCACATTTCTTTCCTATTCTGATGTTTATTCTGAACACCAACTGTACTTCTTGACCATATCTTCATGCTATGATGTGTTGAATTGCTGCATTAACGAGCAGGTGTACAGGTAACCCGAATAAAGACGCCAATGAGTAGATTTCGCGCGCTTGCCTTTGTGTGTTCATAAGTCAGAAAGTTTCGCTGGAGCTTAAGGAAATTCCAGTTCTAACATATCCGAAGTATTAGGCTCTGTTGTAGTCACCCAAGTATAACGGCGTCATAGATAGATAGAGCTGTAAAGAGAGATCTTGCATACTAGCTTTCATAAATTAATGTATTGACTGCAGGATTTGGGACATAATGTTGAATTTTCATAAAATGATGGTGAGGTATCAATGACCTGGCCTCCACTGCCACCTATGGCAACTAATTCCACAGATTCGTCGCCCTCTGGCTAAAGAAATTCCTCCTCATATCTGTTCTAACGGGACATCCCTCTACTCTGAGGATGTGCCGTCTGGTCCGAGACTCCCATACTATAGGAAAACCCCTCTTCACATGCACTCTATCCAGGCCTACAGATGGAGTTACATTCTGTACAATGTAACTGGAGAATACACTTTCAGCTGTTAATGCTAATGTGAGTATATTATGGTGTGATACATGTACAGTGTTTTGCACGTATTTCTATGAGGAACAATGTTCACTTTGGATGTATACACGTGTACGTTTGCATGACAACAAGCGTGAACGTGAGCTTGACTTTGATATTAAACCACGGGAATAGGATGGGAGTGGCAGCCGCTGTAATTGTGCGCGTGTCCCAGAGTCTCCGACTGCTTCCACAACATTACCCTTGCACTTAACTCTGAGGCTCTTCCGACTGAGGTGATCAGAGGGAGGATTTGGGTCCCTGAACAGAGCTACGGCGATGACGTGGGTCGCACACAGGAAGAAACTTTATTAATTAAGCGAAACAAGGAAATAGCCGAATATTTCACATCGGTCTTCACGTTCTCTCTGAACTACGACTGCGTCGCCGCATAAATAAAAGGTTTCGTGCAACAGCTGAAATTACTCAGCAACTTTCCAACTTGTGAAAAGAGATAATCCCCCTCACCCTGTTCAGCTATTCCTCCTTTGATCTGATAGTAGATAAAATTAATGACGATGGTCGGACACAAGAATATGAAGCTGCCGGACAGCGTGAGGAGCAAAATCACAGACTTCCTCCTGCTCTCCATCTCCGGGTCGCTACGGTTCTCCCCCTTGCTCTGACCCATCAGCCCCTTACGGACCCGGCTGACCACTAAGATGTGCCTAACGGTTACAGAGTTGAGCAGTAGAATGCCAGCGAACGGAAGGAACGGGGTTGATGGTATCGACCCAATCAAATGCTACCAAGCCGACTGTAGAGAAGTAACTAGGCTGGGGGTAACAGAACCTATCATCGAAATTGTCTACAATCTTCTTAGGTCCATGCGCGAACAAGATGGGAAAGTTTTTCAGACAGAGAAGTCTGCCGGTGGTCCCGAGCACCGGAGGCGCTGTTCTCCCGGTACAATATTTCGCTTTCAGCTTCTGGCAACAAATGGCGACAAACCGATCAAAGTTGAACGTGACGGTAAAGCAGACAGAACTGTCTCCGGCTATATACGTCAACACCCGGATAATAGGTCATCCAGGAATTTTGTTGAGAAAGCTCAGTGGGAAATAATGATATTTGATCTGATACAAAATGACCTCAGTGATGATGACAAGTAGATCCGTCGCTGCTATGGCAACCAGGTAGCAGATGATGCAGATGAAGAGTTCGCATTTTCCCCGGAAAATGATCATAATTGCTACTAAATTCACTGCAAAAAAAAAACAACAACAACAAATAGGACAGAGCTGATAAATACTGAGCATATATGTTCTGTCCTTACACTCGATTTTATCGATAAATACCAAGAGATACTATTTCACATCGGTTGTAATACGATTTGCAGGACTTTGACTCCAAAAGTGGATCAGGCTTGTTTCAGTACTGACGTCCGGTATCTTTCCTTCATACGGCGCATTCCATGTGTATAGTTAGTGTTGCTTCGCACGCACCATGTTTTAGTGTATCTGTAAATTCTACAATGCATTTCTTAGGTTCAACGTATCTTGTATGGACTTCATATTTCCTCAAATTTTCTCTTAAATTTTCTTGCTGAAGTTATCCATTTTCTACTCTACTGCTGCTCCTGAGGTCTCAATTTTCGTTCTTAATCTCTTTACGCGCTCCTCATAGAAACGGTCAGTATTTGGGAAAGCTTCACACATGATGAATTGGTCAGTCAGTTTAGACATGGAAACAAAGCAATGCAAAATTCTCCACATGAAGTCCCTGCATGGTCCGATACAATTGCATTAACGTCTTGGCAACTCTTTTCACGTTGACCAAATATAAAGTCCTTATTGTTTTCTGCGCGTTCTCTTTGTTTTCCAGTGATTTATACACACCAGGGCTACGTTGCTCGAAAGCAGATGGGACTTTTTTACTGTACTTTATATAATATCAAGGTCCGATGTGTTGTGCGTTCAGAGATGCTCCTCTGTACAACACTGCTGTAACTTGAATGCCTGTTGCCTTCCTATCAGTTTCAGCCAGTCTGCCTATTCTCCTCTGACCTCTTCCATTGACAGAATGTTTCACCGTTAAGACTGCCGCTCATTAGTTCTTTTATTTTCTTTGATATGTAGTACCATCCTCTGATAATTTTAGGGAAAGTTAAGCCTGAAAATCCCAGAAGATCAGCAGTTCCTGAATTCGTCAAGCCCCGTCTCTTACCATCAATCTTTGCGAGGTCAATGTCAGTTAGATCACATTTCCGCCCATTCGGATGTTTGGTCTAAATACATCTGAACGTCTGAACCATGTCTGCATGCTGTTATGCATTGAGCTGCTGCCCCATGATTGGTTGATTAGATATTCACTTTAAGGAGCAGGTGTATAAGTGTATATAACAACGTGGCCATTGACGGTATATTCTACAGGAATACCCATTCCGATACACTTGCCATGTCACCAGCAAACCTGGAAAACTAGGATGAGTTCGTCAGCGGAATTTGCAAGAACAGAACGAGTGTTATGCACTTGGGATTAAAGTTTCTGGATGAAGGGTGAAATATACGACGGAAGAATTTCAGATCAAAGCGATTATGACCGAAGCGGGAAAGGAGGATGGTCGGATGTTCAGTGGTATGTGCTCCGGACTGTTACTTATCTCCAAAATACATTTAAAAAGTAAATATTCAATATTCTGTGTGTCAGATAGAAATTAAAATATACAAGAAAATCCCGATGATTTCGAGTGGAACCAAACTCTGGTCTAGTTTGGCTACATCTGGAGTATTGCAAACAGTTCTGGTCGCAACTCTATAGGAAGGCTGATGACGTTTAGGGAAGGATGCGGAAGAGGCCCCTGGGTGAGAGGACATGTGCTATCATGGGAGGCTGGATAAACCTGGGTTGTTTTCTCTGGAGCGCCGTAAGTTGTGGGTAGATCTGATAAAGGTTTATCGGATTATGTGACGCATGGATAGAATACACAGGGAGTATCTTTTTCACGGGGCAGAATTGCCTCACACAAGAGAGCACGCATTGAAGGTGAACGGGAGTAGCTTCAAGACGGATGTAGGGGTAAGTTCGATATTTCCAGAGTGGTTGGTACTTGGAATGCGCTGCCCCGTATGTTGCTAACGGGCAAATACATTGCAGGCTTTTAAGAGATGCTTGTGTAGGTACATGGATGTAAGAAAAATGAAGGGATATGGAAATGGTGCATGTAGTAGGAACTAGTGTTTGTGTATTTTTGATGAAATTTTAGCTTATTCAGCACAACACTCTATGTCCAATGTTCTGCTCCCGAGCTGTACTGTTCAAATTTTTATGTTCTAGGACCGTGTTTGAGAGATCAGTCTTTTCTTACCTTTGATTACAAGATGGTGAACGCCATGTTGCCATGTACTTGGGTGACAACAATTGGGGACTTTGTTCAGTGACTGTACGTAATGCCAAATACAATGACGTCAAAGAGGTCTCTGTGGGATTTCCCTCTGGTCTAAATAAGGACCTCCATTCCTCGCGCTGCTTCACACGGTCAACGAGGAACCTTCACTTAACTGAGAGAAGTGAAACTATGAAGTCGATCACATTCACCGCACATTGGCTAGAAGTTGTACGAATCAAGAAGGTTTTCGAGGCTGTTCAAAAGGTTTACTATCCGGTTCTCGCAGCTGTCAGCGTACCGCGTAAGCGTCCAGGCCATTATTGCATACTTTTGTCTATTATAAAATGCGCTGTGGTAATATTATATGTGCGCACTGTATTATACAGTGACAGACCCATTCCCAACACCGGCACTGCACCTCGGTGGGGATGGATCTGCTATCGTCTGCGGGAGGATAGGAGTATTTCAGTTACTTAGCGCAAGCGGTACTCGGGATTTGGCTTGCTGGAGCGGCGAAGAGTTGGAAAAGGCTATTCATACTGTACCTCAAATAAGTAATAATAATAATTGATTAGACAGGATGAGCGTTAAAATGGTGACAGTGCAGTTCAAAGTGGTCTTGATAATGTAGCTGGTTTACCTCCGTGATTTGAATCAGTGGTATTGGAGTGATATATTGCCGCATGCTGAGAACAATTTTATCCGCAGAAAAGAAGACTAGGTTAATGTACGGGCCATTGAAGCCATACACGCAGTGGCCACGTTGTAAAGTTAGGAGCCTCCTGTAACCAATAACTATGTTCATGGTCTTCTGACGCTGCAGCCCATGCACTTTCTGCTCCTGCATATGCGCTCCGTAGTTCTGTTGTGGCAAAAGTTCGTGCACCGACAGGTTACACGATCGCACGCTGATGCTACTCTACATTTTATTGACACTTTAGTTTATTTATGGAACAGCCACTTCCGGCCTAACGGCCCTATGGTAATCAGTCCAGTCATTTAACGCAAGAAAAATAAACGCTTTAACAGCTGCGCTACCGTGGCGCCCCATCTCACTGATCAGACTGCACTTGACACTTGCGTATGCAACATTCTTGCTCAATTTTACCTTCTTTGTAGTTAACCTGACGACAATTACGATCCTGTCCCGAGGCAAGTGCGGTTTGTCAAGATGCGTTACTCGCTACCTGGTGGCCATGGCAGCGGCGAATCTCCTGATCGTTATCCTGGACCTGATACTGAGGCACATCCCCATCGTATACTGGAGAGAGTTCAGTTTCCTGCAATCCCTCCCAGTGTGTAACATCCACGCTGCCCTGCTGTTCGCAGCTACGGATTGTTCTGTCTGGTTCACCGTCACTTTCACCTTTGATCGATTTGTAGCCATTGCTTGCCAGAAGTTAAAAGCGAAATACTGCACAGAGAGAACGGCGGCAGTAGTGATCGGGACGGTGACTGTGCTGAGCTGTTTAAAGAACATCTTCTGGTATTTTATGCTGGCGGGGCGATACCTGCTGACGAACTTTCCCTGGTTTTGTGCAGTAGTGGACAGTGTTCGCTCCTCGCGTATTTGGGCAATAGCAGAGTTGATTGAGTACGTTATTACTCCGGGAGTCCCGTTCGTTCTGATTCTACTGCTTAACACCTTAACAGTGCGGCACATTCTGGCCGCAAACAGAGCGCGCCGGAGACTCCTGGGGCGGAACAGCGGAGACTACGGGCAGTGTTCCAAAGACCCGGAGATGGAGAGCCGTAGGAAATCAGTCATTTTGCTCTTAGTTATCTCGGGCAATTTCATAATTTTGTGGTCACCTTTCATCGTGTATGCTATCTGCTATCCGATACTGGCGTTAGGGCATCTCTCTGTGGATATAAATATCATCATTGTGCGGTGAGATTGGTATTTGGGGATGGTGTTTCTTCTCCGTTTCGTGCGGGTTGACGGCCGTGTTGCCGTTCTTTTATTTCCTTGGATTTGTGGCGATCTGGAGAGGAAGAATCACGGGATTCAAAGATTCAAAAATGAACCTTCGAAATCGGAGCTTTTGAATCTTAGAAGAGTTTGGCTGAACGCTGGTCTTACTGTTAACTTTGGGGGAATACCACGATACTTTGGCAAAGAGAGTCGTAAACTCAGAGAAGAACATCGCCGCCAAATGCCCTTTCGCCCATCTCGTCCAAGCCGATCCATTATTCTGCCATCGACCTGCACCAGGACCATAGCCCTGCGTACCCCTGCCTTCAACGTACTGAATACAACTTCTTTTTAACGTAAAAATAGAGCTCGCAAATGCTAGTTGTGTTGGCAGGTTCTCACCGCCCTCTGATTGAAGAGGTTTCCCATTATAATTTAACATTTCACCCTTAACACATGATCTCTAGATGTAGTCGTAGGAACATAGAAAACATTCAGCAGAGTACAGGCACTACCTTAGAAATTACTAAGCTTACCCATAGCCCTCTATTTTTCTAAGCTACGTGTACCTATCCAAAAATCTCTTGGAAGACTCCATCGTATCCGCCTCCACCACCGTTGCCGGCAGCCCATTCCACGCACTCACCACTCTCTGAGTAAAAGACTTACCCCTGACATCTCCTCTGTACCTACTCCCCAGCACCTTAAACCTGAGTCCTCTTGTGGCAACCATTTCAGTCCTGGGAGAAAGCCTCTGATTAGCCTCTGACTTGAACAATGCCTCTCATAATCCTATACACCTCCGTCAGGTCACCTACATCCCCCGTCGCTCCAAGGAGAAAAGGCCGAGTTCACTCAACCTGTTTTCATAAGGCATGCTCCCCAATCCAGGCAACACCCTTGTAAATCTCCTCTGCACCCTTTCGATAACTTCCACATTCTGAGGCGACCAGAACTGAGCACTGTACTCCAAGTGGGGTCTGACCAGGGTCCTATATAGCTACAACATTATCTCTCGGCTCCTAAATTCAATTCCACGTTTAATGTCGGCCAATACACCGTATGGCTTCTTTACCTCGGAGTCAACCTGCGCAGCTGCTTTGAGCGTCCTATGGACTCGGACCCCAAGAGTCTTACCATTAATACTACATTCTGCCATCATATTTGACCTGCCAAAATGAACCACCACGCTTATTTGAGTTGAACTCCATCTGCCACTTCCAGGCAAGTTTTGCATCCTATCAATGTGTTGCTGTATCCTCTGACAGCCCTCCACACAATACCCCCAAACTCTGTGTCATTAATAAACTTACCAACCCATCCTTCCACTTACTCGTCCAGGTCATGTATAAAAATCACGTAGAGTAAGCGTCCCAGAACAGATCCCTGAGGCACACCACTGGTCGTCGACCTCCATGCAGAATATGATCCGTCTACAATCATTATTTGCCTTCAGTGGGCAAGCCGTTGTAGATCCACAAAGCAATGTCCCCTTGGATCCCATGCCTCCTTACCTTCTCAGTAAGCCTTGCATGGGGTACCTTATCAAATACCTTACTGAAATCAATATACACTAGATCTACTGCTTTTCCTTCATCAATGTGTTTATTCACATCCTCAAAAAATTCAATAAGGCTCGTAAGCCACGATCCGCCCTTCACTAAGCCAACCTGACTATTCCTAATCATATTAGACCTCTCCAAATGTTCATAAATACTGCCTCTCAGGATTTTTTCCATCAGCTTACCAACCACTGAAGTAAGATTCGCTGGTCTATAATTTCCTGGGCCGTCTCTTCTCGCTCTCTTGAATACGGGAACAATATCCGCAATCTGCCAGTCTTCCGGAACCTCTCCCGTCCCCATTGATGATTCAAAGATCATCGCCAGTGGCTCAGCAATCTGCTCCTTCGTCTGCCACAGTAGCCTGGGGTACATCTCATCCGGTCCCGGCGATCTATCCGCCTTGATACTTTCGAAAAGCTCCAGCACATCCTCTTCCTCGATATCTACATGCTCAAGCTTTTCAGTCTGCTGTAAGTCATCACTGATCCTTTTCTGAAGTAAATACTGAAGTAAAGTATTCATAAAGTACCTTTGCTATTTCCTCCGGTTCCATACACACTTTTCCACCGTCACACTTTATACGTCCTATTCTTTCACGTCTTATCACCTTGCTATGCATATACTTGTAGAATGCCTTGCCGTTTTCTTTCATCCTTCCAGCTAAGGCCTGCTAATGGCCCCTTCTGGCTCTCCTAATTTCCTTTTGAATCTCCTCCAGTTAGCCTTATAATCTGCTAGAGCACTAACAGTACCTAACTCTCTGAAACATTTGTAAGCTTTTCTTTTCATCTTGACTCGATTTATTACAGCCTTTGTACACTACGGTTCCTGTACCTTACCATAAATTACCTGTCTCATTGAAACGTACTTATTTATAACTCCACACAAATATTCCCTGAACATTTCCCACATTCCTTCCGTACTTTTCCCTGAGAATATCTCTTCCCAGCTTAAGCTTCCAATTTCCTGCCTTATAGCCTCGTAATTCCCCTTGCTCCAGTTAAACGCTTTTCTAATTTGTCTGTTCCTATCTCTTTCCAATGCTGTGAGATAGAATTATGATCACTATCTCCAAAATCTCTCTCATTGAGAGATCTGACACCTGACCAGGTTGATTTCCCAATACCAGATCAAGTACAGCCTCTCCTCTTGTAGGCTTACACATACATTGTGTCAAGAAACCTTTCTGAACACACCTAACAAACTCCACCCCATCTAAACTCCTTGCTCCATAGAGATGCCAATCAATATTTTGGAAATTAAAATCCCCCATCACGACAACTCTGTTATTATTACACTTTTCCAGGATCTGTTTCCCTATCTGCTCCTTGATATCCCTGTTACTATTGGGCGGCCTATAAAAACACCCAGTAAAGTTCTTGGCCCCTTCCTGTTCCTAAGATCCACCCACAGATACTCCATAGACAATCCCCTTTTCTGCAGCCGTGACACCACCTCTGATTAACGCTGCTACGCCCCCACCTCTTTTGCCTCCCTCCCTGTCCTTTCTGAAACATCTAAAACCCGGCACTTGAAGTAACCATTCCTGTCCCTTAGCTATCCAAGTTTCTGTAATGGCCACCACGTCATACCTCCAAGTACTGATCCACGGTCTAAGCTCATCCGCTTCGTTCACAATACTCCTTGCGTTAAAATAGACACATCTCAAACCGTCCGTCTGAGTGCGTCCCTTCTCTATCACTTGCCTATCTCCCTCTCGCATTGTCTGCAAGCTTTTTCTATTTGTGACCCAACCGCCTCTTCCCCAGTCTCTTCAGATCGGTTCCAGCCCCCCAAAAAATTCTAGTTTAAACTCTCCCCAGTAGCCTTAGCAAACCTTCCCGTTAGGATATTGGTTCCCCTGAGATTCAAGTGCAACCCGTCATTTTTTTATACAGGTCATACCTGCCCCAGAAGACGCCCCAATGAACTAGAAATCCGAATCCCTGCCCCCTGCTCAAATCCATCAGCCACGCATTTATCCTCCACCTCAATCTATTCCTATTCTTCACCGTCGCGTCTCACAGGCAGTAATCCAGAGATTACTACCTTTGCGGTCCTGCTTCTCAACTTCCTTCCTAACTCCCTGTAGTCTTTTTTTCAGGGCTTCTTCTCCTTTCCGACCTATGTCATTGGTACCAATATGTACCACGACCTCTGGCCGTTCTCCCTCCCACTGCAGGATCTCGGGGACATGTGAAACATCCCGACCCTGGCATCTGGGAGGCAAACTACCATCTGAGTTTCTCTCCTGCGTCTACAGAATGGCCTGTCTAACCCCCTAACTATATAGAGTCCCCTATCACTACTGCAATCCTCTTCCTTCCCCTACCCTTCTGAGCCACAGGGTCGGACTCTGTGCCAGAGGCAGGCCCACTGTTGTTTCCCCCAAGTTGTCTGAGCCCCCCAACAGTACTCAAACAGGATTACTATTGCCATTACCCACTTGTTTGTCTCCCGTGGCCCCGGTGTGATCACCTGCCTAGAAATCCATTCTATCACCTCCTCACTCTCCCTGACCAGATGAAGGACTGTAGACTGGTTCTCACACTGTTCTCAAAAGCATTGTTGCCTTCTGTTTCGCACACTGTTTGAAAAATATGGCTGTACATTGGTTCCCTTCTACTTCCTCAAAACATTCTCACATTTAATTAGTTGGGGAGTGGTGCTATTCACAACGTGGTTTGGCGTCCAGACTTTGTATGTCCTTCCGTCATATCCACGCGACATTCACCCGGAAGAGTGTCTAAGGTTTTGATAGAATTATAGCCATCATCAACAGTTTACCTTAAAGAAAACAAAGTGTATCTTCAATGGCTGATATGTCCTTATTTTAAATATCTTCCTATCGTGTCGGTATGGACAGTGCTTGACAAAGTCAATGGCAGACTAGAGCACTGGGAGACGGTATATTAAGGCCAGCGTTCCTTCTTGTTTGCAGCTGCGTGGGCCAACCATTGCTCTGAGCAGGAGCTTCTCACGCGGTCTCATGTCTGCGTGGGAAATTACCACTGCATTGCTAAATGAATGAATAAGTAAATGTTTGCAGTAGCTGAGCTGACTATTTGAGGTGATTTCTTCAAAGTGACCGGCCGCTTACTTCTCTCAGAGCTCCATCAAATTATTTATTTATTTGTTTGTTTGTTTATTTATATTTATCAAGGTATAGCGTAAAATTGACACACCACACCTTCGATCCACGCCACCCAGCTATCTTTGATTAAACCCTGGACTAATCATGTCTAATTTACAGTGTCCAATGTCCCTACCAACTGGTAGGTCTTGAAACGTGGGAGGAAACCAGAGCACCAGGAGGAAACCCATGCGGTCACAGGTCAAATATACAATCTCCTTACAGGCAGTGGCAGGAACTGAACCCATTTCGCCGGTGCTGTAAAGCGTTCTACTAACCACTATGCTAACGTACCGACCCTATCCACATCACCTCACTGCCGAAACCCTGTGGATATTTTCTCAGTAATGCGGGGCAATTCTCCGAATTGGTAACGGAATTTCTCATCCTGTCTTATCTCTCTCACTCTCTCTGTCATGGCGGAACCTTCGATATCTTGGAGCCTTGCGCTGCCAATTCTTCCCTGACGTAACGAATGAAAAATAAACTCAGCGCTAATTTGCAAGGCCATTGCTATGAAAAACTCAGCTCTGAACAAATGGACAGAAACCTTCAAAATCTTGCCACGGATCTCTAACATGTGTTTGTCATATTTTACATCACAGACTGTCCTCAAGTAATGGACGATTTAGTCACAGTAAAGTACTATCAGGAGACAGTTCATTCCAATCGTCAACACCTGTATGCACACAACTACTGCCCCACAATACAATCGGTGGCTACTTTATTGGATAGGGGAACGAAACCCGGTTTGGACTTCTGCCGCTGTAGCTCATGTTCTACGAGGTTCAGCGTATAGTGCAGTGTACCACTGTTGTAACGTGTTGTTATTTTAGTTACCATCGCCTTCCTGTCAGCTTGGAAGGGTTTGGCCATTCAACTCTGACCTCTCTCATTTTAACTCACAGAACTGCCGCTCTCTGGATTTTATTTATTTATTTTCTGTTTGTTTATCCCATCATTCTCTGTAAACTATACCAGGCACGTGTAAAAGGAAGCAAATCATAATCAACTGCACTCTGCGGCCTGTCCTTTTAACCATATCCTCAACAAACAGATTATAAATTGTTAAGAAGTGTAGAATTACGGCTCTGTCTATTATGAGACAGACAGAAAGAGGGTGGAAAGACAGAGAGAGAGAGAAATTAAAACTAATGTGTTCCTTGCAACGTTTTTTGCTCAGAGGATATTAATTAGCTTAACAGTTTTAATACAATACACTACAATAGAATGGGGAACCTCAGAGAGATTGCAGTGGAACTGTTGCAAGGGGGCGTTGGGAGGAGACCCAAATGCAAGACACAGACACTGAAGTACTAGGTGCTGGACAAAGATAATCAAGAATGCAAGGGCAGTCGGGAAGCAAGGATTGATCAGAGGGAAATCCAAGCGAGAGCAAAGCAGAAGCGGGAAGAAACGAAGCTGGACACGGACACAGGCCGTGGACCAGACAGGGACACAGGGCCTCGGCTAGGACTTGGAGCACGGGACCTGGATGAGAAACTTGGAAATAGGAGCCTGGACAGGGACTCGGAACCTATGTCTTGACGGGGATTCGGAACCAGGGTCTAGGCCAGTACTGGGAACCAGGGTCTAGGCGAGTACTCGGAACCTGGGTCTAGGCGAGAACTGGGAACCAGGGTATAGGCGAGGACTCGGAACCTGGGTCGCAAAGTTTGATGCCCAGCAGAATGAGACCAACATCCTGTGAAGCTTCACGTTATTGACTACCAAATTGAAACGCAGAGGAAAAGACGATTTTGGCCAGACACATATATGGCAACCATCATACTCCTCTATACTATGCACAGTTGCCTCTATTAATACCACATTTCCCTCTGCAGTGCTATTTCACGTAACGGTCCCTCGCAAAATGTCATTACTGTTTATACGCCGATAATCGCTGGCGTCGACTCGTCCAGATTCCGTTACTCTTCCCACGAGCTATTTACCCTTAGGATCTCTTTAATATCTCAACTCAAATCAAATTAAATCAAATCAAGTGAACTTATCATTTAAGCCAGACATAGATACAGCTGAACGAAACAGCATTCTTCAGGGGCTAAGGTATAAAACAGGCAAAATAACAAGTAAGCGTTAAAATTTGCGAGTTGCCTAAATCAAAATACTGTAAATAAGCGTATTCGTATTTAAATATTATTTAAAATTATTCTTAAATAATCAGTTGCTCTGATGTTTTCGGGTTCATCTGTGCTTTCGACCGATATGTACTGTTGCAGAAAATCGTACCACTCCCTTCCCACCCTTTCGACTTGCAGAATCTCCAGCTCGTTTCTTTTTTGGTGAAAATCTCCCCGTGGTCATCACGGGAGATTCCTATAACTGTATGAATGTTTTGATGCACATAGGGATAGGTAAGCGGATTAAAGTTTATTCCAGAGAAATCCAACCTCTTTATGACTATTCTTTCGTGCTGTATAATAATAACACTGGACAACAAACTTTTTCGAAGATGGTCCTTCCTCTGATATTTTTGTTTGTTTGTTTATGATAGTCTGCTTACAGCTGAATGCAGATATCATTTCGGACTACTTGTATCACGTAGGACTTTGAAGAAACAATATATTAATTTCTATTGAATATAATGTGTTTAACTGCACAACGGCGCTGACGCTTTACAAAAGCTCAACTAAACGAAAACTTTCTGTTGATGATTTTCGTTTGAATGCATTGTCGAGGACTTCTCACTTAAGTACCGAACAATAATCAGCCAGCATTGATGAATTCCAGTTACCCTGATACGGTTTCTCTATTACCGCAATATCCTGGCGAAACATTTCACTATGCTCGTCACTGACAGCGCCAGGATTTGCAGGGAAGAAAGTTTAGACGGAAATGCAGTAAATGAATCCTTAGTGAGATGTTGTAATTCGTGCCTCTATATGTTTGAGACAAGTTGCCAACCATGTGGATGTAGTCTGGTGCTCAGCAGTTGCCAAGAAATAATTCAACAACATCTTTGAATGACTTCCATGCGATTTTCTCCGGTCTCACGAGATGTCCTTCGAATTGGCTGTCAGTGATGACCTGTTTGTTTTGTGCACCAACAGAAATGCCTTCCTGAAGTTTGGCATCAACTCTTCTGACTTCAATGATGAATTGAAATAACAAATATAGGCTCTGTCGAGCAAATGGTGCGCGATAGGGTAATTTAATCGTGGCTCTTGTGATCAGCAGCCCGAAACCCAAAACATACACACAAAACTATTCAGAAAGCAAAAACGATGATGTCAAGTGTAATAATGTTCTTCCCTCCAGGAAAGCATTTTCTTCATTTTATCTACCAAACCAAAGTGTTGTACTTAGCTTTATAAACGATCCTTCTTAATACTAAGCTATGTTTGGTTCAAGCAGCTGGAACCTTGTCAGACAAATGCCTTCAGAACCATTCGCTACGGAAAGGGTTAATAAATTACATTAAGATTATTTTTATTTAATATTCCTTGGGGAGTGCTATTTATTGAACAGCGAAATAATGCATAACAATAGATTATAGTATGTTTGTTCAGTGGACTGTTTCTGATGTGACTAAGATGATGATCACGTTAATTGCCTCGGTGGAATTTTCCTCTCTTATATAAGAGCTTTTCAGACCGATCGCAGGTAAACATGGGCAGCTGCGACCTTCTGAGCAACTGCTGCATCATTCACATCGATAATGGGATATTCAGCAATTTTCCACACGGCAAGAATTTTCTATCCGATACTCGTAGCGGTTGGTATCTCTGGTAAGAAAATGGAGCCGGAGCTCTTTCTGCCGTCCTACCCTTAAGGCGTACGCCGAGCAATTCGTCCTCATACCCAACATAAATGTTTCTTATTGTTTCTGCTTTACAACCTCTCCGGTTTAACGCATTTGCCAGCTATTTCGATCTGTTCAACTATTTCAAGCCGAGTGTTTTGTTTTAATCAGCTGTATTGATTAGGTTCGGAATCGTGTAGTCATTGTTGTCAGCATTTAAGCGACCACGACTTTTCGAATTGTGTCAAGCAAATAGCCCGTGCACCTTCTTCTCTGATGGGTTTGATACATTTTCTGAAAATATTCTTTTACATAATATTCGCCGAAGTGCTGAATTTATTGCAGTGACTCAGCGAATAGAGATATACTCTTTCAATAGATCACTTTGAGTATGATGGCAGCTAACATGTTTCGTTGTTGTCTTATAGTTAACTTAATGGCGATTGTGATCCTCTCCCGCGGGAAATGTGGTCTCTCCAAGTGCATCACCCGTTACCTGGTGGGGATGGCAGGGGCAGACCTAACGGTGGTGATCATCGGCGCCGCAGTGGATCAGTTGAATAACATCTACGTTTACTCGACAACTATGCTCATTACCCCAATTTGCTCAGTGGCACTTATCCTGAGGATTGCGACCATGGACTGCTCCGTCTGGCTCACGGTGGCTTTCACTTTTGACCGCTATATCGCAATTTGTTGTCAGAAGCTGCAGAAAAGGTACTGCAGCGAAAGGACGGCGACGGTGATCATCGTGATCGTCTGGGTAGTGAGCTGCGCGAGGTGTGTCCCGATTTACTTCGTGATAGAGCCCTATGTCGTAATCAACCACGTGCCGTGGCGTTGCATCTTTATAGCCGAATACACCACATCGACATCGTGGAAAGCGTACGAGCTAATCGACAGTCTCATTACACCTCTCTTCCCAATTTCTTTCATTCTTCTGTTTAACGGCTTAACAGTCCAGCACATCATAGCAGCAAACAGGGTTCGCCAAGGTCTCCGCAGAAGCAACGAGAAGCAGAAGGACCCAGAGGTGGAGAACCGGAGAAAGTCAATGATATTATTGTTCGCTCTATCAGCCAACTTTATATTACTGTCGATGCCTTATGTAATCTCTTCGATGAAATGGCAAACAGAGAACTTCTTTTACATAGACAGATTTATGAGTAACCCGGTATATATTCTGCAACAATTCGGGTTCATGTTCCAGTTTATCAGTACCTGCACCAATACATGCATTTATACCCTGTCACAAAGGAAATTCAGGGATGAGGTGAAAAATGGATTGAAATATCTCTTTACCTTGAACGGACAATTGTGCAATTAAAGACAATTCTCATTAGAAGTTAGTAGAGTATTCAAATAAGTATTCCTACACCTTCGCAGTTTCTCCACTTTACCAGAAAATGCATGTGGACTGATCCTTAACTATCTGTGGACTGATAATCCATCGAAAACAGAGTGATTAGTTTGTATAAACACGCGAAACGGGGCGGACGGATTACATTAAGCGGCTGTTTTATTATTGTTGTTGGAATCCGTCGGTCTTGAGATACCATGGATCTGCGTCTGGAGTTTCCAGGGCGCAGGCCTCAGGCCTGGGCAGGATTGTATGGGAGACCAGCAGTTGCCCAAGCTGCAGGCCTTCCCCTCTCCAAGTGAAGGGCACTAGGACCCAAGCAGCTTGGTACCGGTGTCGTCGCAGAGCAATGTGTTGTTAAGTGCCCTGCTCAAGGACACAACACGCTGCCTCAGCTGAGGCTCGATCCAGTTACCTTCAGGTTACTAGTCTGATGCCTTGCCCACTAGGCCACGCGCCAACAATGTTTAATTATGCTGTGTACTTAATAAAGCTCCCAATGAGTTTATGTTCGTGGCTCTCTGCTGCTGACAGCCGATGGGGCAACATCTTTTTGAACTTGCTCCTACCTTATTTATCGTTTTGTTTCCTACCAGCTTTTTGAAACCTTACTATAAATCTTAATATTGCTCTGTCATGTCTTTGAGAAAGACTAAAGCCTTCACAAAAGAAAAAGAAGATGATTCTCCAATCACTTTGGAATCAATTCGGAGATTTCCTTGAAAAGCAAAGAACAGAACTCTCTGAGGAATTTCAACATCCTAAAGTTAAGTTGGACACTATTCAACAAACAATCGAACATGAAATGCGAATTAAGGAGGAAAAAGAAACTGTCGATACTGGGACTTAGAAGACATGAGCAGGTTCTGCAAAAAATGATCATTACCTAATGAAAAATTACTGAAGAATATTACCAACCTGTAAAGCAGAAGCAGAAGGAAAAATTTACGTGTTCTAGATCTTGAAGAATCAATTGAAGTTGCCCACCCCACGGAGTTCTTTGCAAGCTATCTGAAGCAGCTGTTCCTTGATTTATTGCCGTCAGTGCCTAGGCTGCACAGCGCCCACCGGTCTCTAGACCCCAAACCAAAGTCGGGAGAACGACCGAGGTAGGTTATTTTATGTTTTCACGAATTTCATACTAAGGAGCCTTTAATCCGTCATACCGGTCGAGTAGGAATGATCGATTACAACAGGAACATGATCAGATTCGTGGAAGATTATACACTGGAGGTTATGGCTGAACGTTCCAAGTACAAAGAGGTCATGTCGCTGCTTTATAACAAAGGTTTAAGCCCTCCCTTTGCTGAAAAAATAGTGTGCAGAAATGGCTGGGATTGGTTGAACACGCACTTAAGTTTTCGAAAGCAGAAGATTAATTGTGCGATACCTCTTACAAGAGCAATTATCTTTTTAATGTTGGATGGAATAAGGTTTTAATAAACTTGCCTTTTGACCGTTTATATAACCTGGTTTTTGATATTTCCTTTGATTTTTTTACTACTTTATTCTTTTTTGAGGCTTTTCTATTTGAAATTGTTGAAATGAATCCTCTTATGTTTTGGATTTTTGATCAAAGTTTTTTCTGTTTTGTCTTGGTAGGAACATAATAGCCTTGAATGATTGCGGTTTTGCCAGCAGGATTTCTTTGGGAGGATTATCTTTAGGGTTTAGCATGCCGACTGTTCTTTGGCCGGCTTTTTGGTTTTGGGAGGTACATGGGGTGGGGTCTCTTTTTTCTTTTTTTCTCTGGAAGCTGGGTTGGGCTACCATCTAAGTTTTCTGCTTGAGTACCTTATTTTATGATTCGTTCTCTGCTTCTAATAATTTATGGTCAGATCTTTTAACTTTTCTGTTAATTAGAATTTATAATGAATCGAAATATTAATTTACTTAGTTTTAATGTGAAAGGGTTAAATCATCCTGTGAAACGGAATAAGATTTTTGCTTATATTAAAAGGCTACGCTCCCCCATTATTTTTCTACAAGAAATGCATGTACGTAGTTGTGACAAAGCACACCTTGTTAATTGGTGGAGGGGTCTACAATTTCATTCTTCATTCAGAGCACAGTATTGAGAAGTCTCGATTTTTATCGATAATACAATTACTTTTGTTCAACATAAAGTTGTCTGTGACCCTAATTGGCGATTTTTCTTGGTGTCAGGGAAAATGGATAATAAATTTATTGTATTTGCTGATGTGTATGCTCCCAATCTGGATGACCCAGGATTTTTTGAGCTTTTCTTTTCATTCCTGCCAGATTTAAGTTTTTATTCTTTAGTTATGGGAGGAGATTTTACTTGCGTCTAGACCCAGTATTACATCGTTCTTCTCTTAAATCAGCCACACCTAATACATCAACTTTACTTATTCAATCCTTTCCAACGAAGTGTGATATTGTTGATATCTGGCTTTTTTTTTCACCCAGCAGAAAGCAAGTATTCATTCTTCTCTCATGTCATCATTCCTATACCAGGATTGATCATTTTTTTAATTGATAGTCAAATAATTCATAGAAAATAGGTGCAGGAGTAGGCCATTCGGCTTTTTGAGCCTGCACCGCCATTCAGTATGATCATGGCTGATCATCCAACTCAGAACCCTGTACCTGCTTTCTCTCCATACCCCCCGATCCCTTTAGCCAAAAGGGCCATATCTAACTTCCTCTTAAGTATAGCCAATGAACCGGCCTCAACTGTTTCCTGTGGCAGAGAATTCCACAGATTCACCACTCTCTGTGTGAAGAAGTTTTTCCTCATCTCGGTCCTAAAAGGCTTCCCCTTTATCTTAAACTGTGACCCCTCGTTCTGGACTTCCCCAACATCTGAAACAATCTCCCTGCATCTAGCCTGTCCAATCCCTTTAGAATTTTATACGTTTCAATAAGATCCCCCTCAATCTTCTAAATTTCAGTGAGTATAAGCCTAGTCGACCCAGTCTTTCTTCATTTGAAAGTCCTGCCATCCCAGCAATCAATCTGGTGAACCTCCTCTGTACTCCCTCTATGGCAAGAATGTCTTTCCTCAGATTAGGGGACCAAAACTGCGCGCAATATTCTAGGTGCGGTCTCACCAAGGCCTTGTACAACTGCAGTAGAACCTCCCTGCTCCTGTACTCAAATCCTTTTGCTATGAATAACAACATACCATTTGCCTTTTTCACCGCCTGCTGTACCTGCATGCTCACCTTCAATGACTGGTGTACAATGACACCCAGGTCTCGTTGCACCTCCCCTTTTCCTAATCGGCCACCGTTCAGATAATAATCTGTTTTCCTGTTCTTGCAACCAAAGTGGATAACCTCACATTTATCCACATTAAATTGCATCTGCCATGAATTTCCCTACTCACCTAACCTATCCAAGTCACCCTGCATCCTCTTAGCATCCTCCTCACAGCTAACACCGCCGCCCAGCTTCATGTCATCCGCAAACTTGGAGATGCTGCATTTAATTCCCTCGTCTAAATCATTCATATATATTGTAAACAACTGGGGTCCCGGCACTGAGCCTTGGGGTACCCCACTAGTCACTGCCTGCCATTCTGAAAAAATTCGGTTTACTCCCACTCTTTGCTTCCTGTCTGCCAACCAATCCTCTATCCACATCAGTACCATACCCCCAATACCGTAGATAGATAGATAGATAGATAGATAGATAGATAGATAGATAGATAGATAGATAGATAGATAGATAGATAGATAGATAGATAGATAGATAGATAGATAGATAGATAGATAGATAGATACTTTATTCATCCCCATGGGGAAATTCAACTTTTTTCCAATGTCCCATACACTTGTTGTAGCAAAACTAATTACATACAATACTTAACTCAGTAAAAAAAAATATGATATGCATCTAAATCACCATCTCAAAAAGCATTAATAATAGCTTTAAAAAGTTCTTAAGTCCTGGCGGTAGAATTGTAAAGCCTAATGGCATTGGGGAGTATTGACCTCTTCATCCTGTCTGAGGAGCATTGCATCGATAGTAACCTGTCGCTGAAACTGCTTCTCTGTCTCTGGATGGTGCTATGTAGAGGATGTTCAGAGTTATCCATAATTGACCGTAGCCTACTCAGCGCCCTTCGCTCAGCTACCGATGTTAAACTCTCCAGTACTTTGCCCACGATAGAGCCCGCCTTCCTTACCAGCTTATTAAGACGTGAGGCGTCCCTCTTCTTAATGCTTCCTCCCCAACACGCCACCACAAAGAAGAGGGCGCTCTCCACAACTGACCTATAGAACATCTTCAGCATCTCACTACAGACATTGAATGACGCCAACCTTCTTAGGAAGTACATTCGACTCTCTGCCTTCCTGCACAAGGCATCTGTGTTGGCAGTCCAGTCTAGCTTCTCGTCTAACTGTACTCCCAGATACTTGTAGGTCTTAACCTGCTCCACACATTCTCCATTAATGATTACTGGCTCCATATGAGGCCTAGATCTCCTAAAGTCCACCACCATCTCCTTCGTCTTGTGTGCTTTAAGTTTGCACATTAATCTCCTGTGTGGGACCTTGTCAAAAACCTTTTGAAAATCTAAATATACCACATCCACTGGCTCTCCCCATCCACTCTACTAGTTACATCTTCAAAAAAGACTCTAGCATTTTCCCCACTACCGATGTCAGACTAACCGGTCTATAATTCCCCGGTTTCTCTCTCCCTCCTTTTTTAAAAAGTGGGCTTACATTAGCCACCCTCCAATCCTCAGGAACTAATCCAGAATCTAAGGAGTTTTGAAAAATTATCACTGATGCATCCACTATTTCTTGGGCTACTTCCTTAAGCACTCTGGGATGCAGACCATCTGATCCTAGGGATTTATCTGCCTTTAATCCCTTCAATTTACCTAACACCACTTCCCTACTAACATGTATTTCCCTCAGTTCCTCCATCTCACTAGACCCTCGGTCCCTTACTATTTCCGGTAGATTATTTACGTCCTCCTTAGTGAAGACAGAACCAAAGTAGTTATTCAATTGGTCTGCCATGTATTTGTTCCCTATGATTAATTCACCTATTTCTGACTGTAAAGGACCTACATTTCTCTTGACCAATCTTTTTCTTTTCTTTTCTATAAAAGCTTTTACAGTCAGTTTTTATGCTCCCTGCCAGCTTTTTCTCATAATCTTTTTTCCCTTTCCTAATTAAGCCCTTTGTCCTCCTCTGCTGGTCTCGGAATTTCTCCCAGTCCTCAGGTGTGCCGCTTTTTTTTGCTAATTTATATGTTTCTTCTTTGGACTTGATACTATCCCTAATTTCCCTTGTCAGCCACGGGTGCACTACCTTCCCTGGTTTATTCTTTTGCCAAACTGGGATAAACAATTGTTGTAGTTTATCCATGCGATCTTTAAATGCTTGCCATTGCATATCCACCGTCAACCCTTGAAGTATCATTTGCCAGTCTATCTTAGCTAATTCCATTAGTTCGATCTCTTGAATATAAATAAATAGCTGTATTCGACAATTCTCCTGTATTTCTATCTTTAAGTCTTCCTGGTTTCATTCATATGAACGGATACCGGCGTTTTAATTTAACTTTGTTATCTGATAAGGACTTCCAAAATTGCTGGAGGATTAAATTACACATTTTTGAAGAAAATTCGTTGGAAAAGACATCGTGTCTTATCATTTGGGACGCTTGTAAGGCATATGTTAGAGGGTAATTTATCTCCTACACTGATATATTAAGAAAAAAACTAATAAAAAGAGAACTGATTTAGTTAATCAATTAAAACAACTAGACCAGAAATATGCTTTAGCAGAAGACCCTGAACTGTACAAAAGAGGTATTGAAATTAAAACTAAATATGATGTTCTTATACCACATCCAATTAAATGATACGATCTAAGATAAAAGCCAGTACTATATACATGGAGGAAAAAACTGGCAAACTATTGGCTAATCAATTGAAGACCTCTATAGTTAAACGGCAAATTAAATAAATTTGCAAAACCAATGCTGATATGACAACATACCATTTTGAAATAAATGACACTTTCAGATAATTTTATTCTAAATTGTATAGTTCTGATTCTGTTAAAGATAATACTGCAGTGAACAGTTTTTTTAGGTCAATTAAATTTTCCTGGACTTTCGGTCGATAATCGAAAGCAATTGGATCAACTTATTCCTCAGGAGGAAGTCACTGAGGCTACACATTCATTGCATTCTGAGAAATCTCCATGACCTGACGGATTCTCTGGAGAATTTTATAAGGCTTTTTCTTCATTGCTTATACCTTATGTTCTACCCTAACTGATTCTTTCAAGGTGGGTAAGTTGCCACAGTCTCTTTATGAAGCTTTCATTTCGCTTATTCTTAAAAAGAATAAAAATCCCACTGAATGCTCTTCATTTTAACCAATCTCTTTACTCAATGTTGATGCTAAGATCCTATCTAAAGTTTTGGCACATAGATTCGAAAATATTATACCTTCTATGATACCTGATGATTAGACGGGGTTTATGAAAAATCGATATTCCCATTTTAATATACAGCGACCGTTAAATGTTATGCATTCTCCATCCAAGGAAATATCGGAATGTGTGATTTCCTTGGATGTGGAGAAGGCTTTTGATCGAGTTGAATGGAATTACCTATTAAAAACCTCAGAAAAATTTAATTTTGTGTCCAATTTTATTCAGTGGGTTAAATTACTGTACTTATCTCTTTCTGCTCCAGTCCTTACTAATTTTCAGATTAAACTCCAACATGGAGCCAGACATGGATGTCCATTGAGCCCTTTGTTATTTTGATTTGGTTTTAGAACCTTTAGCAACTGCCTTTCGAGAATCTAAAGATATCACCGGTATCTTAGAGAAAGGTACTATTCATAAGTATCGCCTTATGCTGATGGCCATTTGCTTTTTATATCTAATGTTACAACTTCTTTACCCTCTATGTTTCTTTTACTGACTAATTTTAGTCAGTTTTCAGGGCATAAATTGAATTTGCATAGAGTGAATTGATTCCTTCAAATAATTTGACCTCAACCGATATTAACGTTCCTTTTAAAATTGTAAGAAAACAATTTACATATTTGGGTGTAACAATCAATAAGAATTATAAAGAACTATTCAAAGAAAATTTTCCAACCTTAATGAATTATGTGAAAAGACACTTTCTAATTGGTCGCCTCTCTTTTTAATGATTGATTGCTCGAATCAATTCGATTAAAATTAATATTTTACCTAAATCTACATACTTTTTTCAAGCCGATCCTGTTTTCATTCCTAAGTCTTATTTTGATTCTTTAGATTCAATTCTTTCTTCCTATATATGGAAGAATAGAAAACCCCGATTAAATAAATCCCACCTTCAAAATATTGAAAAGAATGGAGGCCATGCTCTACCCAATTTTAGGTTATATTATTGGGTAATTAACAAACAAAATCTTAAATTCTGTTTATATTATATTAATTATGAGAATCGTCTAATATGGATCTTTTTGGAAGCCAACTCTGTTACGAAATGTTCTATTATTTCTCTTCTTGGACCCTCTCTTCCTTTATCTTTAAATAAATTAACTGACAGCTTGTTGGCTAAACACACTTTGAGGCTCTGGCTACAGTTTAGAAAACATATCGGTTTATTGAGATTTTCCTTTTCTGGTCCTATTTAATCCATCTATGACCGATCTGTTTTTTAGACAATGGGATAGATTAGGCATTAAAGAATTTCAGGATCTGTTGTTGGTAGGATCTTTCTTCCTTTAAGCAGCTCTCAGTGAAATATAACCTATCAAATACCCACTTTTCTCGATACCTACAGATTAGAGATTTGTTAAGATCTAAGCTGCATGTATATCCTACCAGCCGGAATTAGAACATAATAGATGTAATTTTTAATTTGAAACCTTTTGATAATGGCTCAATATCTTATATTTATGGTCCGTTGTTGAGGTTGACAATGACTCTTTTAGACAAAATTTAAAAAAAGGTTCGGAAAAGGATTTACAGACTTCATTATCTGATGAGACCTGGAGGGCTATTTTCAAAATGGTTAATTCTTTATCATTATGTGCTTGTCATTCCCTCCTACAATTTAAAGTGGTACATTGGATTCATATGTCTAAAGACAAGCTCTCTCGGCTTTTTCTTTTTGCAGATATATCTCTTTATTGTGATAGATGTAATAATGGCGAGGCCTCATTAATTCATATGTTTTGGTCATGTTCGAGCCTTGAAAAATATTGGAAAGATGTATACCAAACTTTTTTCAGTACTTTTTAAAGTTAATTTTAAGGCCAATCCTTTGACTGCCTTATTTAGTATTGCTGAAGAAAGAGCTATAACTTTGGAGCATTCCCATTTGCGGGTACTAACTTTTATTTCTCTTATGGCTAGGAGGGCGATCTTGCTTAAAAGGAAGGAGGTTGCCCCCCCCCTCCCCCACACACACATGCTCAATGGTAATGCGATGTTACGTCATGTTTAAACTTTGAGAAGATTCGTTGTCTGATTTTGGATTCTAACCAAGATTTCCGAATATTATGGGGACCCTTTCTGAACTATTTTAAAAATCTTTGTATTGTTACTGTTATTAAAAAAAGTAGATCTGGGCTATTATTGTAAAACACTATATAGTGAAGTACTCTTCTCTTGTTTTGTTTTTAACCAACTAGCTTTGTCTTGGTAGTGGGTGTAGATTTTTATACTATAATTAAGCATATTATTTGAATAATCTTAAACATGGGGTACCGTGATTGTATCAGTGTGATTTATATATAGTGTATATTGTGCCATCTTATTTTGATTTATAATAAGTATCCTTATGAATCCTGTATTTGCGTATATGAAATTAATAAAAATATTGGAAAAAAGAAAAGAAAACCATTTATTTTTATAAATATCTTTTGCTTGTGTGTCAAGTAAACGGGAGCAAAGATGGTCTCCATGAGCATGATGATTCTTGGCGAATGTTTCTACAGGAGTGGTTTCTACTCGGGACCCCAGTCATTATCAAAACTCTTCTGAGGTTGTCTTCCCCGGCATCAGTGGTCGCATAACTTGTGATAACCACCAGCTGTTCCTACTCCCATGGCTTCACGTGATCCTGATTGGGTTGAGTGCGGATGTGTAGGTGCAAAATATTGTCTTAGGGTGACTGCCAGGTTAGCGGAGAGAAGGATCGTCTTTCACCTCTTTTGGTAAAGACGCACTGTATCACCAACCCGCCACCCAACGATAGGGCACATAATGATGATGTTGATGATGCAGAGTAAACATTCTCTGTACTTTACGGAAATGGCCACTTCTCAGAACCCCCACTGAATGTGTTCGCAAGGACCTACAGCTTTAGCTCTGTTGCGGCCTCATAAAACAATCCATTCTCACACTGGCCAGTCGCTTCTAGACCAAGGCTGTCAAATTATAAAGGACGTTCCGCCATGTGAGTGAATTTGTGAAACTTTGTTTATTAATATTGCCTTTAATCAAAGGTTTCAAACAATGCTTAGCCTATTATGAAATAAATTAGATGTGAAGTAGATAAAGCTTTTGAATATGAATATCTGTCTGGGATAAAGAAATAAAATGAAGTTATTTCAAGGTAACACACACACAGGAAGACAATGGAAATGTCTCAGCGTTCTCCTTTATAACAGAAGCAGCGTATTAGTATTGATGCAGCCAGCGGACCATTGACTCGGATCACTGGGCAATAAATCACACTGCTCAATCAACATTATAAAATTAATTTTAATTTAATATATTAAACGCTTCAGAAGACATGTTGCAAATAGTTTTTGTACGACAACATTTTAGCTGCTGAAACGAAAGGTAGCATTGTTTATAACTGGTGAGAAATATACCTGAGTGCAGCCTTGGGTCTATTTCTATTCGTTGTGTCACTGTGGAATAAATTCCCCTCCACTGGGAATGTTATTGAAAATAATACTTTCGTATAACTTATCAAACTCTTCAGAAGAGACGTCGTACAGTCTATTTCCAAGACATGATTCGGAAATTCATGGTCGCTTAAGTGCTGGCAACAATGTCTACACGCTCGCGAACCTAAGCGATACATTTGACTAAAAAAAACACTCGGCATGAAATAGGTGGACAAATGGAAAAAGATTGCAAATGCCTAGAACTGGAGAGGTTGTAAAACAGAAACACTAATCCGGTGAGGTAACAACTATGATGGGTATCACGGCCGACAAAGCTCGGGGCCAGCAAGAGGATAGAATGGCAGAAAGAGCGGACGCTCCATTTTCTTACCAGAGACACCAACCGCTATGAGTACTGGATAGAAAATTCTCGCCGTGTGGTAAATTGCTGGATATCCCATTATGGATGTGAAGCATCTAATAGTTGCGCTGAATGTGGCAGTAGCCCATGTTTACCAATGGCTGGTCTGCTATGCTTTTGTACAGGAAAGGACCATTCCACAGAGGCAATTATTGTGACCACATTCTTAGTCACTCAGCAACAACCCACTCAACAAAGACATATTATAATCTATTTTAAGCATTATGTCGCTATACAAAAAATAACACTCCCCAAAGAATGTTACATAAAACTAATTTGAACATAACTTATTAACCTCTTCCGTGGAGAATGGTGCTAAAGGTCTTTGTCGGACAAGGTCCCAGCTGCTTAAACCAAACGTAGCTTATTATTAGCAAGGACCGTTTATAAACCTAAGCACAGCAACTTGGTTTGGTAGGTAAAGTGAAGAAAATGCTTTGTCTGGAGAAGGGAGCATTATTGCACTGGACAGCATCGATTTTGCCTCCTGAACACATGAGTTTATGTTGTGGACTTCGGGCTGCTGATCACGAGAGCCACAATTAAACATTCCCATCATGCACTATTTGTTCGACATAGTTCAACAATTGTTCGAATTCCAACAGATCACTAAAGATTTCTTTGCTACAGTTCCATTTAGACTTTTTCCATGCAAATCCTGGCTCTGTCAGTGACAAGTTTGGTGGAATGTTTCACCGGGACATCGCGGTAACAGAGAAACCGTATCAGGGAACTGGAATTCATCAATGCGAGTTGATTATTGCTTGATACTGAAGGGAGAAACCCTCGACACTAAGCACAAACGAAAATCATCAGCAAAACATTTTAGATTAGTTGAAGTATTGTAAAGTGCTAACACCTTTGTGCAACTAAACACACTATATTCAATAGAAGTTAATTTATTGTTTCTCCAAATTCCTACGTGATACAAATAGTCTGAAACGACATTTCAGTTTTCGAAAAAGATCCAGTGTTATTATGAATATGATACAGCGCGAAACAATAGTCATAAACAGGTCGGATTTCACAGGAATAAACTTTAGTCCATTTATCAATCCCTACCTTCATCAAAACATTCATACAGTTATTGCAATCTTCCGTGTGGAACACCGGGAGACTTCCACCAAAAAGAAACTGGCTCGAGTTTGTACTAGACGAGGGGGCAGGAAAGGGAGGGGTATGATTTTCAGCATATATATCGATCGAGCCACCCAGATGCCTCCGAAAGAACAAAGAACCTGAAATTGAACTAACGCGCACTCCCGTCACCAGCTTCAGGAAAAGTTATTACCTCTCTAACAGCAGGTGCCTGAGTCAAAGCGGATAACTTCACCCACCCGATCACTGAACTGATTCCATAACCTATTGATTGACTTTCAAGGACTCTAGAACCCGTGTTTTCAATATTTAACATTTGTTTATTAATTTCTATTACTTTGTTTTTCTCTTCTTTCTCATTTGCTCAATTTGTTTCCTTTTGCCCATTGATCGTCTGTCCATCTTTGTTCGTGTGCAAAATCTCATTGATTCTTTCATTGTTGTTTATTGTGAGATACATCATTCCAACCTAACGTGCTACACCGCCACCACCCCCTCCTCAGCAACACACCTGTTCAATATTAGCTTCACCACAGGACAATTTGAAATTTACAGTGAGGCTAGTGGTGAGATGTAGGGTCGGATAGAAATTCATCCGTCGTGATCAGTATGGTTGTGGATAATACACAACGATGCGTTCTGGAAAGTCAAACTAATGCGGGACTTGTACGATCAATGGTTGGGTGCGATGGGACCATTTAAAAGGGATCAGAGGGGCAGCTTCTCTTTTTACACCGAGGGTGTCATAGAGTCATAGAAAAGTACAGCAGAGAAATATGATAGCACCAAGATCTGCTGGTAAAGAAGTCTAAATAGGAATACCTTTCGAAACAGGTTGCACTTCATGAGTTTGCATGCTTGAAGCGTGTTGTCAAACTGATGCACATAGTTTGGTGCTCTGTAGCGGCCAGGGAAAATGTTAAGAACATCCTTGAATGCCTTTCGTGCGATTTTTTTCCGTCCCACAACAAATATCTTGGCATCAATTATTCTGATTGGAGTTGTGGATTGGATGAACAAAAATGAGCTATTCGAAATAACGTGTGTGAATGGGAAATCTCATCGTGGCTTTCATGACCAGCATCCCAAAATCGATAAGATGCAGTAAAATCCATTCAGGAAGCAAAATTATTGTTGTACAGTGTGATAATACCCTTTCCTGCAGGAAGGCATTTTCTTTATTTTACCTACAAAACTGAGCTGCTATTCTTAGTTTTATAAATAGTCCTTGTTAATTGCTTGCCGTGTGGTAAGTAATAAGGTGCACTTGGTTTAAACCTCGAGAACCATGACATACTAATAGCTTTAGCACCATTCTCTTCGGAAGAGTTTAATAAAGTATATCAAAATTATTTTATGTAATATTCCTTGAGGAGCGGTATTTATTGCACAACAACACAATGCATAAAAATAGACTGCGGTAAGTCTTTGTTCAGTGGGCTGTTGCTTGACAGCGTGGGTCATTGAGTTGAAAAAGCATGTTCCGTTCTGCATCACAAAACAAATAAATAACAAAATAAACTTACAATTAAACGCCCAGCATTTTCCCCGCCCCCCACCCCTTCAATGTGATATTTGGGCATTTGGCAAGGAGCAATAAAAACAGAATCTACTAAACATGCATGTGACTGGTTTCTCCGTAAGTCACGGGTACAGTTAAGTTGATTAAGTTACGCAAAGCAACTCTTGTGGGTTTGTGACTGGGAGTTGAGGCTTTGGAAAGAAGAAGAGGAGGCTGTTTTAGATTGGGCATTGTGTGAATGGGCCAGTCGATGAGTCTAAGAACCATGATCAGTCTGTCCGTCCGTGTCTCCCTATCTGTCTATATATTAATCAATCAATCAATCAATCAATCAATCAATCAATCAATCAATCATCAATCAATCAGTCAATCTATCTATCTATTGATCTTTCTGTCCGTTTGTCTGTTTGTTTATTTTTTACGAGATACAGCGCCGAACAGGCTCTTCGTGCCTAACGAGTGCGCTGCCCTACAACCTAGCTACTTTCACTAACCCAATGACCAACTAATTGACGCCTCCAAGGGGACCATAACCTTGTCGTTGTTTGCAGCCTTGCGTGCCTCAGTGATCCAGAGAGCCATGTTGGCAGGAGTCAGGGCGTTATGCTTTGGGTGGTAAAAGGGTTACCCATGCATAACAGGTCTAAGGGTAGATGGCAGTCGAAGAGTGGACCACCGGTCCTCCAAGCTCGGGATTCAGCTCAGGGATAACCACCCTGACTGGTAAAACAACTTGGTTATGGAACCCGCAGTGAAGAATCCATCTACATTTGAGTGTGGTAGTATTTCTGTGTCTCCACCCGGGAGTTACATGCCTGACAGGAAACCGAGAAGAAGCTGTTGACATGATGGAGGAAGGCGTGAACACCAGCAGAAATGGAAGACCTACCTCACTCCCTAAAGCCAGCAGCGGAATGGGCAGTAAGTAAGTAATTAACTTACGAACCAGTATGTCTTTGGACTGTGGGAGGAAGATGTCATTCCCATTTCAGTCTCGACATTCTTCTCGTGAAACTTCTCCTCTGGACCCCAAGCAAGGCCAGCACATTCTTCCGAGATCTCTTTAAAGATTCGAGTCATTGAACCGTACACATGCATAACGCTCCTTCGGACCATTCTGCAGAATGCAGTACACATAACTCACACACACACAACACATGAAGTGATATTACTACAAATAAATTAATTCATAATGAAATATATTTCAGAGGATTGATGTTCAGCTAAGTTAATAGCACAAGTTGAAAAACAAAGAGTATAACGCTGCTGGCGCTTCATAGGTGACAAGATCTGCGTCATGGCGGGAAATGGAGCAGTCTCTTCCGAAGCAAGAAGCTGTTTCTCATCCTAACTCTCCTTATGCTCGTGCTTTGCCACCCTCGTTCAGATGGCAGGGAATCAAAGAGATTGTGGTTCTGATGGGACCGATCCTTGACGATATTAAGGACCCTGCGTACGCAACGCTCCTGATATATAAATCACTCTGCAGATCTCGCAAACTTTGTGGTCAGATGTCTGGTATTTCACGTGACAAACGAGGCTGCAGCTTGTCAGGACATTGTCGGTGGTATCTTCTAAAAATTGGTCCGAAAGTCAGCTCGAACTGTCTAGCTACTCGTCTCTGGCCCCTCTCATCAACAAGGCTTTTTGCCCACAGAACTATGGTTCCCTGGATTTCTGACACTATTCCCGAGAAACACTGAAGATTGTTGCAATAGAAAATCCCAGAAGACCAGCACTTTCGGAGATGCTCAAACACCGCCCCACCCCCCCCCCCCCCCACCCCGCCACCGGTATGGTAACAATATTCATTCCACCGTCAAAGTTACTTGGATCACATTTCTTTCCTATTCTGATGTTTATTCTGAACACCAACTGTACTTCTTGACCATATCTTCATGCTATGATGTGTTGAATTGCTGCATTAACGAGCAGGTGTACAGGTAACCCGAATAAAGACGCCAATGAGTAGATTTCGCGCGCTTGCCTTTGTGTGTTCATAAGTCAGAAAGTTTCGCTGGAGCTTAAGGAAATTCCAGTTCTAACATATCCGAAGTATTAGGCTCTGTTGTAGTCACCCAAGTATAACGGCGTCATAGATAGATAGAGCTGTAAAGAGAGATCTTGCATACTAGCTTTCATAAATTAATGTATTGACTGCAGGATTTGGGACATAATGTTGAATGTTCATAAAATGATGGTGAGGTATCAATGACCTGGCCTCCACTGCCACCTATGGCAACTAATTCCACAGATTCGTCGCCCTCTGGCTAAAGAAATTCCTCCTCATATCTGTTCTAACGGGACATCCCTCTACTCTGAGGATGTGCCGTCTGGTCCGAGACTCCCATACTATAGGAAAGCTCCTCTTCACATGCACTCTATCCAGGCCTACAGATGGAGTTACATTCTGTACAATGTAACTGGAGAATACACTTTCAGCTGTTAATGCTAATGTGAGTATATTATGGTGTGATACATGTACAGTGTTTTGCACGTATTTCTATGAGGAACAATGTTCACTTTGGATGTATACACGTGTACGTTTGCATGACAACAAGCGTGAACGTGAGCTTGACTTTGATATTAAACCACGGGAATAGGATGGGAGTGGCAGCCGCTGTAATTGTGCGCGTGTCCCAGAGTCTCCGACTGCTTCCACAACATTACCCTTGCACTTAACTCTGAGGCTCTTCCGACTGAGGTGATCAGAGGGAGGATTTGGGTCCCTGAACAGAGCTACGGCGATGACGTGGGTCGCACACAGGAAGAAACTTTATTAATTAAGCGAAACAAGGAAATAGCCGAATATTTCACATCGGTCTTCACGTTCTCTCTGAACTACGACTGCGTCGCCGCATAAATAAAAGGGTTCGTGCAACAGCTGAAATTACTCAGCAACTTTCCAACTTGTGAAAAGAGATAATCCCCCTCACCCTGTTCAGCTATTCCTCCTTTGATCTGATAGTAGATAAAATTAATGACGATGGTCGGACACAAGAATATGAAGCTGCCGGACAGCGTGAGGAGCAAAATCACAGACTTCCTCCTGCTCTCCATCTCCGGGTCGCTACGGTTCTGCCCCTTGCTCTGACCCATCAGCCCCTTACGGACCCGGCTGACCACTAAGATGTGCCTAACGGTTACAGAGTTGAGCAGTAGAATGCCAGCGAACGGAAGGAACGGGGTTGATGGTATCGACCCAATCAAATGCTACCAAGCCGACTGTAGAGAAGTAACTAGGCTGGGGGTAACAGAACCTATCATCGAAATTGTCTACAATCTTCTTAGGTCCATGCGCGAACAAGATGGGAAAGTTTTTCAGACAGAGAAGTCTGCCGGTGGTCCCGAGCACCGGAGGCGCTGTTCTCCCGGTACAATATTTCGCTTTCAGCTTCTGGCAACAAATGGCGACAAACCGATCAAAGTTGAACGTGACGGTAAAGCAGACAGAACAGTCTCCGGCTATATACGTCAACACCCGGATAATAGGTCATCCAGGAATTTTGTTGAGAAAGCTCAGTGGGAAATAATGATATTTGATCTGATACAAAATGACCTCAGTGATGATGACAAGTAGATCCGTCGCTGCTATGGCAACCAGGTAGCAGATGATGCAGATGAAGAGTTCGCATTTTCCCCGGAAAATGATCATAATTGCTACTAAATTCACTGCAAAAAAAAACAACAACAACAAATAGGACAGAGCTGATAAATACTGAGCATATATGTTCTGTCCTTACACTCGATTTTATCGATAAATACCAAGAGATACTATTTCACATCGGTTGTAATACGATTTGCAGGACTTTGACTCCAAAAGTGGATCAGGCTTGTTTCAGTACTGACGTCCGGTATCTTTCCTTCATACGGCGCATTCCATGTGTATAGTTAGTGTTGCTTCGCACGCACCATGTTTTAGTGTGTCTGTAAATTCTACAATGCATTTCTTAGGTTCAAAGTATCTTGTATGGACTTCATATTTCCTCAAATTTTCTCTTAAATTTTCTTGCTGAAGTTATCCATTTTCTACTCTACTGCTGCTCCTGAGGTCTCAATTTTCGTTCTTAATCTCTTTACGCGCTCCTCATAGAAACGGTCAGTATTTGGGAAAGCTTCACACATGATGAATTGGTCAGTCAGTTTAGACATGGAAACAAAGCAATGCAAAATTCTCCACATGAAGTCCCTGCATGGTCCGATACAATTGCATTAACGTCTTGGCAACTCTTTTCACGTTGACCAAATATAAAGTCCTTATTGTTTTCTGCGCGTTCTCTTTGTTTTCCAGTGATTTATACACACCAGGGCTACGTTGCTCGAAAGCAGATGGGACTTTTTTACTGTACTTTATATAATATCAAGGTCCGATGTGTTGTGCGTTCAGAGATGCTCCTCTGTACAACACTGCTGTAACTTGAATGCCTGTTGCCTTCCTATCAGTTTCAGCCAGTCTGCCTATTCTCCTCTGACCTCTTCCATTGACAGAATGTTTCACCGTTAAGACTGCCGCTCATTAGTTCTTTTATTTTCTTTGATATGTAGTACCATCCTCTAATAATTTTAGGGAAAGATAAGCCTGAAAATCCCAGAAGATCAGCAGTTCCTGAATTCGTCAAGCCCCGTCTCTTACCATCAATCTTTGCGAGGTCAATGTCAGTTAGATCACATTTCCGCCCATTCGGATGTTTGGTCTAAATACATCTGAACGTCTGGACCATGTCTGCATGCTGTTATGCATTGAGCTACTGCCCCATGATTGGTTGATTAGATATTCACTTTAAGGAGAAGGTGTATAAGTGTATATAACAACGTGGCCATTGACGGTATATTCTACAGGAATACCCATTCCGATACACTTGCCATGTCACCAGCAAACCTGGAAAACTAGGATGAGTTCGTCAGCGGAATTTGCAAGAACAGAACGAGTGTTATGCACTTGGGATTAAAGTTTCTGGATGAAGGGTGAAATATACGACGGAAGAATTTCAGATCAAAGCGATTATGACCGAAGCGGGAAAGGAGGATGGTCGGATGTTCAGTGGTATGTGCTCCGGACTGTTACTTATCTCCAAAATACATTTAAAAAGTAAATATTCAATATTCTGTGTGTCAGATAGAAATTAAAATATACAAGAAAATCCCGATGATTTCGAGTGGAACCAAACTCTGGTCTAGTTTGGCTACATCTGGAGTATTGCAAACAGTTCTGGTCGCAACTCTATAGGAAGGCTGATGACGTTTAGGGAAGGATGCGGAAGAGGCCCCTGGGTGAGAGGACATGTGCTATCATGGGAGGCTGGATAAACCTGGGTTGTTTTCTCTGGAGCGCCGTAAGTTGTGGGTAGATCTGATAAAGGTTTATAAGATTATGTGACGCATGGATAGAATACACAGGGAGTATCTTTTTCACGGGGCAGAATTGCCTCACACAAGAGAGCACGCATTGAAGGTGAACGGGAGTAGCTTCAAGACGGATGTAGGGGTAAGTTCGATATTTCCAGAGTGGTTGGTACTTGGAATGCGCTGCCCCGTATGTTGCTAACGGGCAAATACATTGCAGGCTTTTAAGAGATGCTTGTGTAGGTACATGGATGTAAGAAAAATGAAGGGATATGGAAATGGTGCATGTAGTAGGAACTAGTGTTTGTGTATTTTTGATGAAATTTTAGCTTATTCAGCACAACACTCTATGTCCAATGTTCTGCTCCCGAGCTGTACTGTTCAAATTTTTATGTTCTAGGACCGTGATTGAGAGATCAGTCTTTTCTTACCTTTGTTTACAAGATGGTGAACGCCATGTTGCCATGTACTTGGGTGACAACAATTGGGGACTTTGTTCAGTGACTGTACGTAATGCCAAATACAATGACGTCAAAGAGGTCTCTGTGGGATTTCCCTCTGGTCTAAATAAGGACCTCCATTCCTCGCGCTGCTTCACACGGTCAACGAGGAACCTTCACTTAACTGAGAGAAGTGAAACTATGAAGTCGATCACATTCACCGCACATTGGCTAGAAGTTGTACGAATCAAGAAGGTTTTCGAGGCTGTTCAAAAGGTTTACTATCCGGTTCTCGCAGCTGTCAGCGTACCGCGTAAGCGTCCAGGCCATTATTGCATACTTTTGTCTATTATAAAATGCGCTGTGGTAATATTATATGTGCGCACTGTATTATACAGTGACAGACCCATTCCCAACACCGGCACTGCACCTCGGTGGGGATGGATCTGCTATCGTCTGCGGGAGGATAGGAGTATTTCAGTTACTTAGCGCAAGCGGTACTCGGGATTTGGCTTGCTGGAGCGGCGAAGAGTTGGAAAAGGCTATTCATACTGTACCTCAAATAAGTAATAATAATAATTGATTAGACAGGATGAGCGTTAAAATGGTGACAGTGCAGTTCAAAGTGGTCTTGATAATGTAGCTGGTTTACCTCCGTGATTTGAATCAGTGGTATTGGAGTGATATATTGCCGCATGCTGAGAACAATTTTATCCGCAGAAAAGAAGACTAGGTTAATGTACGGGCCATTGAAGCCATACACGCAGTGGCCACGTTGTAAAGTTAGGAGCCTCCTGTAACCAATAACTATGTTCATGGTCTTCTGACGCTGCAGCCCATGCACTTTATGCTACTACGTATGCGTTCCGTAGTTCTGTTGTGGCAAAAGTTCGTACACCGACAGGTTACACGATCGCACGCTGATGCTACTCTACATTTTATTGACACTTTAGTTTATTTATGGAACAGCCACTTCCGGCCTAACGGCCCTATGGTAATCAGTCCAGCCATTTAACGCAAGAAAAATAAACGCTTTAACAGCTGCGCTACCGTGGCGCCCCATCTCACTGATCAGACTGCACTTGACACTTGCGTATGCAACATTCTTGCTCAATTTTACCTTCTTTGCAGTTAACCTGACGACAATTACGATCCTGTCCCGAGGCAAGTGCGGCTTGTCAAGATGCGTTACTCGCTACCTGGTGGCCATGGCAGCGGCGGATCTCCTGATCGTTATCCTGGACCTGATACTGAGGCACATCCCCATCGTATACTGGAGAGAGTTCAGTTTCGTGCAATCCCTCCCAGTGTGTAACATCCACGCTGCCCTGCTGTTCGCAGCTACGGATTGTTCTGTCTGGTTCACCGTCACTTTCACCTTTGATCGATTTGTAGCCATTGCTTGCCAGAAGTTAAAAGCGAAATACTGCACAGAGAGAACGGCGGCAGTAGTGATCGGGACGGTGACTGTGCTGAGCTGTTTAAAGAACATCTTCTGGTATTTTATGCTGACGGGGCGATACCTGCTGACGAACTTTCCCTGGTTTTGTGCAGTAGTGGACAGTGTTCGCTCCTCGCGTATTTGGGCAATAGCAGAGTTGATTGAGTACGTTATTACTCCGGGAGTCCCGTTCGTTCTGATTCTACTGCTTAACACCTTAACAGTGCGGCACATTCTGGCCGCAAACAGAGCGCGCCGGAGACTCATGGGGCGGAACAGCGGAGACTACGGGCAGAGTTCCAAAGACCCGGAATGGAGAGCCGTAGGAAATCAGTCATTTTGCTCTTAGTTATCTCGGGCAATTTCATAATTTTGTGGTCACCTTTCATCGTGTATGCTATCTGCTATCGGATACTGGCGTTAGGGCATCTCTCTGTGGATATAAATATCATCATTGTGCGGTGAGATTGGTTTTTGGGGATGGTGTTTCTTCTCCGTTTCGTGCGGGTTGACGGCCGTGTTGCCGTTCTTTTATTTCCTTGGATTTGTGGCGATCTGGAGAGGAAGAATCACGGGATTCAAAGATTCAAAAATGAACCTTCGAAATCGGAGCTTTTGAATCTTAGAAGAGTTTGGCTGAACGCTGGTCTTACTGTTAACTTTGGGGGAATACCACGATACTTTGGCAAAGAGAGTCGTAAACTCAGAGAAGAACATCGCCGCAAAATGCCCTTTCGCCCATCTCGTCCAAGCCGATCCATTATTCTGCCATCGACCTGCACCAGGACCATAGCCCTGCGTACCCCTGCCTTCAACGTACTGAATACAACTTCTTTTTAACGTAAAAATAGAGCTCGCAAATGCTAGTTGTGTTGGCAGGTTCTCACCGCCCTCTGATTGAAGAAGTTTCCCATTATAATTTAACATTTCACCCTTAACACATGATCTCTAGATGTAGTCGTAGGAACATAGAAAACATTCAGCAGAGTACAGGCACTACCTTAGAAATTACTAAGCTTACCCATAGCCCTCTATTTTTCTAAGCTACGTGTACCTATCCAAAAATCTCTTGGAAGACTCCATTGTATCCGCCTCCACCACCGTTGCCGGCAGCCCATTCCACGCACTCACCACTCTCTGAGTAAAAGACTTACCCCTGACATCTCCTCTGTACCTACTCCCCAGCACCTTAAACCTGAGTCCTCTTGTGGCAACCATTTCAGTCCTGGGAGAAAGCCTCTGATTAGCCTCTGACTTGAACAATGCCTCTCATAATCCTATACACCTCCGTCAGGTCACCTACATCCCCCGTCGCTCCAAGGAGAAAAGGCCGAGTTCACTCAACCTGTTTTCATAAGGCATGCTCCCCAATCCAGGCAACACCCTTGTAAATCTCCTCTGCACCCTTTCGATAACTTCCACATTCTGAGGCGACCAGAACTGAGCACTGTACTCCAAGTGGGGTCTGACCAGGGTCCTATATAGCTACAACATTATCTCTCGGCTCCTAAATTCAATTCCACGTTTAATGTCGGCCAATACACCGTATGGCTTCTTTACCTCGGAGTCAACCTGCGCAGCTGCTTTGAGCGTCCTATGGACTCGGACCCCAAGAGTCTTACCATTAATACTACATTCTGCCATCATATTTGACCTGCCAAAATGAACCACCACGCTTATTTGAGTTGAACTCCATCTGCCACTTCCAGGCAAGTTTTGCATCCTATCAATGTGTTGCTGTATCCTCTGACAGCCCTCCACACTATCCACAATACCCCCAAACTCTGTGTCATTAATAAACTTACCAACCCATCCTTCCACTTACTCGTCCAGGTCATGTATAAAAATCACGTAGAGTAAGCGTCCCAGAACAGATCCCTGAGGCACACCACTGGTCGTCGACCTCCATGCAGAATATGATCCGTCTACAATCATTATTTGCCTTCAGTGGGCAAGCCGTTGTAGATCCACAAAGCAATGTCCCCTTGGATCCCATGCCTCCTTACCTTCTCAGTAAGCCTTGCATGGGGTACCTTATCAAATACCTTACTGAAATCAATATACACTAGATATACTGCTTTTCCTTCATCAATGTGTTTATTCACATCCTCAAAAAATTCAATAAGGCTCGTAAGCCACGATCCGCCCTTCACTAAGCCAACCTGACTATTCCTAATCATATTAGACCTCTCCAAATGTTCATAAATACTGCCTCTCAGGATTTTCTCCATCAGCTTACCAACCACTGAAGTAAGATTCGCTGGTCTATAATTTCCTGGGCCGTCTCTTCTCGCTCTCTTGAATACGGGAACAATATCCGCAATCTGCCAGTCTTCCGGAACCTCTCCCGTCCCCATTGATGATTCAAAGATCATCGCCAGTGGCTCAGCAATCTGCTCCTTCGTCTGCCACAGTAGCCTGGGGTACATCTCATCCGGTCCCGGCGATCTATGCGCCTTGATACTTTCGAAAAGCTCCAGCACATCCTCTTCCTCAATATCTACATGCTCAAGCTTTTCAGTCTGCTGTAAGTCATCACTGATCCTTTTCTGAAGTAAATACTGAAGTAAAGTATTCATAAAGTACCTCTGCTATTTCCTCCGGTTCCATACACACTTTTCCACCGTCACACTTTATACGTCCTATTCTTTCACGTCTTATCACCTTGCTATGCATATACTTGTAGAATGCCTTGCCGTTTTCTTTAATCCTTCCAGCTAAGGCCTGCTAATGGCCCCTTCTGGCTCTCCTAATTTCCTTTTGAATCTCCTCCAGTTAGCCTTATAATCTGCTAGAGCACTAACAGTACCTAACTCTCTGAAACATTTCTAAGCTTTTCTTTTCATCTTGACTCGATTTATTACAGCCTTTGTACACTACGGTTCCTGTACCTTACCATAAATTACCTGTCTCATTGAAACGTACTTATTTAGAACTCCACACAAATATTCCCTGAACATTTCCCACATTCCTTCCGTACTTTTCCCTGAGAATATCTCTTCCCAGCTTAAGCTTCCAATTTCCTGCCTTATAGCCTCGTAATTCCCATTTCTCCAGTTAAACGCTTTTCTAATTTGTCTGTTCCTATCTCTTTCCAATGCTGTGAGATAGAATTATGATCACTATCTCCAAAATCTCTCTCATTGAGAGATCTGACACCTGACCAGGTTGATTTCCCAATACCAGATCAAGTACAGCCTCTCCTCTTGTAGGCTTACGCATACATTGTGTCAAGAAACCTTTCTGAACACACCTAACAAACTCCACCCCATCTAAACTCCTTGCTCCATAGAGATGCCAATCAATATTTTGGAAATTAAAATCCCCCATCACGACAACTCTGTTATTATTACACTTTTCCAGGATCTGTTTCCCTATCTGCTCCTTGATATCCCTGTTACTATTGGGCGGCCTATAAAAACACCCAGTAAAGTTCTTGGCCCCTTCCTGTTCCTAACCTCCACCCACAGAGACTCCATAGACAATCCCCTTTTCTGCAGCCGTGACACCACCTCTGATTAACGCTGATTAACGCTGC
This sequence comes from Hemitrygon akajei, assembly GCF_048418815.1. Lineage (NCBI taxonomy): Eukaryota > Metazoa > Chordata > Chondrichthyes > Myliobatiformes > Dasyatidae > Hemitrygon > Hemitrygon akajei. Next base: position 23,058,032 of record NC_133147.1, on the reverse strand, counting down.
TACGCCCCCACCTCTTTTGCCTCCCTCCCTGTCCTTTCTGAAACATCTAAAACCCGGCACTTGAAGTAACCATTCCTGTCCCTTAGCTATCCAAGTTTCTGTAATGGCCACCACGTCATACCTCCAAGTACTGATCCACGGTCTAAGCTCATCCGCTTCGTTCACAATACTCCTTGCGTTAAAATAGACACATCTCAAACCGTCCGTCTGAGTGCGTCCCTTCTCTATCACTTGCCTATCTCCCTCTCGCATTGTCTGCAAGCTTTTTCTATTTGTGACCCAACCGCCTCTTCCCCAGTCTCTTCAGATCGGTTCCAGCCCCCCAAAAAATTCTAGTTTAAACTCTCCCCAGTAGCCTTAGCAAACCTTCCCGTTAGGATATTGGTTCCCCTGAGATTCAAGTGCAACCCGTCATTTTTTTATACAGGTCATACCTGCCCCAGAAGACGCCCCAATGAACTAGAAATCCGAATCCCTGCCCCCTGCTCAAATCCATCAGCCACGCATTTATCCTCCACCTCAATCTATTCCTATTCTTCACCGTCGCGTCTCACAGGCAGTAATCCAGAGATTACTACCTTTGCGGTCCTGCTTCTCAACTTCCTTCCTAACTCCCTGTAGTCTTTTTTTCAGGGCTTCTTCTCCTTTCCGACCTATGTCATTGGTACCAATATGTACCACGACCTCTGGCCGTTCTCCCTCCCACTGCAGGATCTCGGGGACATGTGAAACATCCCGACCCTGGCATCTGGGAGGCAAACTACCATCTGAGTTTCTCTCCTGCGTCTACAGAATGGCCTGTCTGACCCCCTAACTATATAGAGTCCCCTATCACTACTGCAATCCTCTTCCTTCCCCTACCCTTCTGAGCCACAGGGTCGGACTCTGTGCCAGAGGCAGGCCCACTGTTGCTTCTCCCAAGTTGTCTGAGCCCCCCAACAGTACTCAAACAGGATTACTATTGCCATTACCCACTTGTTTGTCTCCCGTGGCCCCGGTGTGATCACCTGCCTAGAAATCCATTCTATCACCTCCTCACTCTCCCTGACCAGATGAAGGACTGTAGACTGGTTCTCACACTGTTCTCAAAAGCATTGTTGCCTTCTGTTTCGCACACTGTTTGAAAAATATGGCTGTACATTGGTTCCCTTCTACTTCCTCAAAACATTCTCACATTTAATTAGTTGGGGAGTGGTGCTATTCACAACGTGGTTTGGCGTCCAGACTTTGTATGTCCTTCCGTCATATCCACGCGACATTCACCCGGAAGAGTGTCTAAGGTTTTGATAGAATTATAGCCATCATCAACAGTTTACCTTAAAGAAAACAAAGTGTATCTTCAATGGCTGATATGTCCTTATTTTAAATATCTTCCTATCGTGTCGGTATGGACAGTGCTTGACAAAGTCAATGGCAGACTAGAGCACTGGGAGACGGTATATTAAGGCCAGCGTTCCTTCTTGTTTGCAGCTGCGTGGGCCAACCATTGCTCTGAGCAGGAGCTTCTCACGCGGTCTCATGTCTGCGTGGGAAATTACCACTGCATTGCTAAATGAATGAATAAGTAAATGTTTGCAGTAGCTGAGCTGACTATTTGAGGTGATTTCTTCAAAGTGACCGGCCGCTTACTTCTCTCAGAGCTCCATCAAATTATTTATTTATTTGTTTGTTTGTTTATTTATATTTATTAAGGTATAGCGTAAAATTGACACACCACACCTTCGATCCACGCCACCCAGCTATCTTTGATTTAACCCTGAACTAATCATGTCTAATTTACAGTGTCCAATGCCCCTACCAACTAGTAGGTCTTGAAACGTGGGAGGAAACCAGAGCACCAGGAGGAAACCCATGCGGTCACAGGTCAAATATACAATCTCCTTACAGGCAGTGGCAGGAACTGAACCCATTTCGCCGGTGCTGTAAAGCGTTCTACTAACCACTATGCTAACGTACCGACCCTATCCACATCACCTCACTGCCGAAACCCTGTGGATATTTTCTCAGTAATGCGGGGCAATTCTCCGAATTGGTAACGGAATTTCTCATCCTGTCTTATCTCTCTCACTCTCTCTGTCATGGCGGAACCTTCGATATCTTGGAGCCTTGCGCTGCCAATTCTTCCCTGACGTAACGAATGAAAAATAAACTCAGCGCTAATTTGCAAGGCCATTGCTATGAAAAACTCAGCTCTGAACAAATGGACAGAAACCTTCAAAATCTTGCCACGGATCTCTAACATGTGTTTGTCATATTTTACATCACAGACTGTCCTCAAGTAATGGACGATTTAGTCACAGTAAAGTACTATCAGGAGACAGTTCATTCCAATCGTCAACACCTGTATGCACACAACTACTGCCCCACAATACAATCGGTGGCTACTTTATTGGATAGGGGAACGAAACCCGGTTTGGACTTCTGCCGCTGTAGCTCATGTTCTACGAGGTTCAGCGTATAGTGCAGTGTACCACTGTTGTAACGTGTTGTTATTTTAGTTACCATCGCCTTCCTGTCAGCTTGGAAGGGTTTGGCCATTCAACTCTGACCTCTCTCATTTTAACTCACAGAACTGCCGCTCTCTGGATTTTATTTATTTATTTTCTGTTTGTTTATCCCATCATTCTCTGTAAACTATACCAGGCACGTGTAAAAGGAAGCAAATCATAATCAACTGCACTCTGCGGCCTGTCCTTTTAACCATATCCTCAACAAACAGATTATAAATTGTTAAGAAGTGTAGAATTACGGCTCTGTCTATTATGAGACAGACAGAAAGAGGGTGGAAAGACAGAGAGAGAGAAATTAAAACTAATGTGTTCCTTGCAACGTTTTTTGCTCAGAGGATATTAATTAGCTTAACAGTTTTAATACAATACACTACAATAGAATGGGGAACCTCAGAGAGATTGCAGTGGAACTGTTGCAAGGGGGCGTTGGGAGGAGACCCAAATGCAAGACACAGACACTGAAGTACTAGGTGCTGGACAAAGATAATCAAGAATGCAAGGGCAGTCGGGAAGCAAGGATTGATCAGAGGGAAATCCAAGCGAGAGCAAAGCAGAAGCGGGAAGAAACGAAGCTGGACACGGACACAGGCCGTGGACCAGACAGGGACACGGGGCCTAGGCTAGGACTTGGAGCACGGGACCTGGATGAGAAACTTGGAAATAGGAGCCTGGACAGGGACTCGGAACCTATGTCTTGACGGGGATTCGGAACCAGGGTCTAGGCCAGTACTGGGAACCAGGGTCTAGGCGAGGACTCGGAACCTGGGTCTAGGCGAGGACTGGGAACCAGGGTGTAGGCGAGGATTCGGAACCTGGATCGCAAAGTTTGATGCCCAGCAGAATGAGACCAACATCCTGTGAAGCTTCACGTTATTGACTACCAAATTGAAACGCAGAGGAAAAGACGATTTTGGCCAGACACATATATGGCAACCATCATACTCCTCTATACTATGCACAGTTGCCTCTATTAATACCACATTTCCCTCTGCAGTGCTATTTCACGTAACGGTCCCTCGCAAAATGTCATTACTGTTTATACGCCGATAATCGCTGGCGTCGACTCGTCCAGATTCCGTTACTCTTCCCACGAGCTATTTACCCTTAGGATCTCTTTAATATCTCAACTCAAATCAAATTAGATCAAATCAAGTGAACTTATCATTTAAGCCAGACATAGATACAGCTGAACGAAACAGCATTCTTCAGGGGCTAAGGTATAAAACAGGCAAAATAACAAGTAAGCGTTAAAATTTGCGAGTTGCCTAAATCAAAATACTGTAAATAAGCGTATTCGTATTTAAATATTATTTAAAATTATTCTTAAATAATCAGTTGCTCTGATGTTTTCGGGTTCATCTGTGCTTTCGACCGATATGTACTGTTGCAGAAAATCGTACCACTCCCTTCCCACCCTTTCGTCTTGCAGAATCTCCAGCTCGTTTCTTTTTTGGTGAAAATCTCCCCGTGGTCATCACGGGAGATTCCTATAACTGTATGAATGTTTTGATGCACATAGGGATAGGTAAGCGGATTAAAGTTTATTCCAGAGAAATCCAACCTCTTTATGACTATTCTTTCGTGCTGTATAATAATAACACCGGACAACAAACTTTTTCGAAGATGGTCCTTCCTCTGATATTTTTGTTTGTTTGTTTATGATAGTCTGCTTACAGCTGAATGCAGATATCATTTCGGACTACTTGTATCACGTAGGACTTTGAAGAAACAATATATTAATTTCTATTGAATATAATGTGTTTAACTGCACAACGGCGCTGACGCTTTACAAAAGCTCAACTAAACGAAAACTTTCTGTTGATGATTTTCGTTTGAATTCATTGTCGAGGACTTCTCACTTAAGTACCGAACAATAATCAGCCAGCATTGATGAATTCCAGTTACCCTGATACGGTTTCTCTATTACCGCAATATCCTGGCGAAACATTTCACTATGCTCGTCACTGACAGCGCCAGGATTTGCAGGGAAGAAAGTTTAGACGGAAATGCAGTAAATGAATCCTTAGTGAGATGTTGTAATTCGTGCCTCTATATGTTTGAGACAAGTTGCCAACCATGTGGATGTAGTCTGGTGCTCAGCAGTTGCCAAGAAATAATTCAACAACATCTTTGAATGACTTCCATGCGATTTTCTCCGGTCTCACGAGATGTCCTTCGAATTGGCTGTCAGTGATGACCTGTTTGTTTTGTGCACCAACAGAAATGCCTTCCTGAAGTTTGGCATCAACTCTTCTGACTTCAATGATGAATTGAAATAACAAATATAGGCTCTGTCGAGCAAATGGTGCGCGATAGGGTAATTTAATCGTGGCTCTTGTGATCAGCAGCCCGAAACCCAAAACATACACACAAAACTATTCAGAAAGCAAAAACGATGATGTCAAGTGTAATAATGTTCTTCCCTCCAGGAAAGCATTTTCTTCATTTTACCTACCAAACCAAAGTGTTGTACTTAGCTTTATAAACGATCCTTCTTAATACTAAGCTATGTTTGGTTCAAGCAGCTGGAACCTTGTCAGACAAATGCCTTCAGAACCATTCGCTACGGAAAGGGTTAATAAATTACATTAAGATTATTTTTATTTAATATTCCTTGGGGAGTGCTATTTATTGAACAGCGAAATAATGCATAACAGTAGATTATAGTATGTTTGTTCAGTGGACTGTTTCTGATGTGACTAAGATGATGATCACGTTAATTGCCTCGGTGGAATTTTCCTCTCTTATATAAGAGCTTTTCAGACCGATCGCAGGTAAACATGGGCAGCTGCGACCTTCTGAGCAACTGCTGCATCATTCACATCGATAATGGGATATTCAGCAATCTTCCACACGGCAAGAATTTTCTATCCGATACTCGTAGCGGTTGGTATCTCTGGTAAGAAAATGGAGCCGGAGCTCTTTCTGCCGTCCTACCCTTAAGGCGTACGCCGAGCAATTCGTCCTCATACCCAACATAAATGTTTCTTATTGTTTCTGCTTTACAACCTCTCCGGTTTAACGCATTTGCCAGCTATTTCGATCTGTTCAACTATTTCAAGCCGAGTGTTTTGTTTTAATCAGCTGTATTGATTAGGTTCGGAATCGTGTAGTCATTGTTGCCAGCATTTAAGCGACCACGACTTTTCGAATTGTGTCAAGCAAATAGCCCGTGCACCTTCTTCTCTGATGGGTTTGATACATTTTCTGAAAATATTCTTTTACATAATATTCGCCGAAGTGCTGAATTTATTGCAGTGACACAGCGAATAGAGATATACTCTTCCAATAGATCACTTTGAGTATGATGGCAGCTAACATGTTTCGTTGTTGTCTTATAGTTAACTTAATGGCGATTGTGATCCTCTCCCGCGGGAAATGTGGTCTCTCCAAGTGCATCACCCGTTACCTGGTGGGGATGGCAGGGGCAGACCTAACGGTGGTGATCATCGGCGCCGCAGTGGATCAGTTGAATAACATCTACGTTTACTCGACAACTATGCTCATTACCCCAATTTGCTCCGTGGCACTTATCCTGAGGATTGCGACCATGGACTGCTCCGTCTGGCTCACGGTGGCTTTCACTTTTGACCGCTATATCGCAATTTGTTGTCCAAAGCTGCAGAAAAGGTACTGCAGCGAAAGGACGGCGACGGTGATCATCGTGATCGTCTGGGTAGTGAGCTGCGCGAGGTGTATCCCGATTTACTTCGTGATAGAGCCCTATGTCGTAATCAACCACGTGCCGTGGCGTTGCATCTTTATAGCAGAATACACCACATCGACATCGTGGAAAGCGTACGAGCTAATCGACAGTCTCATTACACCTCTCTTCCCAATTTCTTTCATTCTTCTGTTTAACGGCTTAACAGTCCAGCACATCATAGCAGCAAACAGGGTTCGCCAAGGTCTCCGCAGAAGCAACGAGAAGCAGAAGGACCCAGAGGTGGAGAACCGGAGAAAGTCAATGATATTATTGTTCGCTCTATCAGCCAACTTTATATTACTGTCGATGCCTTATGTAATCTCTTCGATGAAATGGCAAACAGAGAACTTCTTTTACATAGACAGATTTATGAGTAACCCGGTATATATTCTGCAACAATTCGGGTTCATGTTCCAGTTTATCAGTACCTGCACCAATACATGCATTTATACCCTGTCACAAAGGAAATTCAGGGATGAGGTGAAAAATGGATTGAAATATCTCTTTACCTTGAACGGACAATTGTGCAATTAAAGACAATTCTCATTAGAAGTTAGTAGAGTATTCAAATAAGTATTCCTACACCTTCGCAGTTTCTCCACTTTACCAGAAAATGCATGTGGACTGATCCTTAACTATCTGTGGACTGATAATCCATCGAAAACAGAGTGATTAGTTTGTATAAACACGCGAAACGGGGCGGACGGATTACATTAAGCGGCTGTTTTATTATTGTTGTTGGAATCCGTCGGTCTTGAGATACCATGGATCTGCGTCTGGAGTTTCCAGGGCGCAGGCCTCAGGCCTGGGCAGGATTGTATGGGAGACCAGCAGTTGCCCAAGCTGCAGGCCTTCCCCTCTCCAAGTGAAGGGCACTAGGACCCAAGCAGCTTGGTACCGGTGTCGTCGCAGAGCAATGTGTTGTTAAGTGCCCTGCTCAAGGACACAACACGCTGCCTCAGCTGAGGCTCGATCCAGTGACCTTCAGGTTACTAGTCTGATGCCTTGCCCACTAGGCCACGCGCCAACAATGTTTAATTATGCTGTGTACTTAATAAAGCTCCCAATGAGTTTATGTTCGTGGCTCTCTGCTGCTGACAGCCGATGGGGCAACATCTTTTTGAACTTGCTCCTACCTTATTTATCGTTTTGTTTCCTACCAGCTTTTTGAAACCTTACTATAAATCTTAATATTGCTCTGTCATGTCTTTGAGAAAGACTAAAGCCTTCACAAAAGAAAAAGAAGATGATTCTCCAATCACTTTGGAATCAATTCGGAGATTTCCTTGAAAAGCAAAGAACAGAACTCTCTGAGGAATTTCAACATCCTAAAGTTAAGTTGGACACTATTCAACAAACAATCGAACATGAAATGCGAATTAAGGAGGAAAAAGAAACTGTCGATACTGGGACTTAGAAGACATGAGCAGGTTCTGCAAAAAATGATCATTACCTAATGAAAAATTACTGAAGAATATTACCAACCTGTAAAGCAGAAGCAGAAGGAAAAATTTACGTGTTCTAGATCTTGAAGAATCAATTGAAGTTGCCCACCCCACGGAGTTCTTTGCAAGCTTTCTGAAGCAGCTGTTCCTTGATTTATTGCCGTCAGTGCCTAGGCTGCACAGCGCCCACCGGTCTCTAGACCCCAAACCAAAGTCGGGAGAACGACCGAGGTAGGTTATTTTATGTTTTCACGAATTTCATACTAAGGAGCCTTTAATCCGTCATACCGGTCGAGTAGGAATGATCGATTACAACAGGAACATGATCAGATTCGTGGAAGATTATACACTGGAGGTTATGGCTGAACGTTCCAAGTACAAAGAGGTCATGTCGCTGCTTTATAACAAAGGTTTAAGCCCTCCCTTTGCTGAAAAAATAGTGTGCAGAAATGGCTGGGATTGGTTGAACACGCACTTAAGTTTTCGAAAGCAGAAGATTAATTGTGCGATACCTCTTACAAGAGCAATTATCTTTTTAATGTTGGATGGAATAAGGTTTTAATAAACTTGCCTTTTGACCGTTTATATAACCTGGTTTTTGATATTTCCTTTGATTTTTTTACTACTTTATTCTTTTTTGAGGCTTTTCTATTTGAAATTGTTGAAATGAATCCTCTTATGTTTTGGATTTTTGATCAAAGTTTTTTCTGTTTTGTCTTGGTAGGAACATAATAGCCTTGAATGATTGTAGTTTTGCCAGCAGGATTTCTTTGGGAGGATTATCTTTAGGGTTTAGCATGCCGACTGTTCTTTGGCCGGCTTTTTGGTTTTGGGAGGTACAGGGGGTGGGGTCTCTTTTTTCTTTTTTTCTCTGGAAGCTGGGTTGGACTACCATCTAAGTTTTCTGCTTGAGTACCTTATTTTATGATTCGTTCTCTGCTTCTAATAATTTATGGTCAGATCTTTTAACTTTTCTGTTAATTAGAATTTATAATGAATCGAAATATTAATTTATTTAGTTTTAATGTAAAAGGGTTAAATCATCCTGTGAAACGGAATAAGATTTTTGCTTATATTAAAAGGCTACGGTCCCCCATTATTTTTCTACAAGAAATGCATGCACGTAGTTGTGACAATGCACACCTTTTTAATTGGTGGAGGGGTCTACAATTTCATTCTTCATTCAGAGCACAGTATTGAGAAGTCTCGATTTTTATCGATAATACAATTACTTTTGTTCAACATAAAGTTGGCTGTGACCCTAATTGGCGATTTTTCTTGGTGTCAGGGAAAATGGATAATAGATTTATTGTATTTGCTGATGTGTATGCTCCCAATCTGGATGACCCAGGATTTTTTGAGCTTTTCTTTTCATTCCTGCCAGATTTAAGTTTTTATTCTTTAGTTATGGGAGGAGATTTTACTTGCGTCTAGACCCAGTATTACATCGTTCTTCTCTTAAATCAGCCACACCTAATACATCAACTTTACTTATTCAATCCTTTCCAACGAAGTGTGATATTGTTGATATCTGGCTTTTTTTTTCACCCAGCAGAAAGCAAGTATTCATTCTTCTCTCATGTCATCATTCCTATACCAGGATTGATCATTTTTTTAATTGATAGTCAAATAATTCATAGAAAATAGGTGCAGGAGTAGGCCATTCGGCTTTTTGAGCCTGCACCGCCATTCAGTATGATCATGGCTGATCATCCAACTCAGAACCCTGTACCTGCTTTCTCTCCATACCCCCCGATCCCTTTAGCCAAAAGGGCCATATCTAACTTCCTCTTAAGTATAGCCAATGAACCGGCCTCAACTGTTTCCTGTGGCAGAGAATTCCACAGATTCACCACTCTCTGTGTGAAGAAGTTTTTCCTCATCTCGGTCCTAAAAGGCTTCCCCTTTATCTTAAACTGTGACCCCTCGTTCTGGACTTCCCCAACATCTGAAACAATCTCCCTGCATCTAGCCTGTCCAATCCCTTTAGAATTTTATACGTTTCAATAAGATCCCCCTCAATCTTCTAAATTTCAGTGAGTATAAGCCTAGTCGACCCAGTCTTTCTTCATTTGAAAGTCCTGCCATCCCAGCAATCAATCTGGTGAACCTCCTCTGTACTCCCTCTATGGCAAGAATGTCTTTCCTCAGATTAGGGGACCAAAACTGCGCGCAATATTCTAGGTGCGGTCTCACCAAGGCCTTGTACAACTGCAGTAGAACCTCCCTGCTCCTGTACTCAAATCCTTTTGCTATGAATAACAACATACCATTTGCCTTTTTCACCGCCTGCTGTACCTGCATGCTCACCTTCAATGACTGGTGTACAATGACACCCAGGTCTCGTTGCACCTCCCCTTTTCCTAATCGGCCACCGTTCAGATAATAATCTGTTTTCCTGTTCTTGCAACCAAAGTGGATAACCTCACATTTATCCACATTAAATTGCATCTGACATGAATTTCCCTACTCACCTAACCTATCCAAGTCACCCTGCATCCTCTTAGCATCCTCCTCACAGCTAACACCGCCGCCCAGCTTCATGTCATCCGCAAACTTGGAGATGCTGCATTTAATTCCCTCGTCTAAATCATTCATATATATTGTAAACAACTGGGGTCCCGGCACTGAGCCTTGGGGTACCCCACTAGTCACTGCCTGCCATTCTGAAAAAATTCGGTTTACTCCCACTCTTTGCTTCCTGTCTGCCAACCAATCCTCTATCCACATCAGTACCATACCCCCAATACCGTAGATAGATAGATAGATAGATAGATACTTTATTCATCCCCATGGGGAAATTCAACTTTTTTCCAATGTCCCATACACTTGTTGTAGCAAAACTAATTACATACAATACTTAACTCAGTAAAAAAATATGATATGCATCTAAATCACCATCTCAAAAAGCATTAATAATAGCTTTAAAAAGTTCTTAAGTCCTGGCGGTAGAATTGTAAAGCCTAATGGCATTGGGGAGTATTGACCTCTTCATCCTGTCTGAGGAGCATTGCATCGATAGTAACCTGTCGCTGAAACTGCTTCTCTGTCTCTGGATGGTGCTATGTAGAGGATGTTCAGAGTTATCCATAATTGACCGTAGCCTACTCAGCGCCCTTCGCTCAGCTACCGATGTTAAACTCTCCAGTACTTTGCCCACGACAGAGCCCGCCTTCCTTACCAGCTTATTAAGACGTGAGGCGTCCCTCTTCTTAATGCTTCCTCCCCAACACGCCACCACAAAGAAGAGGGCGCTCTCCACAACTGACCTATAGAACATCTTCAGCATCTCACTACAGACATTGAATGACGCCAACCTTCTTAGGAAGTACATTCGACTCTCTGCCTTCCTGCACAAGGCATCTGTGTTGGCAGTCCAGTCTAGCTTCTCGTCTAACTGTACTCCCAGATACTTGTAGGTCTTAACCTGCTCCACACATTCTCCATTAATGATTACTGGCTCCATATGAGGCCTAGATCTCCTAAAGTCCACCACCATCTCCTTCGTCTTGTGTGCTTTAAGTTTGCACATTAATCTCCTGTGTGGGACCTTGTCAAAAACCTTTTGAAAATCTAAATATACCACATCCACTGGCTCTCCCCATCCACTCTACTAGTTACATCTTCAAAAAAAGACTCTAGCATTTTCCCCACTACCGATGTCAGACTAACCGGTCTATAATTCCCCGGTTTCTCTCTCCCTCCTTTTTTAAAAAGTGGGGTTACATTAGCCACCCTCCAATCCTCAGGAACTAATCCAGAATCTAAGGAGTTTTGAAAAATTATCACTGATGCATCCACTATTTCTTGGGCTACTTCCTTAAGCACTCTGGGATGCAGACCATCTGATCCTAGGGATTTATCTGCCTTTAATCCCTTCAATTTACCTAACACCACTTCCCTACTAACATGTATTTCCCTCAGTTCCTCCATCTCACTAGACCCTCGGTCCCTTACTATTTCCGGTAGATTATTTACGTCCTCCTTAGTGAAGACAGAACCAAAGTAGTTATTCAATTGGTCTGCCATGTATTTGTTCCCTATGATTAATTCACCTATTTCTGACTGTAAAGGACCTACATTTCTCTTGACCAATCTTTTTCTTTTCACGTATCTATAAAAGCTTTTACAGTCAGTTTTTATGCTCCCTGCCAGCTTTTTCTCATAATCTTTTTTCCCTTTCCTTATTAAGCCCTTTGTCCTCCTCTGCTGGTCTCGGAATTTCTCCCAGTCCTCAGGTGTGCCGCTTTTTTTTTGCTAATTTATATGTTTCTTCTTTGGACTTGATACTATCCCTAATTTCCCTTGTCAGCCACGGGTGCACTACCTTCCCTGGTTTATTCTTTTGCCAAACTGGGATAAACAATTGTTGTAGTTTTTCCATGCGATCTTTAAATGCTTGCCATTGCATATCCACCGTCAACCCTTGAAGTATCATTTGCCAGTCTATCTTAGCTAATTCCATTAGTTCGATCTATTGAATATAAATAAATAGCTGTATTCGACAATTCTCCTGTATTTCTATCTTTAAGTCTTCCTGGTTTCATTCATATGAACGGATACCGGCGTTTTAATTTAACTTTGTTATCTGATAAGGACTTCCAAAATTGCTGCAGGATTAAATTACACATTTTTGAAGAAAATTCGTTGGAAAAGACATCGTGTCTTATCATTTGGGACGCTTGTAAGGCATATGTTAGAGGGTAATTTATCTCCTACACTGATATATTAAGAAAAAAACTAATAAAAAGAGAACTGATTTAGTTAATCAATTAAAACAACTAGACCAGAAATATGCTTTAGCAGAAGACCCTGAACTGTACAAAAGAGGTATTGAAATTAAAATTAAATATGATGTTCTTATACCACATCCAATTAAATGATACGGTCTAAGATAAAAGCCAGTACTATATACATGGAGGAAAAAACTGGCAAACTATTGGCTAATCAATTGAAGACCTCTATAGTTAAACGGCAAATTAAATAAATTTGCAAAACCAATGCTGATATGACAACATATCATTTTGAAATAAATGACACTTTCAGATAATTTTATTCTAAATTGTATAGTTCTGATTCTGTTAAAGATAATACTGCAGTGAACAGTTTTTTTAGGTCAATTAAATTTTCCTGGACTTTCGGTCGATAATCGAAAGCAATTGGATCAACTTATTCCTCAGGAGGAAGTCACTGAGGCTACACATTCATTGCATTCTGAGAAATCTCCATGACCTGACGGATTCTCTGGAGAATTTTATAAGGCTTTTTCTTCATTGCTTATACCTTATGTTCTACCCTAACTGATTCTTTCAAGGTGGGTAAGTTGCCACAGTCTCTTTATGAAGCTTTCATTTCGCTTATTCTTAAAAAGAATAAAAATCCCACTGAATGCTCTTCATTTTAACCAATCTCTTTACTCAATGTTGATGCTAAGATCCTATCTAAAGTTTTGGCACATAGATCCGAAAATATTATACCTTCTATGATACCTGATGATTAGACGGGGTTTATGAAAAATCGATATTCCCATTTTAATATACAGCGACCGTTAAATGTTATGCATTCTCCATCCAAGGAAATATCGGAATGTGCGATTTCCTTGGATGTGGAGAAGGCTTTTGATCGAGTTGAATGGAATTACCTATTAAAAACCTCAGAAAAATTTAATTTTGTGTCCAATTTTATTCAGTGGGTTAAATTACTGTACTTATCTCTTTCTGCTCCGGTCCTTACTAATTTTCAGATTAAACTCCAACATGGAGCCAGACATGGATGTCCATTGAGCCCTTTGTTATTTTGATTTGGTTTTAGAACCTTTAGCAACTGCCTTTCGAGAATCTAAAGATATCTCCGGTATCTTAGAGAAAGGTACTATTCATAAGTATCGCCTTATGCTGATGGCCATTTGCTTTTTATATCTAATGTTACAACTTCTTTACCCTCTATGTTTCTTTTACTGACTAATTTTAGTCAGTTTTCAGGGCATAAATTGAATTTGCATAGAGTGAATTGATTCCTTCAAATAATTTGACCTCAACCGATATTAACGTTCCTTTTAAAATTGTAAGAAAACAATTTACATATTTGGGTGTAACAATCAATAAGAATTATAAAGAACTATTCAAAGAAAATTTTCCAACCTTAATGAATTATGTGAAAAGACACTTTCTAATTGGTCGCCTCTCTTTTTAATGATTGATTGCTCGAATCAATTCGATTAAAATTAATATTTTACCTAAATCTACATACTTTTTTCAAGCCGATCCTGTTTTCATTCCTAAGTCTTATTTTGATTCTTTAGATTCAATTCTTTCTTCCTATATATGGAAGAATAGAAAACCCCGATTAAATAAATCCCACCTTCAAAATATTGAAAAGAATGGAGGCCATGCTCTACCCAATTTTAGGTTATATTATTGGGTAATTAACAAACAAAATCTTAAATTCTGTTTATATTATATTAATTATGAGAATCGTCTAATATGGATCTTTTTGGAAGCCAACTCTGTTACGAAATGTTCTATTATTTCTCTTCTTGGACCCTCTCTTCCTTTATCTTTAAATAAATTAACTGACAGCTTGTTGGCTAAACACACTTTGAGGCTCTGGCTACAGTTTAGAAAACATATCGGTTTATTGAGATTTTCCTTTTCTGGTCCTATTTAATCCATCTATGACCGATCTGTTTTTTAGACAATGGGATAGATTAGGCATTAAAGAATTTCAGGATCTGTTGTTGGTAGGATCTTTCTTCCTTTAAGCAGCTCTCAGTGAAATATAACCTATCAAATACCCACTTTTCTCGATACCTACAGATTAGAGATTTGTTAAGATCTAAGCTGCATGTATATCCTACCAGCCGGAATTAGAACATAATAGATGTAATTTTTAATTTGAAACCTTTTGATAATGGCTCAATATCTTATATTTATGGTCCGTTGTTGAGATTGACAATGACTCTTTTAGACAAAATTTAAAAAAAGGTTCGGGAAAGGATTTACAGACTTCATTATCTGATGAGACCTGGAGGGCTATTTTCAAAATGGTTAATTCTTTATCATTATGTGCTTGTCATTCCCTCCTACAATTTAAAGTGGTACATTGGATTCATATGTCTAAAGACAAGCTCTCTCGGCTTTTTTTTTTTTGCAGATATATCTCTTTATTGTGATAGATGTAATAATGGCGAGGCCTCATTAATTCATATGTTTTGGTCATGTTCGAGCCTTGAAAAATATTGGAAAGATGTATACCAAACTTTTTTCAGTACTTTTTAAAGTTAATTTTAAGGCCAATCCTTTGACTGCCTTATTTAGTATTGCTGAAGAAAGAGCTATAACTTTGGAGCATTCCCATTTGCGGGTACTAACTTTTATTTCTCTTATGGCTAGGAGGGCGATCTTGCTTAAAAGGAAGGAGGTTGCCTCCCCCTCCCCCACACACACATGCTCAATGGTAATGCGATGTTACGTCATGTTTAAACTTTGAGAAGATTCGTTGTCTGATTTTGGATTCTAACCAAGATTTCCGAATATTATGGGGACCCTTTCTGAACTATTTTAAAAATCTTTGTATTGTTACTGTTATTAAAAAAAATAGATCTGGGCTATTATTGTAAAACACTATATAGTGAAGTACTCTTCTCTTGTTTTGTTTTTAACCAACTAGCTTTGTCTTGGTAGTGGGTGTAGATTTTTATACTATAATTAAACATATTATTTGAATAATCTTAAACATGGGGTACCGTGATTGTATCAGTGTGATTTATATATAGTGTATATTGTGCCATCTTATTTTGATTTATAATAAGTATCCTTATGAATCCTGTATTTGCGTATATGAAATTAATAAAAATATTGGAAAAAAGAAAAGAAAACCATTTATTTTTATAAATATCTTTTGCTTGTGTGTCAAGTAAACGGGAGCAAAGATGGTCTCCATGAGCATGATGATTCTTGGCGAATGTTTCTACAGGAGTGGTTTCTACTCGGGACCCCAGTCATTATCAAAACTCTTCTCAGGTTGTCTTCCCCGGCATCAGTGGTCGCATAACTTGTGATAACCACCAGCTGTTCCTACTCCCATGGCTTCACGTGATCCTGATTGGGTTGAGTGCGGATGTGTAGGTGCAAAATATTGTCTTAGGGTGACTGCCAGGTTAGCGGAGAGAAGGATCGTCTTTCACCTCTTTTGGTAAAGACGCACTGTATCACCAACCCGCCACCCAACGATATGGCATATAATGATGATGATGATGATGATGCAGAGTAAACATTCTCTGTACTTTACGGAAATGGCCACTTCTCAGAACCCCCACTGAATGTGTTCGCAAGGACCTACAGCTTTAGCTCTGTTGCGGCCTCATAAAACAATCCATTCTCACACTGGCCAGTCGCTTCTGGAGCAAGGCTGTCAAATTATAAAGGACGTTCCGCCATGTGAGTGAATTTGTGAAACTTTGTTTATTAATATTGCCTTTAATCAAAGGTTTCAAGCAATGCTTAGCCTATTATGAAATAAATTAGATGTGAAGTAGATAAAGCTTTTGAATATGAATATCTGTCTGGGATAAAGAAATAAAATGAAGTTATTTCAAGGTAACACACACACAGGAAGACAATGGAAATGTCTCAGCGTTCTCCTTTATAACAGAAGCAGCATATTTGTATTGATGCAGCCAGCGGACCATAGACTCGGATCACTGGGCAATAAATCACACTGCTCAATCAACATTATAAAATTAATTTTAATTTAATATATTAAACGCTTCAGAAGACATGTTGCAAATAGTTTTTGTACGACAACATTTTAGCTGCTGAAACGAAAGGTAGCATTGTTTATAACTGGTGAGAAATATACCAGAGTGCAGCCTTGGGTCTATTTCTATTCGTTGTGTCACTGTGGAATAAATTCCCCTCCACTGGGAATGTTATTGAAAATAATACTTTCGTATAACTTATCAAACTCTTCAGAAGAGACGTCGTACAGTCTATTTCCAAGACATGATTCGGAAATTCATGGTCGCTTAAGTGCTGGCAACAATGCCTACACGCTCGCGAACCTAAGCGATACATTTGACGAAAAAAAACACTCGGCATGAAATAGGTGGACAAATGGAAAAAAAGATTGCAAATGCCTAGAACTGAAGAGGTTGTAAAACAGAAACACTAATCCGGTGAGGTAACAACTATGATGGGTATCACGGCCGACAAAGCTCGGGGCCAGCAAGAGGATAGAATGCCAGAAAGAGCGGACGCTCCATTTTCTTACCAGAGACACCAACCGCTACGAGTACTGGATAGAAAATTCTCGCCGTGTGGTAAATTGCTGGATATCCCATTATGGATGTGAAGCATCTAATAGTTGCGCTGAATGTGACAGTAGCCCATGTTTACCAATGGCTGGTCTGCTATGCTTTTGTACAGGAAAGGACCATTCCACAGAGGCAATTATTGTGACCACATTCTTAGTCACTCAGCAACAACCCACTCAACAAAGACATATTATAATCTATTTTATGCATTATGTCGCTATACAAAAAATAACACTCCCCAAAGAATGTTACATAAAACTAATTTTAACATAACTTATTAACCTCTTCCGTGGAGAATGGTGCTAAAGGTCTTTGTCGGACAAGATCCCAGCTGCTTAAACCAAACGTAGCCTATTATTAGCAAGGACCGTTTATAAACCTAAGCACAGCAACTTGGTTTGGTAGGTAAAGTGAAGAAAATGCTTTGTCTGGAGAAGGGAGCATTATTGCACTGGACAGCATCGATTTTGCCTCCTGAACACATGAGTTTATGTTGTGGACTTCGGGCTGCTGATCACGAGAGCCACAATTAAACATTCCCATCATGCACTATTTGTTCGACATAGTTCAACAATTGTTCGAATTCCAACAGATCACTAAAGCTTTCTTTGCTGCAGTTCCATTTAGACTTTTTCCATGCAAATCCTGGCTCTGTCAGTGACAAGTTTGGTGGAATGTTTCACCGGGACATCGCGGTAACAGAGAAACCGTATCAGGGAACTGGAATTCATCAATGCGAGCTGATTATTGCTTGATACTGAAGGGAGAAACCCTCGACACTAAGCACAAACGAAAATCATCAGCAAAACATTTTAGATTAGTTGAAGTATTGTAAAGTGCTAACACCTTTGTGCAACTAAACACACTATATTCAATAGAAGTTAATTTATTGTTTATCCAAATTCCTACGTGATACAAATAGTCTGAAACGACATTTCAGTTTTCGAAAAAGATCCAGTGTTATTATGAATATGATACAGCGCGAAACAATAGTCATAAACAGGTCGGATTTCACAGGAATAAACTTTAGTCCATTTATCAATCCCTACCTTCATCAAAACATTCATACAGTTATTGCAATCTTCCGTGTGGAACACCGGGAGACTTCCACCAAAAAGAAACTGGCTCGAGTTTGTACTAGACGAGGGGGCAGGAAAGGGAGGGGTATGATTTTCAGCATATATATCGATCGAGCCACCCAGATGCCTCCGAAAGAACAAAGAACCTGAAATTGAACTAACGCGCACTCCCGTCACCAGCTTCAGGAAAAGTTATTACCTCTCTAACAGCAGGTGCCTGAGTCAAAGCGGATAACTTCACCCACCCGATCACTGAACTGATTCCATAACCTATTGATTGACTTTCAAGGACTCTAGAACCCGTGTTTTCAATATTTAACATTTGTTTATTAATTTCTATTACTTTGTTTTTCTCTTCTTTCTCATTTGCTCAATTTGTTTCCTTTTGCCCATTGGTCGTCTGTCCATCTTTGTTCGTGTGCAAAATCTCATTGATTCTTTCATTGTTGTTTATTGTGAGATACATCATTCCAACCTAACGTGCTACACAGCCACCACCCCCTCCTCAGCAACACACCTGTTCAATATTAGCTTCACCACAGGACAATTTGAAATTTACAGTGAGGCTAGTGGTGAGATGTAGGGTCGGATAGAAATTCATCCGTCGTGATCAGTATGGTTGTGGATAATACACAACGATGCGTTCTGGAAAGTCAAACTAATGCGGGACTTGTACGATCAATGGTTGGGTGCGATGGGACCATTTAAAAGGGATCAGAGGGGCAGCTTCTCTTTTTACACCGAGGGTGTCATAGAGTCATAGAAAAGTACAGCAGAGAAATATGATAGCACCAAGATCTGCTGGTAAAGAAGTCTAAATAGGAATACCTTTCGAAACAGGTTGCACTTCATGAGTTTGCATGCTTGAAGCGTGTTGTCAAACTGATGCACATAGTTTAGTGCTCTGTAGCGGCCAGGGAAAATGTTAAGAACATCCTTGAATGCCTTTCGTGCGATTTTTTTCCGTCCCACAACAAATATCTTGGCATCAATTATTCTGATTGGAGTTGTGGATTGGATGAACAAAAATGAGCTATTCGAAACAACGTGTGTGAATGGGAAATCTCATCGTGGCTTTCATGACCAGCATCCCAAAATCGATAGGATGCAGTAAAATCCATTCAGGAAGCAAAATTATTGTTGTACAGTGTAATAATACCCTTTCCTGCAGGAAGGCATTTTCTTTATTTTACCTACAAAACTGAGCTGCTATTCTTAGTTTTATAAATAATCCTTGTTAATTGCTTGCCGTGTGGTAAGTAATAAGGTACACTTGGTTTAAACCTCGAGAACCATGACATACTAATAGCTTTAGCACCATTCTCTTCGGAAGAGTTTAATAAAGTATATCAAAATTATATTATGTAATATTCCTTGAGGAGCAGTATTTATTGCACAACAACACAATGCATAAAAATAGACTGCGGTAAGTCTTTGTTCAGTGGGCTGTTGCTTGACAGCGTGGGTCATTGAGTTGAAAAAGCATGTTCCGTTCTGCATCACAAAACAAATAAATAACAAAATAAACTTACAATTAAACGCCCAGCATTTTCCCCGCCCCCCACCCCTTTAATGTGATATTTGGGCATTTGGCAAGGAACAATAAAAACAGAATCTACTAAACATGCATTTGACTGGTTTCTCCGTAAGTCACGGGTACAGTTAAGTTGATTAAGTTACGCAAAGCGACTCTTGTGGGTTTGTGACTGGGAGTTGAGGCTTTGGAAAGAAGAAGAGGAGGCTGTTTTAGATTGGGCATTGTGTGAATGGGCCAGTCGATGAGTCTAAGAACCATGATCAGTCTGTCCGTCCGTGTCTCCCTATCTGTCTATATATTAATCAATCAATCAATCAATCAATCAATCAATCAATCAGTCAATCAATCATCAATCAATCAGTCAATCTATCTATCTATTGATCTTTCTGTCCGTTTGTCTGTTTGTTTATTTATTACGAGATACAGCGCCGAACAGGCTCTTCGTGCCTAACGAGTGCGCTGCCCTACAACCCAGCTACTTTCACTAACCCAATGACCAACTAATTGACGCCTCCAAGGGGACCATAACCTTGTCGTTGTTTGCAGCCTTGCGTGCCTCAGTGATCCAGAGAGCCATGTTGGCAGGAGTCAGGGCGTTATGCTTTGGGTGGTAAAAGGGTTACCCATGCATAACAGGTCTAAGGGTAGATGGCAGTCGAAGAGTGGACCACCGGTCCTCCAAGCTCGGGATTCAGCTCAGGGATAACCACCCTGACTGGTAAAACAACTTGGTTATGGAACCCGCAGTGAAGAATCCATCTACATTTGAGTGTGGTAGTATTTCTGTGTCTCCACCCGGGAGTTACATGCCTGACAGGAAACCGAGAAGAAGCGGTTGACATGATGGAGGAAGGCGTGAACACCAGCAGAAATGGAAGACCTACCTCACTCCCTAAAGCCAGCAGCGGAATAGGCAGTAAGTAAGTAATTAACTTACGAACCAGTATGTCTTTGGACTGTGGGAGGAAGATGTCGTTCCCATTTCAGTCTCGACATCCTTCTCGTGAAACTCCTCCTCTGGACCCCAAGCAAGGCCAGCACATTCTTCCGAGATCTCTTTGAAGATTCGAGTCATTGAACCGTACACATGTATAACGCTCCTTCGGGCCATTCTGCAGAATGCAGTACACATAACTCACACACACACAACACATGAAGTGATATTACTACAAATAAATTAATTCATAATGAAATATATTTCAGAGGATTGATGTTCAGCTAAGTTAATAGCACAAGTTGAAAAGCAAAGAGTATAACGCTGCTGGCGCTTCATAGGTGACAAGACCTGCGTCATGGCGGAAAATGGAGCAGTCTCTTCCGAAGCAAGAAGCTGTTTCTCATCCTAACTCTCCTTATCCTCGGGCTTTGCCACCCTCGTTCAGATGGCAGGGAATCAAAGAGATTGTGGTACTGATGGGACCGATCCTTGACGATATTAAGGACCCTGCGTACGCAACGCTCCTGATATATAAATCACTCTGCAGACCTCGCAAACTTTGTGGTCAGATGTCTGGTGTTTCACGTGACAAACGAGGCTGCAGCTTGTCAGGACATTGTCGGTGGTATCTTCTAAAAATTGGTCCGAAAGTCAGCTCGAACTGTCCAGCTACTCGTCTCTGACCCCTCTCATCAACAAGGCTTTTTGCCCACAGAACTACGGTTCCCTGGATTTCTGACACTATTCCCGAGAAACACTGAAGATTGTTGCAATAGAAAATCCCAGGAGATCAGCACTTTCGGAGATGCTCAAACACCGCCCCCCCACCCCCCCCCCCCCCCGCCACCGGTATGGTAACAATATTCATTCCACCGTCAAAGTTACTTGGATATCATTTCTTTCCTATTCTGATGTTTAGTCTGAACACCAACTGTACTTCTTGACCATATCTTCATGCTATGATGTGTTGAATTGCTGCATTAACGAGCAGGTGTACAGGTAACCCGAATAAAGACGCCAATGAGTAGATTTCGCGCGCTTGCCTTTGTGTGTTCATAAGTCAGTAAGTTTCGCTGGAGCTTAAGGAAATTCCATTTCTAACATATCCGAAGTATTAGGCTCTGTTGTAGTCACCCAAGTATAACGGCGTCATAGATAGATAGAGCTGTAAAGAGAGATCTTGCATACTAGCTTTCATAAATTAATGTATTGACTGCAGGATTTGGGACATAATGTTGAATTTTCATTAAATGATGGTGAGGTATCAATGACCTGGCCTCCACTGCCACCTATGGCAACTAATTCCACAGATTCGTCGCCCTCTGGCTAAAGAAATTCCTCCTCATATCTGTTCTAACGGGACATCCCTCTACTCTGAGGATGTGCCGTCTGGTCCGAGACTCCCATACTATAGGAAAGCTCCTCTTCACATGCACTCTATCCAGGCCAAGAGATTGAGCAGTAGAATGCCAGCGAACGGAAGGAACGGGGTTGATGGTATCGACCCAATCAAATGCTACCAAGCCGACTGTAGAGAAGTAACTAGGCTGGGGGTAACAGAACCTATCATCGAAATTGTCTACAATCTTCTTAGGTCCATGCGCGAACAAGATGGGAAAGTTTTTCAGACAGAGAAGTCTGCCGGTGGTCCCGAGCACCGGAGGCGCTGTTCTCCCGGTACAATATTTCGCTTTCAGCTTCTGGCAACAAATGGCGACAAACCGATCAAAGTTGAACGTGACGGTAAAGCAGACAGAACAGTCTCCGGCTATATACGTCAACACCCGGATAATAGTTCATCCAGGAATTTTGTTGAGAAAGCTCAGTGGGAAATAATGATATTTGATCTGATACAAAATGACCTCAGTGATGATGACAAGTAGATCCGTCGCTGCTATGGCAACCAGGTAGCAGATGATGCAGATGAAGAGTCCGCATTTTCCCCGGGAAATGATCATAATTGCTACTAAATTCACTGCAAAAAAAAAACAACAACAACAAATAGGACAGAGCTGATAAATACTGAGCATATATGTTCTGTCCTTACACTCGATTTTATCGATAAATACCAAGAGATGCTATTTCACATCGGTTGTAATACGATTTGCAGGACTTTGACTCCAAAAGTGGATCAGGCTTGTTTCAGTACTGACGTCCGGTATCTTTCCTTCATACGGCGCATTCCATGTGTATAGTTAGTGTTGCTTCGCACGCACCATGTTTTAGTGTGTCTGTAAATTCTACAATGCATTTCTTAGGTTCAACGTATCTTGTATGGACTTCATATTTCCTCAAATTTTCTCTTAAATGTTCTTGCTGAAGTTATCCATTTTCTACTCTTCTGCTGCTCCTGAGGTCTCAATTTTCGTTCTTAATCTCTTTACGCGCTCCTCATAGAAATGGTCAGTATTTGGGAAAGCTTCACACATGATGAATTGGTCAGTCAGTTTAGACATGGAAGCAAAGCAATGCAAAATTCTCCACATGAAGTCCCTGCATGGTCCGATACAATTGCATTAACGTCTTGGCAACTCTTTTCACGTTGACCAAATATAAAGTCCTTATTGTTTTCTGCGCGTTCTCTTTGTTTTCCAGTGATTTATACACACCAGGGCTACGTTGCTCGAAGGCAGATGCGGCTTTTTTTTACTGTACTTTATATAATAGCAAGGTCCGATGTGTTGTGCGTTCAGAGATGCTCCTCTGTACACCACTGCTGTAGCTTGAATGCCTGTTGCCTTCCTATCAGTTTCAGCCAGTCTGCCTATTCTCCTCTGACCTCTTTCATTGACAGAATGTTTCACCGTTAAGACTGCCGCTCATTAGTTCTTTTATTTTCTTTGATATGTAGTACCATCCTCTGATAATTTTAGGGAAAGTTAAGCCTGAAAATCCCAGAAGATCAGCAGTTCCTGAATTCATCAAGCCCCGTCTCTTACCATCAATCTTTGCGAGGTCAATGTCAGTTAGATCACATTTCCGCCCATTCGGATGTTTGGTCTAAATACATCTGAACGTCTGGACCATGTCTGCATGTTGTTATGCATTGAGCTACTGCCCCATGATTGGTTGATTAGATATTCACTTTAAGGAGCAGGTGTATAAGTGTATATAACAATGTGGCCATTGACGGTATATTCTACAGGAATACCCCTTCCGATACACTTGCCATGACACCAGCAAACCTGGAAAACTAGGATGGGTTCGACAGCGGAATTTGCAAGAACAGAACGAGTGTTATGCACTTGGGATTAAAGTTTCTGGATGAGGGGTGAAATATGCAAAGGAAGAATTTCAGATCAAAGCGATTATGACCGAAGAGGGAAAGGAAGAAGGTCGGATGCTCAGTGGTATGCGCTCCGGACTGTTACTTATCTCCAAAATACATTTAAAAAGTAAATATTCAGTATTCTGTGTCTCAGATAGAAATTAAAATATACATGAAAATCCCGATGATTTCGAGTGGAACCAAACTCTGGTCTAGTTTGGCTACATCTGGAGTATTGCAAACGGTTCTGATCACCACTCTGTAGGAAGGATGTTGAGGTTTAGGGAAGGATGCGGAAGAGGCCCCTGGGTGAGAGGACATGTGCTATCATGGGAGGCTGGATAATCCCGGGTTGTTTTCTCTGGAGCGCCATAAGATGACGGGAGATCTGATAAAGGTTTATAAGATTATGAGACGCATGGATAAAATAAACAGGGAGTATCTTTTGCACGGGGCAGAATTGCCTCACACAAGACAGCACGCATTGAAGGTGAACGGGAGTAGCTTCAAGACGGATGTAGGGGTAAGTTCGATATTTCGAGAGTGGTTGGTACTTGGAATGCGCTGCCCCGTATGTTGCTAACGGGCAAATACATTGGAGGCTTTTAAGAGATACTTGCGTAGGTACATGGATGTAAGAAAAATGAAGGGATATGGAAATGGTGCACGTAGTAGGAACTAGTGTTTGTGTATTTTTGATGAAATTTTAGCTTATTCAGCACAACACTCTGTGTCCAATGTTCTGCTCCTGAGCTGTACTGTTCAAAGTTCTATGTTCTAGGACCGTGATTGAGAGATCAGTCTTTTCTTACCTTTGTTTACAAGATGGTGAACGCCATGTTGCCATGTACTTGGGTGACAACAATTGGGGACTTTGTTCAGTGACTGTAAGTAATGCCAAATACAGTGACGTCAAAGAGGTCTCTGTGGGATTTCCCTCTGGTCTAAATAAGGACCTCCATTCCTCGCGCTGCTTCACACGGTCAACGAGGAACCTTCACTTAACCGAGAGAAGTGAAACTATGAAGTCGATCACATTCACCGCACACTGGCTAGAAGTTGTACGAATCAAGAAGGTTTTCGAGGCTGTTCAAAAGGTTTACTATCCGGTTCTCGCAGCTGTGGTCGTACCGCGTAAGCATCGCAGGCCATTATTGCATTCTTTTGTCTATTATAGAATGCGCTGTTGTAATATTATATGTGCGTACTGTATTATACAATGACAGACCCATGCCCAACACCGGCACTGCACCTCGGTGGGGATGGATCTGCTATCGTCTGTGGGAGGATGGGAGTATTTCAGTTACTTAGAGCAAGCGGTACTCGGGATTTGGCTTGCTGGAGCGGCGAAGAGTTGGAAACGGCTATTCATACTGTACCCCAAATAAGTAATAATAATAATTGATTAGACAGGATGAGCGTTAAAATGGTGACAGTGCAGTTCAAAGTGGTCTTGATAATGTAGCTGGTTTACCTCCGTGATTTGAATCAGTGGTATTGGAGTGATATATTGCCGCATGCTGAGAACAATTTTATCCGCAGAAAAGAAGACTAAGTTAATGTACGGGCCATTGAAGCCATACACACAGTGGCCACGTTGTAAAGTTAGGAGCCTCCTGTAACCAATAATTGTGTTCGTGGTCTTCTGACGCTGCAGCCCATGCACTTTCTGCTCCTGCATATGCGCTCCGTAGTTCTGTTGTGGCAAAAGTTCGTGCACCGACAGGTTACACGGTCGCACGCTGATGCTACTCTACATTTTATTGACACTTTAGTTTATTTATGGAACAGCCACTTCCGGCCTAACGGCCCTATGGTAATCAGTCCAGCCGTTTAACGCAATAAAAATAAACGCTTTAACAGCTGCGCTACCGTGGCGCCCCATCTCACTGATCAGACTGCACTTGACACT
Source organism: Hemitrygon akajei (assembly GCF_048418815.1). Lineage (NCBI taxonomy): Eukaryota > Metazoa > Chordata > Chondrichthyes > Myliobatiformes > Dasyatidae > Hemitrygon > Hemitrygon akajei. The sequence continues at coordinate 23,032,325 of NC_133147.1, read as the reverse complement.
TGCGTATGCAACATTCTTGCTCAATTTTACCTTCTTTGCAGTTAACCTGACGACAATTACGATCCTGTCCCGAGGCAAGTGCGGCTTGTCAAGATGCGTTACTCGCTACCTGGTGGCCATGGCAGCGGCGGATCTCCTGATGGTCATCCTGGACCTGATACTGAGGATTCCGTGCAATCCCTCCCAGTCTGTAACATCCACGCTGCCCTGCTGTTCGCAGCTACGGATTGTTCTGTCTGGTTCACCGTCACTTTCACCTTTGATCGATTTGTAGCCATTGCATGCCAGAAGTTAAAAGCGAAATACTGCACAGAGAGAACGGCGGCAGTAGTGATCGGGTCGGTGACTGTGCTGAGCTGTTTAAAGAACATCTTCTGGTATTTTATGCTGACGGGGCGATACCTGCTGACGAACTTTCCCTGGTTTTGTGCAGTAGTGGACAGTGTTCGCTCCTCGCGTATTTGGGCAATAGCAGAGTTGATTGAGTACGTTATTACTCCGGGAGTCCCGTTCGTTCTGATTCTACTGCTTAACACCTTAACAGTGCGGCACATTCTGGCCGCAAACAGAGCGCGCCGGAGACTCATGGGGCGGAACAGCGGAGACTACGGGCAGAGTTCCAAAGACCCGGAGATGGAGAGCCGTAGGAAATCAGTCATTTTGCTCTTAGTTATCTCGGGCAATTTCATAATTTTGTGGTCACCTTTCATCGTGTATGCTATCTGCTATCGGATACTGGCGTTAGGGCATCTCTCTGTGGATATCAATATCATCGTTAAGCAGATTGGATTCATGCTACAGCTCCTGAGTTGCTGCACCAACACTGGCATTTACGCCGTGACCCAGAGTAAGTTCAGAGGGGAGTTGAAAAAAGCGGCGAAATATCCCTTCACTGCAATTTTCAAATTTATAAAATGAAAAGGTTTTAAAAGTCAAAACTAAACGTTGCGGGACAAGGAAGTTTGGGGATCGATGTTCTAGTTGATTGTTGCTTCAATTTTTTATTGTGCGGTGAGATTGGTATTTGGGGATGGTGTTTCTTCTCCGTTTCGTGCGGGTTGACGGCCGTGTTGCCGTTCTTTTATTTCCTTGGATTTGTGGCGATCTGGAGAGGAAGAATCACGGGATTCAAAGATTCAAAAATGAACCTTCGAAATCGGAGCTTTTGAATCTTAGAAGAGTTTGGCTGAACGCTGGTCTTACTGTTAACTTTGGGGGAATACCACGATACTTTGGCAAAGAGAGTCGTAAACTCAGAGAAGAACATCGCCGCAAAATGCCCTTTCGCCCATCTCGTCCAAGCCGATCCATTATTCTGCCATCGACCTGCACCAGGACCATAGCCCTGCGTACCCCTGCCTTCAACGTACTGAATACAACTTCTTTTTAACGTAAAAATAGAGCTCGCAAATGCTAGTTGTGTTGGCAGGTTCTCACCGCCCTCTGATTGAAGAAGTTTCCCATTATAATTTAACATTTCACCCTTAACACATGATCTCTAGATGTAGTCGTAGGAACATAGAAAACATTCAGCAGAGTACAGGCACTACCTTAGAAATTACTAAGCTTACCCATAGCCCTCTATTTTTCTAAGCTACGTGTACCTATCCAAAAATCTCTTGGAAGACTCCATCGTATCCGCCTCCACCACCGTTGCCGGCAGCCCATTCCACGCACTCACCACTCTCTGAGTAAAAGACTTACCCCTGACATCTCCTCTGTACCTACTCCCCAGCACCTTAAACCTGAGTCCTCTTGTGGCAACCATTTCAGTCCTGGGAGAAAGCCTCTGATTAGCCTCTGACTTGAACAATGCCTCTCATAATCCTATACACCTCCGTCAGGTCACCTACATCCCCCGTCGCTCCAAGGAGAAAAGGCCGAGTTCACTCAACCTGTTTTCATAAGGCATGCTCCCCAATCCAGGCAACACCCTTGTAAATCTCCTCTGCACCCTTTCGATAACTTCCACATTCTGAGGCGACCAGAACTGAGCACTGTACTCCAAGTGGGGTCTGACCAGGGTCCTATATAGCTACAACATTATCTCTCGGCTCCTAAATTCAATTCCACGTTTAATGTCGGCCAATACACCGTATGGCTTCTTTACCTCGGAGTCAACCTGCGCAGCTGCTTTGAGCGTCCTATGGACTCGGACCCCAAGAGTCTTACCATTAATACTACATTCTGCCATCATATTTGACCTGCCAAAATGAACCACCACGCTTATTTGAGTTGAACTCCATCTGCCACTTCCAGGCAAGTTTTGCATCCTATCAATGTGTTGCTGTATCCTCTGACAGCCCTCCACACTATCCACAATACCCCCAAACTCTGTGTCATTAATAAACTTACCAACCCATCCTTCCACTTACTCGTCCAGGTCATGTATAAAAATCACGTAGAGTAAGCGTCCCAGAACAGATCCCTGAGGCACACCACTGGTCGTCGACCTCCATGCAGAATATGATCCGTCTACAATCATTATTTGCCTTCAGTGGGCAAGCCGTTGTAGATCCACAAAGCAATGTCCCCTTGGATCCCATGCCTCCTTACCTTCTCAGTAAGCCTTGCATTGGGTACCTTATCAAATACCTTACTGAAATCAATATACACTAGATCTACTGCTTTTCCTTCATCAATGTGTTTATTCACATCCTCAAAAAATTCAATAAGGCTCGTAAGCCACGATCCGCCCTTCACTAAGCCAACCTGACTATTCCTAATCATATTAGACCTCTCCAAATGTTCATAAATACTGCCTCTCAGGATTTTTTCCATCAGCTTACCAACCACTGAAGTAAGATTCGCTGGTCTATAATTTCCTGGGCCGTCTCTTCTCGCTCTCTTGAATACGGGAACAATATCCGCAATCTGCCAGTCTTCCGGAACCTCTCCCGTCCCCATTGATGATTCAAAGATCATCGCCAGTGGCTCAGCAATCTGCTCCTTCGTCTGCCACAGTAGCCTGGGGTACATCTCATCCGGTCCCGGCGATCTATCCGCCTTGATACTTTCGAAAAGCTCCAGCACATCCTCTTCCTCAATATCTACATGCTCAAGCTTTTCAGTCTGCTGTAAGTCATCACTGATCCTTTTCTGAAGTAAATACTGAAGTAAAGTATTCATAAAGTACCTTTGCTATTTCCTCCGGTTCCATACACACTTTTCCACCGTCACACTTTATACGTCCTATTCTTTCACGTCTTATCACCTTGCTATGCATATACTTGTAGAATGCCTTGCCGTTTTCTTTAATCCTTCCAGCTAAGGCCTGCTAATGGCCCCTTCTGGCTCTCCTAATTTCCTTTTGAATCTCCTCCAGTTAGCCTTATAATCTGCTAGAGCACTAACAGTACCTAACTCTCTGAAACATTTGTAAGCTTTTCTTTTCATCTTGACTCGATTTATTACAGCCTTTGTACACTACGGTTCCTGTACCTTACCATAAATTACCTGTCTCATTGAAACGTACTTATTTAGAACTCCACACAAATATCCCCTGAACATTTCCCACATTCCTTCCGTACTTTTCCCTGAGAATATCTCTTCCCAGCTTAAGCTTCCAATCTCCTGCCTTATAGCCTCGTAATTCCCCTTGCTCCAGTTAAACGCTTTTCTAATTTGTCTGTTCCTATCTCTTTCCAATGCTGTGAGATAGAATTATGATCACTATATCCAAAATCTCTCTCATTGAGAGATCTGACACCTGACCAGGTTGATTTCCCAATACCAGATCAAGTACAGCCTCTCCTCTTGTAGGCTTACGCATACATTGTATCAAGAAACCTTTCTGAACACACCTAACAAACTCCACCCCATCTAAACTCCTTGCTCCATGGAGATGCCAATCAATATTTTGGAAATTAAAATCTCCCATCACGACAACTCTGTTATTATTACACTTTTCCAGGATCTGTTTCCCTATCTGCTCCTTGATATCCCTGTTACTATTGGGCGGCCTATAAAAAACACCCAGTAAAGTTCTTGGCCCCTTCCTGTTCCTAAGATCCACCCACAGATACTCCATAGACAATCCCCTTTTCTGCAGCCGTGACACCACCTCTGATTAACGCTGATTAACGCTGCTACGCCCCCACCTCTTTTGCCTCCCTCCCTGTCCTTTCTGAAACATCTAAAACCCGGCACTTGAAGTAACCATTCCTGTCCCTTAGCTATCCAAGTTTCTGTAATGGCCACCACGTCATACCTCCAAGTACTGATCCACGGTCTAAGCTCATCCGCTTCGTTCACAATACTCCTTGCGTTAAAATAGACACATCTCAAACCGGCCGTCTGAGTGCATCCCTTCTCTATCACTTGCATAGCTCCCTCTCGCATTGTCTGCAAGCTTTTTCTATTTGTGACCCAACCGCCTCTTCCCCAGTCTCTTCAGTTCGGTTCCAGCCCCCCAAAAAATTCTAGTTTAAACTCTCCCCAGTAGCCTTAGCAAACCTTCCCGCTAGGATATTGGTTCCTCTGAGATTCAAGTGCAACCCGTCATTTTTTTATACAGGTCATACCTGTCCCAGAAGAGGCCCCAACTGAACTAGAAATCCGAATCCCTGCCCCCTGCTCAAATCCATCAGCCACGCATTTATCCTCCACCTTATTCTATTCCTATTCTTCACCGTCGCGTCACACAGGCAGTAATCCAGAGATTACTACCTTTGCGGTCCTGCTTCTCAACTTCCTTCCTAACTCCCTGTAGTCTTTTTTTCAGGGCCTCTTCTCCTTTCCGACCTATGTCATTGGTACCACTATGTACCACGACCTCTGGCCGTTCTCCCTCCCACTGCAGAATCTCGTGGACATGTGAAACATCCCGACCCTGGCATCTGGGAGGCAAACTACCATCCGAGTTTCTCTCCTGCGTCCACAGAATGGCCTGTCTGACCCCGACCCCCTAACTATATAGAGTCCCCTATCACTACTGCCATCCTCTTCCTTCCCCTACCCTTCTGATCCACAGGGCCGGACTCTATGCCAGAAGCACGCCCACTGTTGCTTTCCCCAGGTTGTCTGAGCCCCCGAACAGTACTCGAACAGGATTACTATTGCCATTACCCACTTGTTTGTCTCCCGTGGCCCCGGTGTGATCACCTGCCTAGAAATCCGTTCTATCACCTCCTCACTCTCCCTGACCAGACGAAGGTCATCGAGCTGCAGCTCCATTTCCCTAACGCGGCTCGTTAGGGGCTGCTGCTGGACATACCGGGCGCAGATATAGTCGTAAACACAAAGTACACTGCAGATGCTGGGGTGAAAGCAGCACGTACAACACGCTAGAGGAACTCGGCAGGTCGGGCAGCATCCGTGAAAACAAGCAGTCAACCTTTCGGGCCGAGACCTTTCGTCAGGACTGAAGAGGGAGGGGGCAGGGGCCCTATAAAGAAAGTGGCGTTAGGGTGGGAAGGAGAAGGCTGGCAGGTGAAAAACCAGTAAGGGGAAAGATTAAGGGGTGGGGGAGGGGAAGCAGCGAGGGGATAGGCAGGAAAGTTGAAGAAGCAATGTAAGGGGAAAGCTCCTTGTATTCCTCTGCAACACAATATAATGCAAATTCATCGTCCCTCAAACACACACACACACACACACACACACACATACACACACACACACACACACACACACACACACACACACACACACACACACACACACACACACACACACACACTCACTCAAAGGATGTGGAACAGAAACTTTCAGCACAACGAGCCACGACATCTGGCAACCATCCAATTTAATCCTTGCCCAATTACAGGACAATTTCCAATGAACAATTAACGTACTTTGCAATTAACGTATGTCTTATGACCCTGGGTGGAAACCAAGCACCCTGGGGAAACTCAAGCATTGACTGGGAGAACGTACAAGCAGCTTGCAGATGACGGCCAGGGTAATCACTGAACTTCTGAACGCCCAGGGCCGAAAACAGCGTCGTTCTAACCACTGCGCAGCTCTAAGGAACTCTGCAGGCACGCAGCATCTATAGAGCGGAATAAACAAGTTAACGTTCAGCCCGAGACGTCGACTGATTTATTTATTTTGTATATTTTTTATCATAACGACGTTGAATCATATCTCTTTATTAAAGAATAACAGATCATGCATCGATACAAACCAGAGAGGATCCAGGTGTGTGTGTGTGTGTGTGTGTGTGTGTGTGTGTGTGTGTGTGTGTGTGTGTGTGTGTGTGTGTGTGTGTGTGTGTGTGTGTGTGTGTGTGTGTGGTGTGTGTGTGTGTGTGTGTGTGTGTGTGTGTGTGTGTGTGTGTGTGTGTGTGTGTGTGTGTGTGTGTGTGTGTGTGCCCTGTTTTTCGAACAGTGTGAAAAGCAGAAGGCAACAATGTTTTGAGATCAGTGTGAGAACCAGCCTACAGTCCCGAGAGTAGATAACGGTGAAAAACATGTTTGTCCTGACAAATACCGTGATAAATGATTCTTGAAGTGATCTTAAAGGTATATATATGCGAGAGAGAATCTTAGGATTATTTATTTAACTCTTATAAAGTAACTTCTTATAACGTTTAACACGAGTCTAGCTCCTTCTATGCTTGTGAGTACCTCTTGCACCTGAATTAGACAAGAACAAAGAACACAAATTAAAATATATCCATTGCAATTGCCTTATCAGGGTCAACAGCTCAATCAGATAGAAAAGCGACGCAAATGTCGGTATGCTTCCGGATCCAGCACAGCATTGCCCACAGCTTACCATCCCTAACTCTATGGCACGAAACGGAGCACCAGGAAGAAACCAATTCGGCCACGGGGAGAATGTACAAACGCCTTTCATACCGCTGCAGGAATTGAACGCCAAAGTTGCAGGTGGCTCTGCACAACATTGCGAAAACGTGCAACCGCCGTTTCCCATCTAAACACCGATTGTCCTGTGGGACCTGACGGGAGATGCGCGTGAGTCAACTTCCTGCATGAACCGCAGAAGAATTTCATATGTTCCACATCACTCACATCCACCAGAGGGCGCTGAACACTGCTGTTGCTTCCATTTCCCTGTCTCGCCAACGAACACCAAAGGGAATAAAACTTAACAGCGCTCGCCTTTCTCATCGAAGCGCAATACTCGCGAAAGGTGGCACATTTGTGAGTGGCATTCTGACCTCATATATCTCATCTATAAAATCTTTTCTAAGGCATTAGCCAGGCGGCACTTGGTGCATTGTGATCAGGTTTGAGCACCGATCTGAGAAAGGATGTGATGCATTGGAGAGGGTCCAGAGGACGTTCACGGGAATAATTCAAGAATGACAGGGCTAACAAATGAATAGTGTTTGATGGCTCTGTGTCTGTTACTGTCTCCAGGAATGAGGGAGGATCTGATTGAAACCCATCGAATATTGAAGGGTCCGGATAGCCAGGATATTGCCTGTATTTGGAGAGTTTAGCACCAGGAGGCAGAGCCTCAGAACTGAGGGACGTCCATGTAGAACAGAGGTGCGGAAAAGTTTCTTCAGCCAGAGGGTGATGAATGTGTGGAATTCATTGCCACAGATGGCTGCGCATGGTAGGTCATTGGGTATATTTGAGGAAGCTTACAGGGAGAAAACAGAAGAATGGGACTGAGTGGGATAATAGTTCAGCCATGATGTACTAGCGGAGAAGACTCGATGGGCCAAATGGGCGAAAAACTGATCCTAGGTCTTATGGTTTCTCAGAGTAGCGTTGGAGGAGTTGTGACGGAGGTCACTGCAGTGCGTACTCAGAAGAAGTTGATGACACTGCTTTCGGAGGGTTTAGTAGGCCACAGGTAGTTAAAAAATAAAAAGTCCACATGCATTTTCTGGTACATTTCAGAAACTGATAAGATGGAAAAATACTGATTTGAACACTTCACTAACTTTAAATGAGAATTGGTTTTATTCACACAGTTGTCAGTTCAAGGTAAAGAGATTTTTCAATCCATTTCAATCCGTGTAAAAAACATCCTGTGTTTGCCATTTCATTGAAGAGATTACATGGGGCATCCACAATAATTTGAAGTTGGATGATAGAGCGAACAATAGCATCATTGACTTTCTCCGGTTCTCCACCTCTGAGTCCTTCTTCTTCTCGTTGCTGCTGCGGAGACCTTGGCGAACCCGGTTTGCTGCTATGATGTGTCTCGGAATGTCAGCCCGTTGAACAGAAGAATTAAACCAATTGGTAACAACGGTGTTATAATTCTGTCGACAATTTCCACATCTTTATTCGGATTTAAAGATGCAACGTCACGGCACATGGTTGATTATGACATGGGGCTCTATCGCGAAGTAAAACGGGACACACCTCGCACAGCTCACTGTGCTGACCACAACGATGATCACCGTCGCCGTCTTTTCTCTGCAGTACCTTTTCTGCAATTTCTGACAACAAATTGCCATAAAGTGGTCAAAAGTGAAAGCCACCGTGAGCCAGACGGAACAGTCCATGGCGGCGACCCTCAGGATAAGTGCCACCGAGCAAATCGGGGTAATGAGCAGCGTTGTGGAGTAAACGTAGATGTTATTTATCTGCTCCACTCCGGCGGCAATAATCACCACCGTTAGGTCTGCCCCTGCCATCCCCACCAGGTAACGGGTGATGCAGTTGGAGAGACCACATTTCCTTCGTGAGAGGATCTCATTTGCCATTAAGTTATCTGCAAGAAAAGAACCAAACAGCATGTTAGCTGCAAACGTCCGCAAAGCGATTCAATTTTATTCATTGGATTAAATTACTTTATTTATTTCCTTCTGCTCAGGTCCTTACTAAATTTCAGATTTCTAAACCAATTAAACTCCAACGTGGAACCAGACAAGGATGTCCACTGAGCCCTTTGCTTTTTGATTTGGTGTTAGAACCTTCAGCAATTGCCTTTCGGGAGTCTAAAGATATCACCGGTATGTTACAGAAAGGTACTATTCATAAAGTCTCGCTTTATGCTGATGGCCTGTTGCTTTTTATATCTAATGTTACAACTTCTTTACCCTCTATGTTTCCTTTACTGACTAATTTTAGTCAGTTTTCAGGATATGAATTGAATTTACATAAGAGTGAATTGTCTCCTTTAAATAATTTGATACCAACCGATATTAACCTTCATTTTAAAATTATACGAAAACAATTTACATATTTGTGTGTAACAATCATTAAGAGTTATTGAGATCTGTTCAAAGAAAGTTGTCTAACAATGAGTTACGTGAAAAAGACACTTTCTAATTGATCGCCTCTCTTCTTATCATTGATTGGTCGAATCAATTCAATTAAAATTAATATTTTACCTGAATTTATATACGCTTTTCGAACCGTACCTGTTTTTATTCCTAAGTCATTTGTTGATTCCTTATATTCGATTCTTTCTTCCTATATATGGAAGAACAGAAAACCCCGATTAAATAAAGCCCACCTTCAAAAAATTAAACAGAATGGAGGCCTTGCTCTACCCAATTTTGTTATATTATTGGGCAATTGACATCGAAATCTTAAAGTTCTGGTTATATTATATTAATCGTGAAGATTGTCCAATGTTGGTCTTTTTGGAAGCCAACTCTACTACGAAATTTTCTATTACTTCGCTTCTTGGACCCTCTCTTCCTTTATCTTTAAATAAATTAACTGACTGTTTGGTGGTTAAACACACTTTGACGGTATGGCTACAGTTTTGAAAACATTTCGGTTTATTGAGATTTTCCCTTTCTAGTCCTATTTTTTTCCCATTTTTAAAACCATCTACGACCGAACTGTTTTTTTAGAAAATGTGATACATTAGGCATTAAAGGATTTCAAAATCTGTTTGCTGGAGGGAATCTTTCTTCTTTTGAGCAGACCCAGTGAAATATAACCTATCAAATACCCACTGTTTTCGACATTTCTGTCGGGGTCCCAGAGTTCAGGCAGTTCTCTACAGATTAGAGATGTTTTTAAGATCAAAACTACATACATTACTGTCGGGTTCCGGTCCGGTTTGGAGCCCGCGTTCCGGGACTTCATCTGGTCCACGGACACGGGACTCGGGGTCTTGCAGCCGTCCCTCTCGTCACCTTTGAGCCAGTTAGGATCCTCCTGGATTAAGGAGGCACACCTGTGGCCAATTCAGCTGCAGGTGTTTATAACGGGCCTTGGGACTGAGACCAGGGGTTGGTCGATTATTCTGTCTGCTGCTCTCTACCGGCTCCGTATTCAGCTCCGTATCCTGTTTACCCTGCCCGTGTTCTGATCTGCTCCGTATCCTGCTTACCCCCGCCCGGGTTCTGATGTGCTCCTCATCCTGTTTACCCTGCCCGGGTTCTGATCTGCTCCGTATCCGGTTTACCCTGCCCTGTTGCTGATCTGCTGCACTTCCTATTTACCGTGCCCGGGTTCTGATCTGCTCCATATCCTGTTTACCCTGCCCGGGTTCTGATCTGCTCCGTATCCGGTTTACCCTGCCCGGGTTCTGATCTGCTCCGTATCCGGTTTACCCTGCCCTGGTTCTGATGTGCTCCTCATCCTGTTCACCCTGCCCGTGTTCTGATCTGCTCCGTATCCGGTTTACCCTGCCCTGTTGCTGATCTGCTGCACTTCCTATTTACCGTGCCCGGGTTCTGATCTGCTCCATATCCTGTTTACCCTGCCCGGGTTCTGACCTGCTCCGCATCCCGTTTACCCTGTCCGGGTTCTGATCGGCTCCATATCCTGTTTACTCTGCCCGGGTTCTGATCTGCTCCATATCCCGTTTACCCCCGCCCGGGTTCTGATCTGCTCCGCATCCTGTTTACCCTACCTGGGTTCTGATCTGCTCCGCATCCTGTTTACCCCGCCCGGGTTCTGACCTGCTCCACATCCTGTTTACTCTGTCCGGGTTCTGACCTGCTCCGCATCCTGTTTACCCTGCCCGGGTTCTTTCTGCTCCATATCCTGTTTACCTTGCCCCGGGTTCCGATCAGCTCCGCAGCCTGTTTACCCTGTCCGGGTTCTGACCTGCTCCGCATCCTGTTTACCCTGCCCGGGTTCTGATCTGCTCCAAATCCTGTTTACCCTGCCCGGGTTCTGACCTGCTCCGCATCCCGTTTACCCTGCCCGGGTTCTGATCTGCTCCATATCCTGTTTACCCCGCCCGGGTTCTGACCTGCTCCGCATCCTGTTTACCCTGCCCGGGTTCTTTCTGCTCCATATCCTGTTTACTCTGTCCGGGTTCTGACCTGCTCGGCATCCTGTTTACCCCGCCCGGGTTCTGACCTGCTCCACATCCTGTTTACTCTGTCCGGGTTCTGATCTGCTCCGCATCCTGTTTACCCCGCCCGGGTTCTGACCTGCTCCACATCCTGTTTACTCTGTCCGGGTTCTGACCTGCTCGGCATCCTGTTTACCCCCGCCCGGGTTCTGACCTGCTCCGCATCCTGTTTACCCTGCCCGGGTTCTGATCTGCTCCATATCCTGTTTACCCTGCCCGTGTTCCTTTCTGCTCCGCAGCCTGTTTACCCCTGCCCAGGTTCTGACCTGCACTGTATCCTGTTTACCCTGCCCGGGTTCCGATCTGCTCCGCAGCCTGTTTACCCCGCCCGGGTTCTGACCTGCTCCACATCCTGTTTACTCTGTCCGGGTTCTGACCTGCTCGGCATCCTGTTTACCCCGCCCGGGTTCTGACCTGCTCCGCATCCTGTTTACCCTGCCCGGGTTCTTTCTGCTCCATATCCTGTTTACCTTGCCCGGGTTCCGATCTGCTCCGCAGCCTGTTTACCCTGTCCGGGTTCTGACCTGCTCCGCATCCTGTTTACCCTGCCCGGGTTCTGATCTGCTCCAAATCCTGTTTACCCTGCCCGGGTTCTGACCTGCTCCGCATCCTGTTTACCCTGCCCGGGTTCTGATCTGCTCCATATCCTGTTTACCCTGCCCAGGTTCTGATCTGCTCCAAATCCTGTTTACCCTGCCCGGGTTCTGACCTGCTCCGCATCCTGTTTACCCTGCCCGGGTTCTGATCTGCTCCATATCCTGTTTACCCTGCCCGTGTTCCGATCTGCTCCGCAGCCTGTTTACCCTGCCCGGGTTCTGACCTGCACTGTATCCTGTTTACCCTGCCCGGGTTCCGATCTGCTCCGCAGCCTGTTTACCCTGCCCGGGTTCCGATCTGCTCTGTATTTATTCTGTCCAGGTTTGTCCTGTTCCCCTGCTTTTTCTCCTATGCGCTGGACCCGCTGCTCCGCCCATTTTGCCTTGCTCGCACTGTCGTCTGTCTGGCTGCCTCTCCCAGACTCCCTGTGGATCATGGCTGTCGTGCTGGTCACCCTGGACCTGGTCCCCGTTCTACCCATTTGCCTCCGTCGGGCAGATCCGGCCGGACTGCCGCTGCCCTGTGGGACATTCTGCCCTTTCCTATCCTTTGCCTCCGTCGGCAGGCCCGACCGGCCTGCCGCTGCCCGGCGGGGTGTTCTGCCCCTTCCCCCCTCCCCCACGCTTCCGATGTGTTGTGCCCCGCACCTGCCTAGGAGTCCGCGTCTTTCCCAGGCCGCTGTGTTTCCGCCTGGGAGGAGGCCCTACCCGGGACATATGCGGCCCGCCCAGGGGGAGCTCTCCTACAGCCAAGCCATGTACCTCAAGACCCCCGCATTCTGCCCGAACTCTGGTATCCTCCTGCCTCACCTGACTCTGGGATCCTGCTCTGCCAGCCCGACTAAGACTCTCTGTCTGCCTGAACCCCAGCATTACCCCTTGCATGCCATGGCATCCCCCTCCTGTCCTACCCCCAGTACTTCAGTGCCTGCGTTCTGCACTTGGGTCCATTCCTGTCCCCGTTCCTGACACATTTCCTACCAGCCCGGATAAAAACATAATAGATTTATTTTTTTTTTTAATTTGAAACCTTTTGATAATGGCTCAATATCTTATATTTGTGGTCTGTTGTTGGGATTGAGAATGAATCCTTTAGAAATTTTTTTTAAAAGATTGGGAAAAAGGTTTTACAGACTTCATTATTTGATGAGGCCTGGAGGGCTATTTCAAAATGGTTAATTCTTCATCATTATGTGCTCGTCATTCCCTCCTACAATTTAAAGTGTTATATAGGGCTCATATGTCTAAAGACAAGGTCCCTTTTTTTTCAGATATATCTCCTTATTGAGGTAGATGTAATAATGCTGAGTCTTCATTAATTCATATTTTTAGTCATGTTCGAGACTTGAAAAATATTAGAAATAGGTATTCCGAACTTTTTCGGGACTTTTAAAAGTTAATTTTAAGCCCGATCCTTTGAGTGCCTTATTTGGTAATGTCGAGGAAAGAGCTATATTTCTGCAGCCTTCTCATTTCCAGCTACTAGTTTTTAGTTCTCTTTTGGCTAGGAGGGCGATCTTGCTTAAATGGAAGAAGGTTGACCCACCCCTCCTCCCCACACACATGCTCAATGGTTAAGCGATTTTGTGACATGTTGAAATTTAGAGAAGGTTCGTTGTTCGATTTCTGATTCTAACCAAGATTTTCAAACGCTATGGGGACCCTTATGAACTATTTTACAAAGATTTGAACTGTTATTGTTGTTAGAATATTGAACTGGACTATTATAATAAAACACTTTTTTTTCTCTTCTCTTCTCTCCTTTTTTTTACCAACCACCTTTGTCTTGGTAGTGGGTGTAGATATTTTTTATAATATAATTAGCAATATTATTGTATTTCATAATTCAATTTATTTTATTTGATTGATCATGAATATGGTATATCGTGATTGTATCAGTGTGATATATATAGTGCATTTTCTGCTATCTTATTTAGATTTATAGTATCCTTATAAATTCTGTATTTGTGTATATGAAATTTAATTTTAAAAAATATTGGAAAGAAGAGATGCTATCGCCTACCGGTCAGTTTATGTTACACAGGGGCGACGGAGGAGAACCCAAGTGCAGGACACTGGCACATTGACTCAGTTGGGGAGGCTGACGTAGACCCGAACGTAGAGCAGAAAACCAGAGGGATCTTGACAAGGAAACAGGATTCACAGGGACTCTCTAGAAACTAGAGCGGAACTTCGAATTACCGGTTCTAATGGGAACAGGGAATGAAGTATCACACGAGAATTGACCAACGAATTGGCAACCTGTGATAGAGTCGCCATTGTATTTATTTCCCAGTCTCTGATGCAGGCCAGATGTACGGTAATTGGGTAACTGGCAGCAATTGACTGAAATTGGGGCATGATCAGGGAGAAAGAAGTGTTAAAGGGGAACGGCCAACCGGAACCATGACAGCTTGGAAGTCACTGAGATCAAATGCCTTCCCCAATCGGAACAGCAACTGACCGTCTTGACCATGGTTGCATGTTTTACGCATTGTGTTCCTGCCACGTGACTCCAGTTTCAAATCACTTGATCGCTGCTACCTCAGTGTAGATCTGCCTCGGCAGTTGGAGAAACTATTTCAGAAAGGGAAAGCTGATATCAGGGAAAATGAACTGGAGTATATCGAACGTCCGTGCTGTTATTGAGAAAAATACTGACTCGCGTACTTTCAGAGAGCAAATAGCAGAAATTTCAAACTTCCCACATTTCAAGAATCTTTAATGTATTTTCTGCACAACAAGTGTAAAGGAGAACGAAATACTTGTTACTCCGCATCCGATTAGCAGAAATAAGAAACGTAATAAGACAAATAAAAGTATTGCTAAAAGCACCATAAACATAAATACATAATATAGCTTGCATACAGGGATTGATTATAAGACCATAAGTGACGCTGGGAACAGTCGTGGCTCTACATCGAGTGACTGTGGACAAGAAATGATCCAGCGGCGGTTGGAGTGCGGAGAGGTGTGACAGTGGGTTCAATTGTTTATCAGCCTAACTACTTGGGGAAAGTAGCGGTTTTGTGTCCAAGTCGTCCTGCCCTGGATGCCCCGAGGCATCCTCCCTGATATGTATGGGATACACAATCTATTAGCAGGGTGGGTGGGATCCTTCCTCATGTTACTGGCCCCCATTCTGGTACCTTGCTGAAAGTATGCCCTCTATGGCGGGTAAGCTGGTACACAAGAGGGGAAAATCAAAATGCTGCCCAATCTGAAATGGTGTTCCATGTGCGAGTGGGACAGGGTGGAGTGATCTCGGTATCATAATCGTCTCCTAAGTGCACAATGCAGTCATCTCCCTCGCAATACCCCCTACGATATTCCGAAAACCCATATCAGCATTGGACCATAACCAAGGAGTAGAAATAGGCCACTCGGCCCGTCGACTCTCTCGAGGCTGATTTATTCTCTCAACTCATTCTCCCTGGCAGCTTTCTCACTGTCGGCTTTAACCAAACAACCTCCGCCTCAGGTATACCCACTGCCTTAGCCTCCACAGCCGTCTGTGGCAAATAATTCCACAAATTCACCTCCCTCTCTCTCTCTCTCTCTCTCTCTCTCTCTCTCTCTCTCTCTCTCTCTCTCTCTCTCTCTCTCTCTCCCTCCCTCCCTCCCTCCCTCCCTCCCTCTCTCTCTCTCTCTCTCTTTCGTCACAGAGTGCTGAATCTGTGGAGGCCAAGTTGACAGATTCATGATTAGTCAGGGCTTGGAGGGATTCAGGTAGAAGGCGGGAATTTGATGCTGGACGGGAAATTGAATCAGCCTTGATGAAATGGCGGAGCAGACTCGATAGGCCAAATGGCCGGGATCTGCTGCTCTCGCTTGCGTCTTCTAACCTGCGGAAAGTTTCCTTACTTCAATGTTACTTTAGCGTGGTTCGTCCATTTAGGATAATACTATTGGAGCAAGGAAGTTTATTTGCTACGTGGTTTGGGGTACGGTCTATGTCTGTCTTTCCCTCATATCCAGCTGACAATCTCTACCCGGAAGAGGGTCCAATTCTTTTAACGAATTATATCCAGCATCCCCGTATAACCCAACAGAAAACAAAGTTTCTCTTGAATGGCTCACGTGTCTTTATTTTAATTATCTTGCTGTCGTGTCGGAGACGTCTGAGCGCCCTCCCAGTATCGGACAGTGTTTCACCCAGCCCATGGCAGACCAGGGGACTGGGTCACGGCTTCGTAAGTCCAATGTTAGCTCTTTTTTAACAGCTGCGCGGAGCAACTATTGCTCTGAGCAGGAAATTATTAAATGGCCTCAAATCTGCGCGGTATTTTTGTATCGATTCTATGAATATTTAGAATGAAAACTCACAGACTTTCACCGTATTTGCTAATTTAAGGGTATTATGAAACATTGTACATTTCAGCGGCGTAAGGGGCAGTAAGTATTTGAAATGAAATACAGTAAAACGAAGAAATCCACTCACGTTTCGTAAACATTTCTCTCGTCTGTCTTCATAACAAATCCGTTGTCTATAAACACTGTCCACATCAATTCCGCATCCAGATGAAAGATCTGACCATGAAAGATTAGACCATCAAATTTGGATTTACATTTGAGTGGATGCATAAGACTCTATCTGCGCTCGCAGTCAGCAAGAGAAGCTTGAAATTTTCCATCACTGTCATCGAGAACAGACAGTTCTTCAAATTCTTCGTTCCTAAGCACGTAGTTTAACATATCACTGAACATCTTAATTGAACCAGTTCTAAATTTCTCAGAGACGACAAACTCAGAGAAGAGTCACAGAACTCTACTTACGCCACCGGCACCACCCAATCCCCTAAAAAAAAATTGAATTTTCCCAAACAGTCGTTTTGGCGCATTAAACGACGCTAAAGATCCTGTGTTAGTCCCTATGTTTCAAAGTATGAATATATCCGCTCTCTCAGAATCTCTTGTAATATATTCCTGGCGATTGATATGGGCTAAATATCATGTGTTCGCCCATTTCACGCTGGACAATGGGGGTCGTGGCCCACAAGCTAACATTCCTTCTTCCGAAATATATCCTCATATTATACTATTCTAACTGCCTCAAACACTTCCTCGGAAGACCTTTCTATATTCTTACGAAGCTTGACAGAAGATTTGACAGAGTTATGCAAAAATCATGAGAGTCATAAGTAGGGTAAATGCGGGCTTATTCCAATGAGGTTGGGTGGGACTACAAATTGACGTGGCTTAAGGATGAGAATGAGGAGTTTAAAGGGACAATTATTTGAAACGCCTTCAGAGCGGGGTGAGAGCGGGGAAATGGCTGCCAGCGCAAGTGGTGCATGCTAGCTGGATTTCAACTTTCAAGAGAATTTAGACAGGCACATAAATGGGAGGGGTATGAAGGGCTATGGTTCAGGTACAGGACGATGAGAGAAAGGCGGGTTAAAAAGGCTCGGCACGAAGTAGACAGGCAGAAGGGCGCGTTTCTGTGCTGTATTTTTCTATCACTCTATGACACACTTGGTGTAAAGAGAAAAGCTGCCCCTCTGTTTTCCTTTAAATGGTTTCCCATCTCGTCCAACCGTTGATAGTACGAGTCCTGTATTGACCTGACATTGCAGAAGATATCGGTTTGTGTCATCCACAACCTTAGTGATCAGGACTGGTGCATTTGAATTCAACACCACATCTCACGACTCGTCTCACTGTAAATTACAAATTGTTCTGTGATAGGCTGCTATTGAATAGGTGTGTTGCTGGGCGGTATAGCCCGTTAGGTAGGAAGGACTTGTTCGCTGTATCTCAAAATAAATAACAGTGCAAGAATTAATGAGAACCTGCACACGAACAAAGATGGGCAGACGGACAATGCACATACTAAACAAGAGAAAAATAATATAATAGTAATCGATAAATAAATATTAAATATTTAGAACGTGGGCCATAGGTTGTGGAAACAGTTCAGTGTTGGGGTGAGTGAAACTCTGTTCCTGAACCGGGTGATGTGAGGGTTTAATATCAGGTGCTTTGTTTTTTTTTCTGGGGCATCTGTGTGGCTCGACCGATGTATATGCGGAAATCATACCGCTCCTTTGCCCGCCCTCTCGTCTTGCAGAAACTCGAGCTAGATTCTTTTTTGTGAAAGTCCCCCCGTGTTCCTCACCGGAGATTCCTACAACTTTATGAATGTCTTGATGGATTTAGGGACCGGTAAATGGATTATAGTTTATTCCTGTGAAATCCGACCTGTTTATGACCGTTTTTTGCGCTGTCTAATAATAATAATAACAACAACAACAACAATGGACTACAAACGTTTTCGGAAATGTTCCTTTCTCGGATTTTTTGTTTGTTTATGATAGACTGATTACAGCTGGATGCAAATATAAATTCAGACTACTTGTATTACTTAGGAATTTGGAGAAACAATAAATTAACTTCTATTGAATATAATGTTTAACTGCACAAGAGCGCTGACGCTTTAAGTTCAACTAAGCTGAAATATTTTGTTATTGATTCTAGTTTGAACACATTGTCGATGGCTTCCCACTTACATAACGAACAATAATCAGATCGTCTTGATGACTTCCAGTTGCCCTGATACGGTTTCTCTATTACCGCAATATCCTGGCGAAACATTCCAACATGCTCGTCACTGACAGCGCCAGGATTTGCTTGGAAAAAAAAACTTTAAATGGAAATGCAGCAAATGAATCCTTAGCGGCATGTTGTAATTCATGGCTCTGTATGCTTGAGACATGTTACAAACCAGGTGTACGTAGTCTGGTGCTCTGCAGTTCCAAGAAATAATTCACCATCATCTTTGAATGCCTCCCATCTGATTTTCTCCGGTCCCACGAAATGTCCTACGAATTGCCTGTTACTGATGACCTGTTTGATTTGTGCACCAACAGAAATGCCTTCCTTAGATTGGCATCAGCCCTTCTGACATGAATTATTAATTGAAATACCAAATATGGGCTATTTAGAACAAATGGTGCATGACAGATTTACTTAATAGTGCCTCTCGTGATCAGCAGTCCGAGATCCAAAAGATACACCCAAAAGTATTCAGGAAGGAAAATAGAAGTTGTCCAGTGTAATAATGCCCTCTCCTGCAAGAAAGCGTTGTCTTCATTTTACCTGCCAAACCAAACTGTTCTACTTAGCTTTATAAACGGCCCTTGTTAATAATAACCTACATTTGTTTTAAGCAGCTAGAACCTTGTCAAACAAATAACTTTAGCACCATACTCTACGGAAGAGGTTGATAATTCACATTAGAATTATTTTTATGTAATATTCCTTGGAGAGTGTTATTTATTGAACAGTGAAGCAATGGATAAAAATAGATTATAGTATGTTTGTTCAGTGCAGTGTCACTGATGTGACTAAGTTGATGCTCACCCTAATTGCCTCCGTGGAACTTTCCTCTCTTGTATAAGAGCTTTGCAGACCGATTGCTAGTAAACATGTACGGCTGCAACTTTCTGAGCATTTGCTGCATCAATCACATCGACGATGGGATATCCAGCTATTTACCACATGGCAAGAATTTTCTATCCAGTAATCGTAGCGGTTGGTGTCTCTGGTAAGAAAATGGCGCGGGCGCTCTTTCTGCCGTTCTACTCTCTTGCTGCGCCCCGAGCATTGTTGAAAACCGGCAATGGATACCCATCCTAGATGGTTCCTCACTCGATCAGTGTTTCTGTTTTACAACCCCTTCTGTTCAAGGCATGAACTACCTTTTTAGATTTGTTTGCCATTTTCATGCCGAGTGACTTTTAATCAAGTGTATCGATTAGGTTCGGGAGCGCGTAATCATTATTGCCAGCATGTAAGCGACCACGACTTTCCGAATCGTGTCAAGCAAGTAGTCTGTGCGCCGTCTCTTCTGACGAGTTTGATAAATATTCCGAAAATATTCTTTTACATAATATTCATTGACGAGGGATATTTATTGAAATAATACAACGAATAGAAATGTACTGAAATACGTTTTTCTCCAGTTACAAACTGAAAGCTACCTTATATTTACGCAGCTAAAACGTTGTCCTAACACTTCTGATGAGTTTAATATTGTACTTTAAAATTGTTTTTATAATGTTTATTAAGGATTATGATTTATTACCCAGTGATCCGTGGCTGTTGGTAAGTATTGCCCGTTGGCTGCATCAATGCAGACACACTGCTTCTCTTTTAAAAGAGAACGCTGAGACATTTCCATTGTCTCTGTGAAAGGGAGGGGGGCATGGGTTCCTTTTCAATTGCATAAAATAACCAATTTGTTTACTAATTCCAGACAGATTTCAACATTGAACAGCTTTGATCTGTTTGTCATCTAATTCACGTTATCTTACAGATGAAAAAGGCCGAATGTTACATCGAAACTTTAATTATGGCCGATAATCTTTCACAAGTTCACTCACTTTACGGAATGTCTTTCATATTTAGACAGCCCTGTTCCAGAGTGAGGTTGGACTTCCTAATGAGGCCGCAGCAGAGCTAAAACGACACTTCCTCGCGAACGCCTTCAGTGGGAATCCGAGAGAAGGCTGCTTATGCAGGTTACAGGGAATGTTTCCCCGGTATCATCGTCATCATTATAATCATCATCATCATTACAATCTGCCGTATCAGTGGGTGGCAGCTTAGAGGTGCAGTATGTGCCAATCGAAAGAGGTGTAAGCCGGTCCTTCCTGCCAATAACCTGTAGGTCAACATTGGGCAAGGGGTAGCACCTGCACCTCCCCACTCACCCCAATCAGGGTCATGTGAAGACAAGAGAGTATAAACTACCTGTTCATAACATAACCTGGTTATACAAACACTGACACCAGGCGAGCAATCTCTGAGGAGTATTGGTAATGGCTGGGGTCACAAGTCTTGTAAAGGCACTGCCCAGAAGAAGGCAATGGTGAACCACTCCTGTAGAAGCATTGGTCAAGAACCAATGTAGTCATGGAGACCATGATTGCTCACGATTACTTAGCACTCAAACAAAAAGATATTTTTTTAAAAATTGAATCACTTTGAGCATGATGGCAACTAACATGCTTCGTTCTTTCCTTGCAGTTAACTTAATGGCGATTGTGATCCTCTCCCGCGGGAAATGTGGTCTCTCCAAGTGCATCACCCGTTACCTGGTGGGGATGGCAGGGGCAGACCTAACGGTGGTGATCATCGGCGCCGGAGTGGAGCAGATAAATAACATCTACGTTTACTCCACAACGCTGCTCATCACCCCGATTTGCTCCTTGGCACTTATGCTGAGGGTCGCCACCATGGACTGTTCCGTCTGGCTCACGGTGGCTTTCACTTTTGACCGCTTTATCGCAATTTGTTGTCAGAAGCTGCAGAAAAGGTACTGCAGCGAAAGGACGGCGATGGTGATCATCGTCATCGTCGGCATAGTGGGCTGCGCAAGGAGTGTCCCGTTTTACTTCGCGATAAAGCCCTATGTCGTAATCGACCGAGTACCATGGCGTTGCATCTTTAAAGCCGAATATTCCACGGCGACCGTCTGGAAATCGTACGAGCTGCTCGACAGTCTCATAAACCCGCTGATACCAATTGGTTTAATTCTTTTGTTCAACGGGTTTACTGTCCGACATATCATAGCAGCAAACAGAGTTCGCCAAGGTCTCCGCAGCAGCAACGAGAAGCAGAAGGACCCAGAGGTGGAGAACCGGAGAAAGTCAATGATCTTATTGTTCGCTCTATCAGCCAATTTCATATTATTGTCCATGCCCTATGTAATATCTTCGATGAAATGGCAAACACAGAATTTTTTTTACACGGACAGATCTGTGAGTAATCCGGTATATATTCTGCAACAAACCGGGTTCGTGTTCCAGTTTATCAGTACCTGCACCAACACGTGCATCTATACTCTGTCACAAAGGAAATTCAGGGATGAGGTGAAAAATGGATTGAAATATCTCTTTACATTGAACGGACAAATGTGTGAATAAAGATAATTCTCATTGCAAGTTAATAGAGTATTCAAATAAGTATTTCTACACCTTCGCAGTCTCTGCACTGTACCAGAAAATGCATATGGACTGTCCCTTAACTATCTGTGGACTGATAACCCTATCGAAAACAGTGTGATTAGTTTGTATAAACACGCGAAACGGGGCGGACCGATTACGTCCAGCGGTCATTATATTGGGTTGTTCATGTAACTAATAAAGTGGCTATTGCGTGTTCTGGTGAAATTGCTGGACTCCAGTTTCAAATCACTTGATCGCTACTACCTCAAGAGTAGGTCTGCCTTGGTATTCGGAGAAACTATTTCAGAAGGGAAAGCTGATAGGGAAAGTGCACTGGAGAATATCGAACTTCCGTGTCGTTATTGAGGAAAATATTAACTCGTGTACTTTCAGTGAGCAAAGAACCGAAATTTCAAACTTCCCACATTTCAAGATACTTTAATGTATTTTCTGCACACAGGTGTAAATGAGAATGAAATAAATTGTTACTCCGGATCCGATGCAACAGATACAACACACATCATAAGAAAAAAACACACAATAATGAAAAGCACCATAAATATAAATACATAATATAGCTTGCATACATGGATCGATTGTATGACCAGAAGTGACTCTGGAATCAGCTGACTATAACAAGAAATGATACAGTGACGGTTGGAGTGCGGAAGGGTGTGTCAGTGGTTCAAGTGTTTATCAACCGAACTGTTTGGGGAAGGTAGCTGTCTGGTGACCAGTCGTCCTGGCCGTGGATGCCTCGTGGCGTCCTCCCTGACAGGTATGGGATAAACAATCTATAAGCAGGGTGGATGGGATCCTTCTTCTGGTACCTTGCTGGAAATATGTCCTCTATGGCGGGTAAGCTGGAACACAAGTGGTGAAAATCAAAAAGCTGCCCAATCTGCAATGGTGTTCGATGTGCGAGTTGGGCAGGATGGAGTGATCTCGGTATCATAAACGCCTTCCAACTGCAGAATGCTGTCATCTCCCTCACAATATCTCCTACGATATTCTGAGAACCCATACGAGCATTGGACCATAAGACCTAGGAGAAGAAATAGGCTACTCGGCCCATCGAGTCTCTTGGCTATACTATCATGGCTGATTTATTATCCCTCTCAACTCATTCTCCTGTTTTCTCTCTAACTGCTTTAATCTATAAACCTGCCGTAAGTATACCCTTTCCCTCAGCCTCCACAGCCATCAGTGGCAAAGAATTCCTCAAATTCAACACGCCCTGGCTGAAGAAAGTTTTCCTCGTTTTACATGGACATCCCTCAGTTCTGAGGCTGTGCTTCCTGGTGCTAGACTCCCCAGCTGTAGCAAATTCTCTGTTATACAGACCTTTCGATATTCGGTGGGTTTCAGTGAGATCCTCCCTCATTCTTGTAAACTTCTGCGAGTATAGACCCAGAGACATCAAACGCTCCTGCCAATCCCGGGTTCATTCGCGTGAACGTGCGTCACAGTCAGGTGGGGGAAGGGGAAGAGTCAGGTACTAGAGAGCACCCCTGTGGTTGTACCCCTTGACAGCAAGTACTCCTGTTTGAGTACTGTTGGGGGGGGGGGAACAGCCTACCTGGGACAAGTGGCAGTGGCCGTGCCTCTGGCACAGAGTCTGGCCCTGTGGCTCAGAAGGGTAGGAAAGGGAAGAGGAAGACAGTAGTCATAGGGGACTCTATAGTTACGGGGTCTCAGAGGCGATTCTGTGGACGCAGGAAAGATACTCGGATGGTAGTTTGCCTCCCAGCTGCCAGGGTCCGGAGTGTCTTAGATCGCGTCCAAGATATCGTGCAGAGGGAAGGAGAACAGCAAGAGGTCGTAGTACATATTCGTACCAATGACATGGGTAGGAAAAAGGAAGTGGTCCTGAAAAAAAGACTACAAGGAGTGAGGAAGGAAGTTGAGAAGCAGGACTGCAAAGGCATTAATCTCGGGATTACTGTCCGTCCCACGGAACAGTGAGAATAGGAATAGAATGAGGTGGAGGAGAAATGCATGGCTGAGGGATTGGAGGAGGGGGCAGGGATTCAGACTTCTGGATCACTGGGACATCTTTTGGGCCAGGAGTGACCTGTACCAACAGGCCGGGTTGCACTTGAAACTCAGGGGGACCAATATCCTGGCGGAAAGGAGCGCTGAGGAGGCCACTAAGGAGAGTTTAAACTAGAATTGTTGGAGAGTGGGAACCGAATTGAAGAAACTGGGGAAGAGGAGGTTATCTCACAAATGGATAAAGCTTGTAGACAGTGCGAGAGGGAGGATAGGCAGTTCTTACACAAGGGACGAGCTCAGACCTAAGGCTTAAGATGTGTCTATTTTAATGCAAAGAGTTTTGTGAACAAAGCGGATGAGCTCAGAACGTGGAGCAGTACTTGGAGATACGATGTGTGGCCATTACAGAGACTTGGATGGCTCAGGGACAAGATTGGTTACTTCAAGTGCCGAGTTTTAGATGTTTCAGAACGGACCTGGGGGGAGGCAAAAGAGGTGGGGGCGTGGCACTGCTGATCAGAGATAGTATCACAGCTGCAGAAAAGGAGGGCGCCATGGAGGGATTGACTACTGAGTCTCTGTGGGTGGAGGTTAGGAACAGGAAGGGGTCAATAACTTTACTGCGTGTTTTTAGAGGCCGCTCAATAGTAACAGGGATATCGAGGAGCAGATAGGGAAATAGATCCTAGAAAGATGTAATAATAGCAACGTTATCGAGATGAGAGATTTTAATATCGCAAATGTCGATTGGCATCTTCCTAGAGCAAGGGGTTTAGATGGGGTGGCGTTTGTTAAGTTTGTTCAAGAAGGTTTCTCGACACAATATGTAGATAACCCTATAAGAGGTGAGGCTGCACCTGATTTGGTATTGGGATATTAACCTTGTAAGTTGTCAGATCTCGCAGTGGGAGAGCATTTTGGAGATAGTGATCATAATTCTATCTCCTTTACCATAGCATTGGAGAGAGATAGGAACAGACAAGTTAGAAAAACAATTAATTGGAGTAAGGGGAATTATGTAGCTATCAGGCAGGAAATTGGAGGCTTAAATTGGGAACAGATATTCTCAGGGAAAAGTACGGAAGGAATGTGGCAAATATGCAGGGGATATTTGTGTAGAGTTCTCTAGAGGTAGGTTCCAATGAGACAGGGAAGTTATGGAAGGATACAGGAACCGTGCTGTACAAAGGCTGTTTTAAATCTAGTCAAGAAGAAAAGAAAAGCTTACAAAAGGTTCAGAGAGCTAGGAAATGTTAGAGTTCTAGAAGATTATAAGGCTACTGGGAAGGAGCTTAAGAAGAAATTTAGGAGAGCCAGAAGGGGCCATGAGAAGGTCTTGGCGGGCAACATTAAGGAAAACCCAAAGGCATTCTACAAGTACGTGAAGAGCAAGAGGATAAGATGTGAAAGAACTGGACCCATCCAATGGGTAAGTGTGATTGGAACCGGAGGAAATAGCAGATGTATTTAATGAATACTTTATTTCCGTATTCACTGTGGAAAAGGATATTGGTGATTGAAGAGATGACGTAGCAGACTGAAAAGCTTGAGCATGTAGATATTAAGAAGGAGGGTGTGCTGGAGGTTTTGAAAAACATCGGATGAAATGTACCCCAGGCCACTGTGGGAGGCGAGGCAGGACATTTCTGAGTCTCCGGCGATGGGAGAGGTTCCGGTTGATTGGAGGGTTGCGGATGTTGTTCCTTCATTCAAGAAAAGGAGTAGAGATAGCCGCGGATATTATAAACCACTGAGTCTTACCTCAGTGGTTGGTAAGTTGATGGAGAAGATCCTGAGAGGTATAATATGATTAAGAATAGTCAGCGTGGCTTCGTCAAGGGCAAGTCGTGCCTTACAGCATGATTGAATTTTTTGAGGATCTGACTAAACACATTGATGAAGGAAGAGCAGTACATGTAGTGTATATGGATTTCAGCAACGCATTTGATAAGCTACCCCATGCAAGGTTTATTAAGAAAGTAAGGAGGCATGGGATCCAAGGGGACATTGCTTTGTGGATCCAGAACTGGCTTACCGACTGTAGTGTTCTCGCACAGGTGTTAAAAAAAAACTCTGAAGTAAACACCAAGCATAAACCAGTCAATGGGGCGGTCCCAGTAAGATTAACCGTTTACTGTTCACTCTTCCACATTAACGTATGGTGAAAACGGTTGATAAAACAATACAAAATATATACAGTATTTGTTTCCTTCTTGGCATCACATTTACATCATAAATATTTGCAAAAGTAAAACTACAATAACTATATTACATTAAAGTGCAACATCCAGTCAGAATCTACCTACGCTTTAAATGCATCAACACAAACTATCCGCAAGTCTTTAAATAACAGAGAACATAAACTTTATCAACCGTCATTACTTTTAACAGAATCAGCGTTAACATTTTTACTTCAACATATCGATTATCTCATGAACTTACGGCGTTGCTTCTCTGATGTTTCTGGTGCGTAGAAAGAAAACTTTTCTCGCGCTGATCCTGCACACATAAGCCCCCTCCTTCCTTTCTCCAAACCGGTATTTTCCCACAAGACACGGCAAAACCGGGTGTGACGTCATCGCATGCCGCGATATATCACATACAACGAATTTATTTTAAACAACCTTAACTTTAACTAGAAAACGATTACAAACGAATTACTAAAGCGAAAATATAATAAACTAAACAAATGCCTTAAAGGCAACACACCCACAGAAGGCAAAGAACGGTTGTAGATGGGTCATATTCTGCACGGAGGTGACCAGTGGTGTGCCTCAGGGATCTGTCCTGGGACCTTTTCTCTTCGGGAATTTTATAAATGATCTGCATGAGGAAGTGGAGGGATGGGTTTGTAAGTTTGCTGATGACACAAAGGTTGAAGTTTTTGTGGATAGTGTGGAGGGCTGTTCGAGATTACAACGGGACATTAATAGGATGCAAAACTCGGCTGAGAAGTGGCCGATGACGTTCAGCCCAGATAAGCGTGAAGTGGTTCATTTTGGTAGGCAGAATACAGTATTAATGTTAAGACTTTTGGCAGTGTGGACGATCAAGGGGATCTTGGGAACCGAGTCCATAGGACGTTCAAAGCAGATGTGCAGGTTGACTCTGTAGTTAACAAGGCGTACGGTGTATTCGCCTTCATCAGTTGTGGAATTGAATTTAGTAGCCGAAAGGTAATGTTGAAGCTATATAGGTCCCTGGTCAGACCCCACTTGGAGTACTGTGCTCACTTCTGGTCGCCACACTACATGAAGGATGTGGAAGCCATAGAAAGGACGTAAAGGAGACTTACAAGGATGTTGCCTGGATTGGGGAGCATTCCTCGTGACAATAGGTTGAGTGAACTCGGCCTTTTCTCCTTGGCGCGATGGAGGATGAGAGGTAGCCTGATAGAGGTGTACAAGATGATGAAAGGCATTGATCGTGTGGATAGTCAGAGGCTTTTTCCCAGGGTTAAATGGTTGCCACAAGAGGACACAGGTTTAAGGTGCTGGGGAGTTGGTACAGAGGAGATTTTACGGGTAAGTTTTTTTTACTCAGAGAGTGGTGAGTGCGTGGAATGGGCTTACAGCAACGGTGGTGGAAGCGGATACGACAGGGTCTTTCAAGAGGCTTTTAGATAGGTACATGGAGCTTAGTAAAATAGAGGGCTATAGGTAAGCATAGTAATTTCTGAGGTAGGGACATGTTCGGCACAACTTTGTGGGCCAAAGGGCTTGTATTGTGCTGTAGGTTTTCTATGTTTCTATGTCTTCTGGACTCTCTCGAATGCCAGCAAATCCTTTCTCAAATAACGTGTCAAAACCTGCTCAAATTACACAAACTGCCGTATGGCTATTGCCTTGGAAAGGACCTGACAGATGAGATAGATCAGCTCAGAATGCTACTGCGCTCAAAGTGTCTGCTATCGCGAGTATCGCGCTTCAGTGAGAAGGGCGAGAGCTGATAAGTTCTATTCCCGTTAGTGTTCGTTGACGAGACTCGGAAATGTGCTATGCACCCTCTGGTGGATGTGAGTGATGATGGAAAATATCAACCGCTCTTAATTCAAACGCGGAAAGTTTGCACAGGTGCATCTACCGTCAGGCCCCACAGGGAAATCGGTTTTCCGATGGGAAACGGCGGCGGCACGATATGGCAACGTTGTAGAGAGCCACCTGCAAATTAGGCCTTCAGTTCCAGCCGCTGTCTGCGAGGTACTGCATGCGTTCTCTCCTACCAAAGGGCTAGGGATGGTAACTTGTGGGCAGTGCTGTAGTGGAGCCGGAAGCATGGCGACATTTGAGTCGCATCGTTCATGCTGACAAGCCAAGCCCTGTTCTTGTCTGATTCCGCAGAGGTGCTCGCAAACAAGAAGGCTCTATGCACGTGTTAAAGATGGTAAGAAATTACTTTATTAGAGTTACGTAGATAATAAAGTGTAGAAAGAAGGAAATGTTCAATAATTATTAACACAAAATTATTCCTACAAACCAGTCACTAATTCACTGCATACAACATGCTCTCAGAGGAACTGCAGGCAGCTTCTCCAGTCTCTCTCTCTCCCCCTCTCTCCCTACCCCACCATTCCCTTCCTCTCTCCCCTTTTCCCTTGATGTTCCTCTTCTCTATCCCCATCTCTTTCCACGAGTCTCGAACAAGCGTAAGGTTCTTGCTCTCATATATACCTAATAAGATCACTTCAAAAATCAGTTAGCCCGGTGTCGCCTCACCTGGAAGGACTGTCTGGGGCCCTGAATGGTGGTGAGGGAGGAAGTGTAAGGGCAGGTGTAGCACTTGTTCCGCTTGCAAGGATAAGTGCCAGGAGGGAGATCGGTGGGAAGGGATGGTGGGGGGGGGGGGGGGGGGCGGGGACGAGTGGAAAAGGGAGTCGCGTAGGGAGCGATCCCTGTGGAAAGCAGAAAGAGTGGGAGGAGGGAAAGATGTGCTTGGTAGTGGGATCCCGTTGGAGGTGGCGGAAGTTACGGAGAATTATACGTGGGACCTGGAGACTGGTGGGGTGGTAGGTGAGGACAAGGGGAACCTATCCCGAGTGGAGTGGCGGGCGGATGGGGTGAAGGCAGATGTGCGGGAAATAGGAGATGCGTTTGAGAGCAGAGTTGATGGTGGAAGCAGGGAAGCCCCTTTGATTAAAAAAAGGAAGACATCTCCTTCGTCCTGCAATGAAAAGCCTCATCCTGAGAGCAGATGCGGTGGAGATGGAGGAATTGTGAGAAGCGGATAGCATTTTTGCAAGATACAGGGTGGGAAGAGGAATAGTCCAGGTAGCTGTGAGAGTCTGTAGGGTTATAGTAGATATCAGTAGATTAGCCGTCTCCAGAGATGGAGACAGAAAGATCAAGAAAGGGGAGGGAGGTGTCGGAAATGGACCAGGTAAATTTGAGGGCAGGGTGAAAGTTGGAGGCAAAGTTAATGAAGTCGACGAGCTCAGCATGCGTGCAGGAGGCAGCGCCAATGCAGTCGTCGATGTAGCGAAGGAAAAGAGGGGGACGGATACCCGTATATACTTGGAACATGGACTGTTCTACAAAGCCAAAAAAAAAAGGCAGGCAGGTGCTCCCCCCCTCCCCCAACTTTCTTTCTCCCATGATCCTTTCCCTTCTCCAGCTCTGTATCCCTTTCGCCAATCACCTTTCCAGCTCTTAGCTTCATCCCATCCCTCCGGTCTTCTCCTATTATTTCGCATTTCCCCCTCCACCCACTACTTTCAAATCTCTTTCTATCTTTCCCTTCAGTTAATCCTGACGAAGGGTCTCGGCCCGAAACATCGACAGTGCTTCTCCTTATAGATGCTGCCTGGCCTGCTGTGTTCCACCAGCATTTTGTGTGAGTTGTTTGAATTTCCAGCATCTGCAGATTTCCTCGTGTTTATATCGATTCTATGATTACTTAGAATGAAAACTCACATACTTTCCCCCTACTTGTTAATTTAAGAGTATTATGAAATATTGTACATTTCAGCAGCGTAACGGGCAGTGAGTATTTGGAATGAAATACAGTACAACAAAGAAATCCACTCAAGTTTCGTAAACTTTTCTCTCGTCCGTCTTCATTACAAATCCATTGTCTATAAACACTGTCCACATCAATTCTGCATCCACATGAAAGATACGTCTTAATCCTCATTAGGCCATCAAAATTTATCTGGATTTACATTTTTGTGCATGCATTAGACTCAGTCTAAGTTCACAGTCAGCAAGGGAGGCTTGGAATGTCCCATCAATGTCATCTAGATCAGACAGTTCTTCAAATTCTTCGTTTCTAAGCACTTGCTTCAACATATCATTGAACGTCTTAATTGAACCAGTTTGAAATTTCTCAGAGCTACAAACTTGAAATCACAGTCTTGTGGAGAGGCTGATGTTGTGATGTTTTGAGCAGACAACACGCGATCCTTGACAGTCAGGGTCAGGATCCAGTAGTGCGGACTGACAGCTGGTGACTCTTCACTGCTGTACCCGTCCTCCGCCTTCACGGCCGTTAAGATGAGTCATCATCTTCCGCCAGCTCCACTTTTACGGTCCAGGTTGGATCGCTCTGTGTCTGGAACCTCCCCCATATGGGGTCTCTAGCAGGAGCTAAGCACCAGGCGGCCTCGTTCTCGGGATCTCAGGAACTCACAGGCCTCTCCACCACAGCACGTTGACAATCCTTGGTGAAGAGTTAGGAATTCTTCTTACGCCACCCGCACCACCTTACCCCCTAAAAAAATATGAATTTTGCCAGACAGTCCTATTCACGCACAAAGCGACACTGAAGATCCTATGTTAGTCGCACTGTTTCGAAGTGCGAATATATCCTGTCTCTCAGAATCTCCTGTAATTTTTCTAACTGACCATTGATACAGGCTAGATATCATGTGTTCGTCCATCTTACGGTGGTCAGTGGGCGCCCTGGTGGCGTAGTAGTTGGCGTGACACTATTACATCTCGGAGCGGTGGAGTCCGAGGAATCCTCAGTGACGAGTCTGCATGTCCTCCGTGTGAAATGTGCGGAAATCTTCCCACAGCCCTAAGATGTACCGGGTAGATTAATTGGACGTTTTAACTGGTCCCGTGATTAAGTTCGGGATAAATCGGGGTTTTCCGGGATTGCTGACGTGGTGCTGCTCGAAGGGCCGAGAGGGCATACTCCGCGCTGTATCCCTAAATGAATGAATAAATAAACATTTGCAGTGGCTGAGGTGATGTTACCTTGAATTCCTTAAAGTGACCACACGCGCGCACACACACACACACACACACACACACACACACACACACACACACACACACTCACACTCACACACACACACACACACACACTCACGCACACACACTCACACTCACACACACACACTCACACTCACACACACACACACTCACACACACACTCACACTCACACTCACACACACACACACACACACTCACACTCACACACACACACACACTCACACACACACACACACACACACACACACACACACACACACACACACACACACACACACCTTTTCCACTGAGGTGGGGTCGGGCTATAACTAGAGGTCATGGGTTCAGGGTGACAGGTGAGAATTTTAAGGGGATCATGAGGGGAAACGACATCATTCAGAGGGTGGTCAGAGTGCGGAACGAACTACCAGCACAAGTGTT
Source organism: Hemitrygon akajei (assembly GCF_048418815.1). Classification (NCBI taxonomy): domain Eukaryota; kingdom Metazoa; phylum Chordata; class Chondrichthyes; order Myliobatiformes; family Dasyatidae; genus Hemitrygon; species Hemitrygon akajei. The sequence continues at coordinate 23,000,956 of NC_133147.1, read as the reverse complement.
GCATGCGAGCTCAATTTCAAGGTTGAAGAGAAGGTTGGATAGGTACATAGACGGTAGAACTACGGAGGGCTGTGGTCCCGGTGCCAATCGATGGGGGTAGGTAGTTTAAATGGCTCGGCACGGAGTAGATGAGCCGAAGGGCCTGTTTCTCTGCTGGGCTTACCTTTGCCTCTGTGGCGCCCTCCAGCGAAAGAGAAAAGATTAAACCGTCTGGTTTAATTTAGATGCTCCCCTCTCACCCAAGCTTCATTGTACAAGGCCAGCCTTGGTTTAACTTTCCATTAGTCTCTCTGTAAATTGTATATTGTCCTGTGATGAGGCTGGTGTGAAATGGGCGGGTTGCTGGGCCCGCGGCTCATTCGTCGGAAGGACCTGTTCCACGCTGTATCTCTAAATATATCACAGCGAAAGAAACAATGGGAACCCGCAGAAGAACAAGGACTGGCGAATGACCAATGTGCGAAAGACAACAGATTGTGCAACTTACAACAACGGGAGAACAAAATAATAATGAATAAATAACAAATATCGAGAACATGATCTTTAACATTTTATTTATTTATTTAGAGATACACCGTGAAGCATGCCCTTCCGGTACGTCGAGACACGCCGCCCAGCAATTCCCCCACTTTCACCCTAGCCTCTTCACGGGATAATTCACAATGACTACCCAGCGGTACATCTTCGGACTGCAGGAGGAAACCGGAGCACCCGAGGAAACCCGAGCGGTCACGGGGAGAATGTATACAAACTGCTTACAGGCAACGATGAAAATTGAACCCGGGTCTTCTGCACTGTAGATCGTTGGGCGAACGCTGCGGTACCGCCCCGCGGGAGTTGTAGAGTCCTTGCAAGTGAGTCCATTGGTTGTGGAATGTGTTCATGCTAGAGTGAATGAAGTTTTCCACTCCGGTTCAGGAGCCTAATAGCTAAGGGGTAATAATAGTCCCTAAACCTGACGAGGGGTGGTTTCCAGTTCAGGTGCTATGTTCTTCAGGACGCATCTGTTTGGCACGACCGACTTCGATGCTGAAAACATCTCCACTCCTCAACCCTCCAGCCTTCCTGTAAACCCCAGCTATTTTCTTTTTCGTGAAACAGTCTCCCTGTATTCAATACGGAAGATTCTAGTAACTGTACGAAGGCATTGATGGACTTAAGGATCGGTAAATAGACTGAAGTTTTATCCTGTGAAATTCCACCCGTTTGTGACTATTGTTTCGCGTTGTATAATACTAATAAATGCCCTACCCTCCAAGAATGCAGTTTCTTCATTTGAAGTACGAAACTAACTACTTTCCATAGTTTTCTTGTTAATTCTTTGCCGTGTTTTAAATATTAGCCTACATTTAGTTTAAGCAACTAGAGACTTGTCACACAAAGGCCATATGCACCATTTACTTCTGTAGAGTTTAATTAATAACATCAACAATATATTTTATAATATTCCATGCGGAGAGATCTTTATTGCACACAGAGACACAATGCATAAAAATAGATTACAGTATGTTTGTTTAGTGGACTGTTACTGATGTGACTAAGATGGTAGTCACACTAATTGTCTCGGTGGAATTTCCTCTTTTCTATAAGAGCTCAGCAGACCAATCGCCGACAAACATGGGTAGCTGAAACTTTCTGAGCAACTGCTGCATGCTTCACATCGACAATGGGATATCCAGCAATTTACTTGACGGCTAGGGTTTTCTATCCTGTGCTGGTAGTGGTTGGTGTCTCGGGTAAGAAAGTGGAGCCTAGCGGTATTTCTCCCGTTCTATCTTCCTGCTGCACCGCGTGCACTATTGAAATTCTGCTGCGATACACAACGCAGATGATTCTTCACGCGATTAGTATTTCTTTTTTACGACCTCTCGGGTTCAAGCCGTTAGCAACCTTTCACGATTTGCTCACCTATTTGATGTACAATGCTTTTTCTTCGAATCAAGTGTATTGATTAGGTTCGCGTGAATGTCGGCATTGTTGCCAGTACTTAAGAGACAATGACCTTCAGAAACTTGTTATGCAAATATCCTGTGCACTGTCTCTTCTCAGAAGTTTAATATGTTACATTAAAATTATTTTATAATGTCTATTGAGGAGTACGATTTATTACACAGTGATCAGAGGATGTTGATACGTATTAACCGTTTGCTGCATTAATGCAGACACACTGCTTCTCTCTTAAAAGTGAACGCTGAAACATTTCCATTGTGTGTGTGTGTGCGCGCGCGCGGGCGCGTACACGCGCATTGCTGTCCTATTACATAGAATAACTTCATTTTATTTTTTAAATTCCAGCCAGATTTTAACATTGAAAAGCTTTTACCTACTTGTCATCTAATTAACGTTATTTAATGAATGGGCCAAGTGTTGCGTGGATCCTTTGATTATGGACAATATTTACAAACAATCTTTCACAGGTTCTCTCACATTGCGGAACCTTCACAATTAGACAGCATGGTTCAGGTGGCGACTTCAAATGTTAGGATGGACTGCTTTATGAGGCCGCAGCAGAGACAAACCGGCATGTCCTTGGGAGTATTATTACCTGGATTCCGCGAGGAGGCCGTCTCGGCAGGCTAAAGGGCATGTTTACTGAGCAGCATCACCATAATCTGCCGTGTCGTTGGGTGGCGGGTTGGAGATGTAGTACGTGTCTAGCAAAGGGGATGTAAGGCGCTCCTTCCCTCCGCTAGCCTACAAACCACCCTGAGGCAACGTGTAGCACCTGCGTAGCTCTCTTCCCGCCTCGATCAGGGTGACGGCACGGAAGCAGGTGGTGAATGGTGGTACGAGCGGCTGGTGTATATCACAAATCCTGGGTAAGCGACCACTGACACCAGACTGTCAACCTCCGAGGAATATTGATAATGGATGGAGTCACGCGTCTATTACAGACATTTCCCAGAAGAAAGCAATGACAAACAGCTCCCATTGGAACATTTGCCAGGAACCACGGAGGCCATGATCGCTCACATTTACATGGTACATAAACAAAAAACAATTTGTAAAAATGATTCGCTTTGAGCATGATTGCAGCTAACATGTTGTTTCGTTCTTTCCTTGCAGTTAACTTAATGGCGATTGTGATCCTCTCTCGCGGGAAATGTGGTCTCTCCAAGTGCATCACCCGTTACCTGGTGGGGATGGCAGGGGCAGACCTAACGGTGGTGATCATTGCCGCCGGAGTGGAGCAGATAAATAACATCTACGTTTACTCCACAACGCTGCTCATTACCCCGATTTGCTCCGTGGCACTTGTCCTGAGGGTCGCCACCATGGACTGCTCCGTCTGGCTCACGGTGGCTTTCACTTTTGACCGCTGTATCGCAATTTGTTGTCAGAAGCTGCAGAAAAGGTACTGCAGCGAAAGGACGGCGACGGTGATCATCGTTGTGGTCAGCACAGTGAGCTGTGCGAGGTGTGTCCCGTTTTACTTCGCGATAGAGCCCTATGTCATAATTAACCATGTGCCGTGGCGTTGCATCTTTAAACAGGAATACTCTACGGCGACCGTCTGGAAATCGTACGAACTTCTCGACAGTATCATAACACCTCTGTTACCAATTGGTTTAATTCTTCTGTTCAACGGCTTGACAGTCCGGCACATCATAGCAGCAAACCGGGTTCGCCAAGGCCTCCGCAGCAGCAACGAGAAGCAGAAGGACCCAGAGGTGGAGAACCGGAGAAAGTCAATGATACTATTGTTCGCTCTATCAGCAAACTTTATTTTATTATGGATGCCTTATGTAATCTCTTCAATGAACTGGCAAACGCAGAATTATTTTTACACGGACCGATCTGTGAGTAACCCGGTGTATATTTTGCAACAATTCGGGTTCATGTTCCAGTTTATCAGTACCTGCACCAACACGTGCATCTATACCCTGTCACAGAGGAAATTCCGGGATGAGGTGAAAAATGGATTGAAATATCTCTTTACATTGAACGGAAAATTGTTCAAATAAAGACGATTCTCACTATAATTTAGTACAGTGTGCAAATAAGTGTTTATGCACCTTCGTAGTTTCTGAAATGTACCTGAAATACATGTGGTCTGTTGTTGAACTATCCGTAGCCTACAAACCCCACCGAAAGCTGAGTTTGTCCAAACACGTGGAACTGCGCCGACCGATTAGACCCAGCGGCCATTTTATTAGCTACGCCCCCTGTACGTAATGAAGTGGCCACTGGGTGTCTGTTCGTGGTCTTCCGCTGCTCTAGCCCATCCACTTGAACGTGTCATGCGTTTGGAGAACCTCTTCTGCACGCCTTGTTTTAAAGCGTAGTTATTTGTTTTACTGTCGACTTCCTATCAGCCAGAACCAATCTGGCCATGGTCCTCTGATCCGACTCATTAATGAGGCGTTTCACCCGTAGAACTGCCGCTCACTGGATGCATTTTGTTTTTAGAATCATAGAACAGTACAGCACTGAAACAGGCCTTTCCTGCACCTAGACTATCTCCCTCTATATACCTCTCATCCATGGACGTGTCCGTTTTTCTTAAATGTTAAAAGTGAGCCTGCATTTTCGCTCAATTCTCTGTAAACTCCACTGAATGTTGTGCGTGAGTAAGCTGAGGACAGGGATTCAGATTTCTGGATCATTGGATCCTTTTTTAGGGCAGGTGAGACCTGTAGAAAAAGGACGGGTTACACTTAAATCACAGGGGGACCAATATCCTGGCGAGGAGGTTTGCTGAGGCTATTGGGGTGAGCTTAAATTAGGATTGCTGGGGGTTGGGAACTGGACTGAAGAGACGGAGGAAGAGGCGATTGCCTCTCAAATGGAGAAATATTGGCGACAGTGTGGAAGGGGGCATAGGCAGGTGATAGAGAACGGACGCACTCAGACCGATGATTTGAGATATATCAGTTTTAATGCAAGGAGTATTATGAACAAACCGGAAATCTTAAAGCATGGATCAATACTTAGAGCTATATAATGTCCACAACATCATAGCTCTAAGTATTGATCCATGCTTTAAGATTGCTTTAAGATCTCTATAATGTGAGACTAGGATGGCTCAGGGGCAGGAATAGTTACTTCGAGTGCCAGGCTTTTGTTGTTTCAGAAAGGACAGGAAGGGAGGAAAACGAGGAGAGGGAAAGGCGCTGTTGAGCAGAGATAGTGCAATGGCTACAGATAAGGAGGAGATAAGGAGATACAGATAAGGAGGAGTGATTGTCTCCGAAGTCTTTGTGGTTGGAGGTGAAGAACAGAAAGGAGTCAATACTACTGGGTGTTTTTATAGACCTCCCAATAACAACAGGGACATCGAGGAACAGATAGGGAGACAGATTCTGGAAAGGTGTGATAATAACATGGTTGTCGTGGTGGGAGATTTCATTTTCCTAAATACTGATTGGTATCTCCATACAGCAAGAGGTTTAGATGCGGTGGAGTTTGTTAGGTGCGTTCAGGAAGGTTTCTTCACGCAACATGTAGATAAGCCTACAAGATAACAGGCTGTACCTGATCTAGTACTGGGAAATGAACCTGATCAGGTGTCCGATCTCTCAGTGTGAGAGCGTTTTGGAGATAGTGATCAGAATTCTATCTTCATTTACATATTATTGGAGAGGAACAGGAACAGACTAGTTGGGAAAGCGTTTAATTAGAGTAACTGGAAATATGAGGCTGTCAAGCAGGAACTTGGAAGCACACATTAGAACTAGATGTTTTCAGAGGAATGTACGGAAGAAATGTGGCAAATATTCAGGGGATATTTGCGAGGAGTTCTGCATAGGTACGTTCGAATGAGACAGGAGAAGGATGGTAGAGTACAGGAACCGTGGTGTACAAAGGCTGTTGTAAATCTCGTCAAGAAGAAAAGAAAAGTTTTCGAAATGTTCAAAAAAACTAGGTAAGGACAGAGATCTGGAAGATCATAAAGCTAGCAGGATGGAGCTTAGGAATGAAAGTAGGAGAGCCAGAATGCGCCATGAGAAGGCCTTGGCGGACAGAATTAAGGAAAACCCTAAAGCATTCTATCAAGTATGTGAAGAGCAACAGGATAAGATGTGAGATAATAGGACTAATCATGTGTGACAGTGGAAACGTGTGTATGGAACAGGGGGAGCTAGCAGAGGAACTTAATGAGTACTTTGTCTCAGCATTCACTAGCAGAAGTGGTTTGTCATTGTCTTTCTAGGCAGTGTCTTTACAGAAAGGATGATCCCTACCGTTATAATTACTCTTCAGTGGTTGTCTATCTGGCGCCAGTGGTCATATAATCAGGTCTTCAGAGGTATCAGAATCATAATCATTAACGTAGCGACAGCGTAAATGTCGGCCTAGATCAGAGGCGACGCAATCAGCAATCGCCTCTAATCTGTGCCGACATTTACGTGCCGGGCGGCACCTAATTAATTAGCTTGTTTATTTCGGATTTTTTCTTACAGATGTGCTAGGTGCGCGCCAGTTACCACCGCACCCCTGCATGCTTCGCGGATCTGTATCGGTCCGTGGCCCGGAGGTTAGGGACCACTGATATAGAAGAAAAAAAATAATAACAAGAAGAATAAATTACAGTAAATGTATATTGAATAGATTGAAAACCCTACAAAGCAACAGAAATACTGTATATTAAAAGAGTGTGGGTGTGTGAAGGGCTCCATGTCCATTTAGGAATCTGATGGCAGAGGGGAAGAAGCTGTACCTGAAACACTGAGTGTGTGCCTTCAGGCTTTGTATCTCCTACTTGGTAACAGTGAGAAAAGGGCATGCCCTGGGTGCTGGAGGTCCTTAATAATGGAAGCTGTCTTTCTGAGACGCCGCTCCCTGAAGATGCCATGGACACTTTGTAGGCTAGTATCCAAGATGGAGCTGACTAGATTTTCAAACCTCTGCAGCTTCTTTCGGTCCTGTGCAGAGGCCTTCCCCACCCTACCCACCATACCAGACAGTGATGCAGCCTGTCGGAATGCTCTCACAGTACATCTATAGAAGTTTTTGAGAGTATTTGTTGACATGTCAAAACTCTCTTCAAGCTATAATGAAGTATAGCCGCTGTCTCGCCTACTTTATAAGTACATCGATATATTGGAACCAAATTAGATCCTCAGAGATCTTGACACCCAGGAACTTGAAGCTGCTCACTCTCTCCACTTCTGATATCTATTGGTGTGTATTCCTTCGCCTTATCCTTCCTGGAGTCCAAAATCAGCTCTTTCGTCTTACCAACGTTGAGTGCCAGGTTATTGCTGCGGCATCACTCCACTAGTTGGCATATCTCACTCCTGCATTCCCTCTAGTCGCCACCTGAGATTCTACCAGCAATGGGTGCATTGTCCGCAAATTTGGGGATGGTATGTCAGCTATGCCTCGTCACACAGTTATCTGTGTATAGAGAGTGGAGCAATGGGCAAAGCACACACCACTGAGGTGCGCCAGTGTTAATCGTCAGCGAGGAGGATATGTTATCATTAATTGGCACAGATTGTGGTCTTCGAGAATCCAGCTGTAAAGGGGGCTACAGAGGCCCAGGTTCTCCAACTTTTCAATCAGGATTATCGGAATGATTGTATGAAATACTGATGAACAACATCCTGACCTAGGTGTTTGTGTTGTCCAGGAGGTATAAAGCCGACTGAAGAGCCATTGAGTTTGCATATGCCGTTGACTTATTGTGGCGATAGGGAAAATGCAATGGGTCCAGATCCTTGCTGAGGCAGGAGTTCAGTCTAGTCATGACCAGCCTCTCAAAGCATTTAATCACTGTAGGCACTCCTGTGCTTCCCTTGGCCATACAATCTTGGTCCTCACTACTGGTGCTGCAGATTTCAGCGGGGAGTAGAAGTACAACCAGGTGATCAGGCTTCCCAAAGTGAGGGAGTGGAATAGCACGGTAGGCATTCTTGATGGTGTTGTAGCAGTGGTTCAGTGTGTTGTTTCCTCAAGTATTGCAACTGATTTGATGGTAATTGCTTCGTGATTGTTTCAGACCAGCATGTTTAAAACCTCCGAAACCGATAGGCGTTAGGGTACTTTCGTGCGTGTTGATCACTTAAAGCGGGATTAATATTGGCCTAATGTGGAATGTAAACTGCTACCAAAATAATCACGGAAATCTCCCGCAGAAGGTTAAAAGGACGGCACTTAACTGCTGGATATTCCAGGTTTGGTGAGCAGAATTGGGACAACACTGATATATTTGTGCACCAAGAAGAGTTGATCATGAGGCATACTCCTCCACCGCTGCTCTTGAAAGATTCTATACATCTATCCTGACGGTCTAAAGTAAACCTGTCGATCGCAGTTGCTGCATCCGGTACGGAAGGGGTTAACCAGGATTCCGTGAAACAAAGGACATATGCAGTCCTAATGTCCCTCTGATTCGGCACCCTACCTCTGATATCATCGATTTTATTCGACAGAAAGCTACCCCTTTTCCTTAAACGCGCTTGTAACCCACTTTACACGCACGCTTCCTCCGTGATATACTACGTGGTCCCTTCCGACCACAAACGGTGTTGTTTCTGTCGGTTTTAAGCAGCGATAGTTCGTTTAAATACATTAAGACATCTTTATCGACTGTACTGACCATGGAAGCAGTTGTGCTTTTTAGCTGTAACAGGCAGAAACGGGAATATTTAATCGCATCCATTGAGAGTACTGCTGCTACTCGAGCCGCGCCTAGACGCCGGATCTTCTGATGTGCACCGGCTCCTCATACGACCATCCACCACCTGCTCCTGTGGCTTCATCTGAACCAGATCGGGGTGTAGGAGGCTGCGCAGGTGCTACAACTTGCCCAAGGGTGACCTGCAGGCTAGCAGAGGGAAGGAACGTCTTACACCTCCTTCAGTTGAGACGTATCTCCACCCCTCCACCCACTGGTACATTATACGAAAGAAGCGTAAATAATGCATTAAAACTGCCTTATATAGAAATATAATATACAGGTTGAAGAACAGGGTTGTGATATTGCGAGTTCCATGTTGACAATAAATCATGCGAGAGAAGGGATCTGGATCTGCTATCGTCTAGCATCTCCCTTAAAGTAGTGAGCTAAAATGAACTGCAGGCCAATCACAGCCAATATTATTAGTATTGTGGCAAGATCCTAAAGGATCAGAATAGTTTGGAAAAACATGGTCCTGGTTGGTTCTCCAAAACAGGTGTATCTAAAACTAGGGATTGAGATTTAGTATGATGGCAACTGCAATGGGGTGTTGCTGAGACGATACCTGGGGTGTTCGACACACTTTAGGACCCTTGTCTAAACAAAGAGGGAAAAAACGTGAATCGGGGTTGCTCTGAAGAAAACAACTGAGTTCTCTGCTGAGATGAAAACTGCGGCCACTCACAAGTGCCTAAATAATTTAAAGCTGTGTTAAGAGAACTTATGAGGGATCTCACTTAAATATTCAAGACGAACTTGAAGATGTGGACTTTCCGGAAATTTAACTAGTGTCGGAGTCTTCAAAGTACGGGAGCCTTCGGTTCCACACTTCCAGGTTCATAAAAGTTATTACCCTACAGTGATCAGACTCATGAACCAGTGTCGATAATCTCTCCCATTTCAACACTGAACTGATTTCATAACCTATGGACTCGCAAGGACTCTACAAATCATGTTCTCAGTTTGCTTCTATGTGTGTTTATTTACTCATTTGTCTATTTATTTATCTGTCTAGCAATCGGTCTATTTGTTTACTCATTTATTTTTAAAAATTTGCTTGTCTGTCTATCTATCAGTATATAGAACATAGAATAGTTCAGTGCATTACAGGTCCTTCGGCCCACAATGTTGTGTCGACCCTCAAACCCTGCCTCACATATAATCCCCCACCTTAAATTCCCCCATATTCCTGTCTAGTAGTCTCTTAAACTTCACTAGTGTGTCTGCCTCCACCACTGACTCAGGCAGTGCATTCCACGCACCAACCACTCTCTGAGTGAAAAACCTTCCTCTAATATCCCCCTTGAACTTCCCTCCTCTTACCTTAAAGCCATGTCCTCTTGTACTGAGCAGTGGTGCCCTGGAGATTAGACGCTGGCTGTCCACTCTGTCTATTCCTCTTAATATCTTGTACACCTCTATCATGTCTCCTCTCATCCTCCTTCTCTCCAAAGAGTAAAGCCCTAGCTCCCTTAATCTCTGATCATAATCCATACTCTCTAAACCAGGCAGCATCCTGGTAAATCTCCTCTGTACCCTTTCCAATGCTTCCACATCCTTCCTATAGTGAGGAGACCAGAACTGTACACAGTACTCCAAGTGTGTCCTAACCAGAGTTTTATAGAGCTGCATCATTACATCGCATCTCTTAAACTCTATCCCTCGACTTGTGAAAGCTAACACCCCATAAGCTTTCTTAACTACCCTATCTACCTGTGAGGCAACTTTCAGGAATCTGCGGACATGTACCTCCAAATCCCTCTGCTCCTCCACACTACCAAATATCCTGCCATTTACTTTGTACTCTGCCTTGAAGTTTGTCCTTCCAAAGTGTAACACCTCGCACTTCTCCGGGTTGAACTCCATCTGCCACTTCTCAGCCCACTTCTGCATCCTATTAATGTCTCTCTGCAATCTTCGACAATCCTCTACATTATCTACAACACCACCAAGCTTTGTGTCGTCTGCAAACTTCATTATTATTTATAACATTTTTCTTTTAACATTTTTCTCCACTTTATTCATTTTTTTTTCACAGCACAAGCTGGTAAAACCTGAGCAACGGGCATAGCCAAGCATGCTCATTTCTCAATTGCTACGAACTTTTGGACTATTCTAATGGTGTTTAGTATCGTGACGTTCTGAAGATTTACACAGATATTGTTGTGTAATCCTGACGGTTTAATGCTATTATGCAGTGCCTTTGGGGTGATAACGGTTGTAGACCTGATTATCGAGACAATGTACACTTTGTTCATGTTCCAAAGTGTTTCAATTACTTCTTTCTAGTATATTTCAGGTATTTTTCACTTATTAAGTTCTGTACGTTACGTCTGTTTGGAACGGCTATATCTATTAATCAAATTGTTCTTCATTGTTTATACTATGTTGTTATGTTCGGACGGTTATTAGGGATTCTCCAATCGGTAATAGCTGGTTGGTGACAACATAATTCGTGGTATTCTGACTCTGAAGCTGGATCAGGTTTATATTTATAGTAAGGTGTGGCTTCATTTATGAATTTGCATTTCATAGCAAGATTTTGATTGATGATATTTGCCACTTTATTGAGCCTGTGTAAGTAATCAGATTGTGTTAAACTGATACAGGATCCTGTAATGTGTTAGATTGTTACTGTCTTTTCCCGGCATTTTCTGCATTTATTATCTGAGTTTGTTTATCCTTTGTCATGTATTTTTGATATTTTTGTGCTAACCACTTGCTCCTGTATTGCCACTAGGAACGTTGCTGTTTCTGGCAAACGGTCTCCAATTCAGAGCCAGGCATTAGACGCTCATTTGTCGAGATCTACTCTGCTCAGATCGTGGGGATATCAGTTGTCATTTCAGTTCTTATTTTTCGTTGTAATTTTCCCAGATCAGTTTCAGACGAAGATATGATGCTAAAAGAATACATTAGAATACAAGAATGTGTATCGAAAAAATGTTAACTGCCTTTGTTATATTTTTACTGTTGAGCTCTGTTTGCAAGATTTTCTTAAGCTTTGAAGTAAATTCTGTCACACGTCGTTTTTTTCCTTTATCGCTCTATGATCTGTTCTCTATCCTTGTTATCTCAGATACTTATATGTTTCACATTCATCCATCGATTGTATTGGATCCTACGGCTCTGTTGTGTATTCTATTATCTCTGTTGCTCTTTTCTTCATGTTTAATGTTCTGCATTGATCCATTATTCTGCATTTGGCATGACTATTAATATAATCTTGTATTTGCAGAGTTTATCTTATTTTCTTTCTTTTCCAATCTTTTTATTAAATTTCAAATTAATAAACATAACAACATTGATAATATAACATAGAGACCGGAACTACATTAATAACATGTAAAACGCATATTTCAAGTAACAAATGGGGTTTGCCCTCCCAATCTCTTAGTAATTAACCATGAAAAAAGAGATTTATGAAAAAAACCCTCTTGGTGGGGGAGCATTTTGGTGAGAGTGACCACAACTCCCTTAGCTTCAGCATAGCGTTGGAAAGGGATAAAATCAGACAAAATGGTAAAGTGCTAAACTGGGGAAGGGGTAACTTCGAAGGGATGAGGCAGGAACTAGCGAGAGTAAATTGGAAACAGATGTACAAAGGGGAAAGCACAGAAGTAATGTGGGAGAGGGTTAGGGACCACTTGAGCTGGGTTCAGGATAGGTGTGTCCCACTGAGGCAAGGAAAAAAATGGTATGAAAAGGGAGCCGTGGCTGACGAAACATGTGAGGCAACTCATCAAGAGGAAAAAGGAAGCATATGTTAGATATAAGAAGCAGGAAGTAGGAGGGGCTGATGAGAAGTGTAGGATAGCCAGGAAGGAGCTCAAGAAAGGACTTAGGAGAGCTCGAAGGTGACATGAGAAGGCCTTGGCATGTAGGATTAAGGAGAACCCCAAGGCGTTGTATGCGTATGTGAAGAATAGGAGGATGACGAGAACGAAGGTGGAACCGCTAAAGAATAAAGAGGGCAACATATGCCAGGAGGCGGAGGAGGTTGGGGAGGTCCCAAATGAATACTTTGCTTCAGTATTCACAAGTGAAAAGGATCTTGATCAGGATGAGGTCGAAGTAGTGCGGGCCTGTGTGCTGTACAATGTGGAGATTAAGGAAGAAGAAGTAATGGATCTTCTTAAAAACATTAAGATTGATAAATCCCCAGGGCCGGATATGATACACCCCAGGTTGCTGTGGGAATTGTGAGCAGAGATCGCAGGAGCTTTAGCCATGATCTTTGAATCCTCTTTGGCTGCAGGGGAAGTGCCGGAGGACTGGAGAATGACAAATGTAGTTCACTTGTTTAAAAAGGTAATAGGGAGAAACCTGTAAACTATAGACCGGTGAGTCGTAGGTCAGTGGTATGCAAACTATTGGAAAGGATTCTTAAGGATAGTATCTATGAGCATCTGGAGAAGTACAGTCTGCTCATGGATAGTCAACATGGCTTTGTGAAGGGAAGAACGGGCCTCACGAGCTTGATTGAGTTTTTTGAATAGGTAACAAAAGAAATTGATGAGGGTAGGGCAGTGGATGTGGTCTACATGGACTTTAGCAAAGCATTTGACAAGGTCCCTCATGAGAGACTCATCCAGAAAGTCATGAGGCATGGGATAAGTGGAACCTTGGCTGTTTGGATTATAAAAAATGGCTTAAAGGAAGAAAGCAGAAGGTAGTTGTGAAAGGAAAGTGTTCTGCCTGGAGGTCGGTGACTAGTGGAGTGCCACAGGGATCTGTCCTGGGACCCCTGCTATTTGTGATTTTTATAAATGACCTGGATGTAGAGGTGGAAGGATGGGTGAGTAAGTTTGCGGATGACACGAAGATTGGAGGAGTTGTGGATGGAGCTGTAGGTGGTCGGAGGTTACAGGAGGATATAGACAGGCTGCAGAGTTGGGCAGAAAAATGGCAGGTGGAGTTCAATCTGGTGAAGTCTGAGGTGATGCATTTTGGAAGGACAAACCAGAAGACTGAGTACAGGATTAATGGTCAGTTACTTAAGAGTGTGGATGAACAAAGGGACTTTGGGTTCAAATCCATACATCCCTCAAGGGCGCTGCAAGGTTGATAGGGTAGTTAAGAAGGCCTATGGGATGCTAGGCTTCATTAACAGGGGGATTGAGTTCAAGAGTAGAGAGGTCATGTTGCAACTCTACGAATCTCTGGTGAGACAGCGCTTAGAGTATTGTGTTCAGTTCTTGTCACCTCATTATAGGGAGGATGTGGAAGCTATTAAGAGAGTGCAGAGGAGATTTACTAGGATATTTCCTGGATTGGAGAACAAGTCATATGAAGCAAGGTTAGCAGAGGTGGAACTTTTCTCTTTGGAGCGTAGAAGAATGAGACGGGACTTGATAGAGGTCTACAAGATTATGAGAGGCATAGATAGGGTGGATAGTAGGTACCTGTTTCTCAGGGAACCAATAGCAAACACCAGAGGGCATGTGTACAAAATTAAGTGAGGGAAGTTTAGGGGAGACATCTGGGGTAATTTTTTTACTCGGAAGTTTGTGAGTGCCTGGAATGACTTGACACGGATGGTGGTGGAGGCTAAAACATTAGGGATATTTAAGAGCCTCTTGGACAGGCATATGGATGAAAGAAAAATGGAGGGTTATGGGGTAGTGTGGTTTTAGTACTTTTTTTTATTAGTTTTTTTATTAGTTTTTCAAAACAATTTACAAATTAAAAACCCCAAATCCCAATGAGGAACATTAATACAGTGCAAAATTAAGCATACAATAACAATATGCTACAAAGGAAGAGAATTAACAAAAAAGCACCTAAATTAAAGACAAGTCAGCTTAGTATCCTCCCCAAGCCCCTCAACACAAGAAAAAACAACAACTCCAGACCAACCACAACACAATATAGAGAGTATAAGTCAGAACAGTCAAACTCCCAGACTGTGAATACACTTAGCAACAGAGGATAATAATGCCTACTACCAGAAAAAAAGGGAGCTGAAAGCAAGGGACCGAAAAGAACAAGAAAAAAAACAAAACCCCTAGTCAAGAGGAAGGTTATGAAAGTACTCGATAAAAGGTCCCCAGACCTTATGGAACTTTAGATCCGAATTCAGAACTGAATAATGAATTTTTTCGAGGTCCAAGCAGGCCATAATGTCGTTAAGCCATTGCGCATGAGTGGGCGGGGCAACATCTCTCCATCTAAGGAGGATCAAGCGTCTCGCCAGGAGAGAGGCAAAGGATAATATTCGGCATTTGGTCGGACCCAGACATAAATCAGTCTCGTCCCAAAAACCGAACAGAGCAATTAAGGGGTTTGGTTCTAGGTGCTGATTCAGAATACACGATAACGTAGTGAAGACATCTTTCCAGAATTTCTCCAAACTAGGACAGAACCAGTACATATGGATGAGAGAGGCCACGCCCCTCTTGCATTTATCACAGAGCGGACTAATGCTAGGGTAGAATCGAGATAGTTTAGATTTAGACATATGGGCTGTATGAATAATCTTAAACTGTAAAAGGCAAAGGCGAGCACAAAGAGAGGTTAAGTTAACCGATTTGAGAACTGAGTCCCAGCTCTCCTCGGATAAGGAGATATTTAAATCCTGCTCCCAGGCCATTTTAATTTTATCCACAGGGGCCCGACGTAAGGCTGCTAGTTTATCTCGGATAATTGATATTAAACCTTTACCTAGTGGATTGATGGAAAGAAATAGGTCCATAGCATTTTTCGCAGGCATTTCAGGAAAGTTAGGAATTAAAGGAGCAATAAAGTGTCGGATTTGGAGATATCTGGAAAAAATTAGCGTTAGGCAGATTGAACTTAACA
This sequence comes from Hemitrygon akajei, assembly GCF_048418815.1. Taxonomy (NCBI): domain Eukaryota; kingdom Metazoa; phylum Chordata; class Chondrichthyes; order Myliobatiformes; family Dasyatidae; genus Hemitrygon; species Hemitrygon akajei. The sequence continues at coordinate 22,985,529 of NC_133147.1, read as the reverse complement.
GAGAGCTGCTGAAAAGAGGCGAAGCGATTATCAATGAAAAGATCTTCAAAATGTCTAATGCCCTTCCTATACCAAACATGGAATGCTGAATAGTACGTTGTAGGTAAAAAAAAAGGTGATTATGTGCGACAGGGCTGGAAATGGAAAACCCCTGGAAGCCATAGCATTTCCTGAACTGAGCCCATATACGCAAAGTGTGTCTAACGAGAGGATTAGCTATTGATCTGGGCAGACTACTAGGGAGTGCAGAGCCAAGAAGTGCAGAGATAGATAATTCTTTAGTGGAGCTCAACTCCATTGCCACCCAGTTAGGGCACTCGGGTTGGCCGTGGAAGAAAGACCAAAAGGTAGCACGACGTATATTAGCTGCCCAATAATATAAGCGAAAGTTAGGTAAAGCCATGCCACCCAGTACTTTTTTTAAGGATTATATGGGTCAGCAAAACATGGAGGGCTGAAGGGCCTGCACTGTACTGTAGTGTTCTAGTGTTCTAGTGTAAACTAAGAAAACTGAACTTTAAAAAAAAACAAAGATTGGGCCGCCATATTTCATCGTTAAAATTATAATTTTTCGTTAACACCGCTCCTCTATACACGAACAAAAAAAAACTAAAAAAAAGGATTCAGAAAGAGTCAACTTACATCATATTAAAATATTGAATAACAGCTTCAACGTTTCTTCAAATTTAACTGAAGGGTCAATGGTACCACTCCTGATTTTTTTTCCAAATTATACATACTATCGTTTGAGAAAACCATTGAAATGTGGTGGGGGGGGGTGGGGTGGGAGGTTGGAATTTTTCCATATAAGTAAAATGGATCTTCTGGCTATTAATGTCACAAAAGCAATTAAACGACAAGCTGATGAGGATAAATGACTGGAGTCTATCACTGGTAGTCCAAAGATTGCAGTAATAGGATGAGGTTTTAAATCAACATGCAGAACTACTGAAATAATATCAAAAATATGTTTCTAATATTTTTCCTAGCGCAGGACAAGACCAGAACATATGTGTCAAGGAGGCTACTTCAGAATTACATCTATCACAAACAGGATTCATATGACGGTAAAAACGAGCTAACGTATCTTTGGACATATGAGCCCTGTGACCAACCTTAAATTGTATCATTCTTGCGGTACAGGTGTTTGGAACCTCTATCTCTATGCTAAATCAGAATCAGGTTTATTTGAACATAGAAGAGTACAACACAAGAACGGGTCAAACACATTAAAAGTAAATAAAAAAACAAAAGAAATCCCTCCTAACTACGCACTGTCCATAACCCTCCATCGTCCTCTGTGGTTAAGAAGGCATAGGGTACATTGGCCTTCATCAATCGTGGGATTGAGTTTAAAAGCCAAGAGGTAATGTTACAGCTATATAGGACCCTAGTCAGACCCCATTTGGAGTACTCTGATCATTTCTGGTCGCCACACTACAGGAAGGACGTGGAAACCATAGAAAGGGTGCAGAGGAGATATACAAGGATGGTGTCTGGATTGGGGAGCATGCCTAAATGTGAATGGGATGAGTGAACTCTGTCTTTTCTCCTTGGAGCCACGGAGGATGAGAGGTGACCTGATGGAGGTGCACAAGATAATGAGAGGTATTGATCGTGTGGATAGTCAGAGGCTTTTTCCCGGGGCTGAAATGGCTAGCACGAGAGGGCATAGTTTTGTGCTTGGAAGTAGGTACAGAAGAGATGTCGGGGGTTTTTACGCAGAAAGTGGTGAGTACATGCAATGGGCTGCTGGCGGTGGTGGTGGATGCGCAAACTATCGGAAACGATACGGTCTTTTAAGAGAATCATGGATGGATACATGGATCTTGGAAAAATAGAATGCTATGGGTAAGCCGAGGTAGTTCTAAGGTGAGGACATGTTCGGCACAACTTTGTGGGCCGAGGGGCCTGTATTGTGCTTTGGGTTTTCTGTGTTTCTGTGGTTCTTCACATTCATGTGCCAATCTAAACGTCTCTTAACAGCTTGTCATGTATTTGCCTCTACCACCACAACACGCAGTGCATTCCAGGTATCCACCATTCACTAAGTATAAAACGTACCCCTCACATCCCCTTTGAACCGATTGAAAGAGGTACAAGGACTCTCTGAAGTAACCCTTGGTGCCTGCCACATTGACCATCGCCAGTCGACTACTCTAGCCTCCGATCGTGAGTTCGGGCGACATACCATTCACCGGTCTGTCTCCTGCTTCGAGAATGCACGCAGGGCTGGCTTTGAGTACAAAAGGAGAAGGAGGAAGAACTGTGTCACAGCAGCACAAAACCCAGAACAGATATTCCCTTGCAGCCGCTGAGGCCGGGTCTACCTGTCCCGTATTGGCCTCGACAGCCACCAGCGAGCCTGTAGCAGACGTGGGCAGCACCCTTCCTAAATCTTCATTCGCAAAGCCAAGACAAGAGTCATATTGTAAATTGTATATTGCCCTGTGATGAGGCTGGTGTGAAATGGGCCCGCGTCTCATTCGTCGGAAAGACCTGTTCCACGCAGTATCTCTAAATATATCACAGCGAAAGAAACAATGAGAACCCGCAGAACGACAAGGATGGGCGAATAGCCAATGTGCAAAAGACAACAGATTGTGCAAATTAAAGCAACAGGGGAACAAAATAATAAAAAATAAATAACAAATATTCAGAACATGACCTTATCATTTTTTTTATTTATTTAGAGATACAGCGTGAAGCATGTCCTTCCGGTACTTCGAGAGACGCCGTCCAGCACATCCCGCACTTTCACCCGAGCCTCTTCACGGGACAATTCACAATGACTAATTAATCTACCGATCATCTCCACTCCCCAGCCCTCCAGCCTTCCTGTAAACCCCAGCTAGTTTCTTTCTGGTGAAACAGTCTCCCTGTATTCAACACGGAGAATCCCAGTAACTGTACGAAGGCTTTGATAGTGCTGGGCTTTACTCTTTGGAGAGAAGGAGGATGAAAGGAGACATGATAGAGGTGTACAAGATATTAAGAGGAATAGAGTGGATAGCCAGCGCCTCTTCCCCAGGGCATCACTGCTCGGTACAAGAGGACATGGCTTTAAGTTAAGGGGGGGGGGAGTTCAAGGGGGATATTAGAGGAAGGTTTTTCACTGAGAGAGTGGTTGGTGCGTGGATTGAACTGCCTGAGTCAGTGGTGGAGGCAAACACACTAGTGGAGTTTAAGAGACTACTAGACAAGTATATGGAGGAATTTAAGGTGGGTGGTTATATGTGAGGCAGGGTTTGAGGGTCAGCACAACATCGTGGACCGAAGGGCCTGTAATGTGCTGTACTATTCTATTCTATGATAGAATTAAGGATCTGTAAATGGACTAAAGTTTTATCCTGGGAAATTCCACCCGTTTGTGACTATTGTTTCGCGTTGTATAATAATAATAATAATAATAATAATAATAATAATAATAATAATAATAATAAATGCCCTACCCTCCGAGTAGGCAGTTTCTTCACTTTAACTACGAAACTAATTACTTTTCATAGTTTCATAAATGGCCCTTGTTAAGTCTTTGCCGTCTTTTAAATAATAAGCTACGTTTACTATAAGCAGCTGGAGCCTTGTCACACAAATGCCATATGCAGCATTTTTTTCTGTAGAGGTTAATAAATTACATCAAAATATATTTTATAATATTCCATGCGGAGAGGTGTTTATTGCATACAGAGACACAATGCATAAAAATAGATCACAGTATATTTGTTCAGTGGACTGTTACTGATGTCACTAAGATGGTGGTCACACTAATTGTCTCGGGGGAATTTTGCTATTTCTTTAAGATCTCAGCAGATCGATCTGCTGCGTGAAGTAAACAGGGGTAGCTGTAACTTTCTGAGCAACGGCTGCATGCTTCACATCGACAATGGGATATCCAGCAATTTACTTGACGGCTAGGGTTTTCTATCCTGTGCTGGTGGTCGTTGGTATCTCTGGTAAGAAAGTGGAACCGAGTGGTATTTCTCCCGTTCTATCTTCCTGCTGCACCTCGTGCACTATTGAAATTCCGCCGTGATACACAACACAGATGATTCGTCACGCGATTAGTATTTCTGTTTCACAACCTCTCGGGTTCAAAGCATTAGCAACTTTTCTCGATTTGTTCACCTATTTGATGTACAGTTTTTTTCCAAGCCAATTGTATCCATTAGGTTCGCGTGCATGTCGTCATTGTTGCCAATAATTAAGCAACAATGACGTTCTGAATCTTGTCATGCAATTAGCCTGTGCACCGGCTCTTCTCAGTAAACGCTGGGACATCTCTATTGTGTGCGTGGGGCGGGGGGCACGGGCATTGATGTTCTATTACATAGAAAAACTTCATTTTATTTTTCAATTCCAGACAGACTTTTACCTACTTGTCATCTATTTTACGTTATTTTACGGATGCAATAGGCCAAACGTTGCTTGGAACCTTTGATTATGGCCGATATTTACAAACAATCTTTCACAAGTTCACTCACATTACCGAACCTTTCTCATAATTAGACATTAGACGGGCATGTCTTTGGGAATATTATTACCTGGATTCCGAGAGGGGGCAGTCTCGGCAGCCTACGACGTATGTTTACTGGGCATCATCATTATTATGTGACATGTCATTCGGTGGCGGTTTGGAGATGTAGCACGTGTCTACAAAAGGGGATGTGAGGCGCTCCTTCCCTCCGCTAGCCTACAAACCACCCTGAGGCAACGTGTGGCCCCTGCGTAGCTCTCTTCCCGCATCGATCAGGGTGACGGCACGGAAGCAGGTGGTGAATGGTGGTACGAGCGGCTGGTGTATATCACAAATCCTGGTTATGCGACCACTGACACCAGACTGTCAACCTCCGAGGAAAATTGATAATGGATGGGTCGCCCACTTTTTACAGACATTTCCCAGAGGAAAGCATTGACAAACCACTCCTATAGGAACAGTTGACAAGAACCATCATGGTCATGGAGGCCATGATCGCTCATGTTTACATGGCACAAAAACAAAAAGATATTTGTAAAAATGAATCACTTTAGGCATGATTACAGCTAACATGTTGTTTCGTTCTTTCCTTGCAGTTAACTTAATGGCGATTGTGATCCTCTCCCGCGGGAAATGTGGTCTCTCCAAGTGTATCACCCGTTACCTGGTGGGGATGGCAGGAGCAGACCTAACGGTGGTGATCTTTGCAGCCGGAATGGAGCAGATGAATAACATCTACGTTTACTCCACGACGCTGCTCATTACCCCGATTTGCACCTTGGCACTTATCCTGAGGGTCGCCGCCATGGACTGCTCCGTCTGGCTCACGGTGGCTTTCACTTTTGACCGCTTTATCGCAATTTGTTGTCAGAAGCTGCAGAAAAGGTACTGCAGCGAAAGGACGGCGACGGAGATCATCGTTGTGGTCAGCACAGTGAGCTGTGCAAAGTGTGTCCCGTTTTACTTCGCAATAGAGCCTTATGTCATAATCAACCATGTGCCGTGGCGTTGCATCTTTAAACAGGAATACTCCACGGGGACCTTCTGGAAATCGTACGAACTTCTCGACAGTGTCATAACACCGCTGTTACCAATCGGTTTAATTCTTCTGTTCAACGGGTTGACAGTCCGACACATCATAGCAGCAAACCGGGTTCGCCAAGGTCTCCGCAGCAGCAACGAGAAGCAGACGGACCCAGAGGTGGAGAACCGGAGAAAGTCAATGATATTATTGTTCGCTCTATCAGCCAATTTTATTTTATTGTGGATGCCCTATGTAATCTGGTCAATGAAATGGCAAGCACAGAATTATTTTTACACGGACCGGTCCGTGAGTAACCCGGTATATATTCTGCAACAATTCGGGTTCATGTTCCAGTTTACCAGTACCTGCACCAACACGTGCATCTATACTCTGTCACAGAGGAAATTCCGTTGTGAGGTGAAAAATGGACTGAAGTATCTCTTTACACTGAACGGAAAGTTGTGCAATTGAAGAAAGTTCTTACGATAATTTAGCAGAGTGTGCAAATAACTGTTTGTGTACCTTCGCAGTTTCGGAAATGTAACTAAAATGCATCTGGTCCGTGTTGAAGTGCCATTGGCCTACTACGCTTACCGAAAGCTGAGTGATTAGATTCTATAAACACGTGACACTGTGCGGCCGGATTAGACCTAGCGGCAATTTCATTAGCTACACCCCCTGTACGTGATTAAGCGGCCACTGAGTGTCTGTCCGTGGGCTTCCGCTGCTCCAGCCCATCCACTTGGACGTGTATTGCGTTTGGAGCTCCTCTTCTGCACGCCGTTGTTGTAACGCGTAGTTACTTGAGTTACTGTCGACTTCCAATCAGCTTGAACCAGTCTGGCCATTCTCCTCTGACCTCTCTCATTAACAAGGCGTTTTCACCCACAGAACTGCCGCTCACTGGATGCATTTTGTTTTTAGAACCATAGAACAGTACAGCACAGAAACAGGCCCTTTGGCCCTTCTTGGCTGTGCCGAACCATTTTTCTGCCTAATCCCACTGACCTGCACCTGGACCATATCCCTCCATACTCCTCTATACACCTCTCATCCATGGACGTGTCCGTTTCTTCTAAATTTTAAAAGTGAGTCTACATTTTCGCTCCATTCTCTGTAAACCTTAGAGACTGTTGTGAGTGAGTATGCTGAGGGCAGGGAATCACGTTTCTGGATTATTGGGACCTCTTTCAGGGCAGGTGAGACCTGTGGAAAAAGGACGGGTTGCACTTAAATCCAACGGGGACCAATATCCTGGCGAGGAGGTTTGCTAAGGCTATTGGGGAGAGTTTAAACTAGGATTGCTGGGGGTAGGAACCGAACTGAAGAGACGGAGGAAGAGGCACTTGACTCGTAAGTAGAGAAAGCTTGGAGACTGTGCGAAAGGGAGGATAGGAAGATGATAGAGAAGGGACGCGCTCGGACAGATGGTTTCAGATGTGTCTATTTTAATGCAAGGAGTATTATGGACAAAGCGGATGAGCATAAAGCATGGATCAATACTTAGAACTATGATGTTGTGGCCATTATAGAGACGAGGATGGCTCAGAGGCAGGAATGGTTACTTCGAGCGCCAGGGTTTAGCTGTTTCAGAAAGGACAAGGAGAGACGCAAGAGAGGTGGGGCGCGGCACTGTTGATCAGAGGTAGTGCCATGGCTGCAGAAAAGGAGCAAGTCATGGAGTCTCTATGGGTGGAGGTTAGGATCGGGAAGGGGTCAATGCGCACTCTGCCTCAGCATTCACTACGAAAACGGATCTTGGTGATTGCAGGGATGACTCACAGCGTACTGTGAACCTTGAGCATATCGACATTAGGAGGTGAGGGATGTAATTGCTGAGCCTCTGGCGATGATATTTGCATCTCTCCAGTCTCTCTCTCCACATGCTCCCCTCTCTCTCTCTCTCTCTCCTTCTCCTTCTTTCTCTCTCTCTCTCTCTCTCTCTCTCTCTCTCTCTCTCTCTCTCTCTCTCTCTCTCTCTCTCTCTCTCTCACAAACACACTCACTCCCTCACACTCTCTCCCTTTCTCTCTCTACCCCCTCCCTTCTTCTCTCTCCCCCTCTTTCTCCTCCTTCTCCATATCTATCTCTCTCTTTCTCTCGCTTTCTCTGCTTTTTTTCTGTTTTTTGTTTCTCTCTTCCTTTCGCCGCTCTCATTCTCTTTCTATTTCCCTCTCGCCCTCTCTCTCTCTCTCTCTCTCTCCTCACTCTCTCTCTCTCTCTCTCTCTCTCTCTCTCTCTCTCTCTCTCTCTCTCTCTCTCTCGTTGTCCTTCTTTTCTCTCACGATCTCTTTCTTTTTCTCTCTACCTATCTATCTGTTTCTTTCACTCTCTCTCTCGCGCTGTTCCTCTCTCTTCTCTACCCCTACTCTCTGTTGATATTTCTTGTCTCTAACTCCAACTTTGAGCACAGCCCAGCCCAAGTTTCTCCCTTCACAAAGAATATGCCTTGCTTATGCCTTCACGATCATTTTATAAACAAGTTACTCCAGCACTTTTCCACAGAAACATGGTTTTCACCATTATCTACTCTCGGAACTGTTAACTATCTCTCCACACGTTGCTATAGACTGGTTCTCAAACTATTGCTGTTGACTGGTTCCCTTCCACATTCTCGCATCCCAGACCAACACAATTTTGTCTTACAAACCTCCATTTTCTGTTGCACATTTTCCCGTAGAGCGGGCACAAATCAAACTTAAATCCTTCCTTACAATGAACTCCTCCAAGAGAACCACAGCCTTGTCGTGGTTTGGAGGTTTGCATGTCTCAGTGACCCGGAGAGCTATGCTAGCTGAAGTCGGGGCTTTATGCTTTGGCTCTTGGTACAAACTAAGTAGGTCAAGGGTAGAGGCCGGACTAAGAGCAGTCCACCGGTCCTCCAGGTTTGGGGATTCACCTCAAGGCTAACAGTCCTGACTGATCAAATAAATTGTTACGGAAACAACAATGAAGAACCCTTGTAATCAGAGTGAATTGGACTTCCACAGGACTTGTATAGCTGACAGTAGTGAAAACCGAGAGGAAGCTACTGACACCATGGAGGAAGCCTTGAACGCCGCCAGAGATGGAGGAACTACATTGCTGACCTAAGCACCAGAGTCGTAACAGGCAGTACGCTCCTACGTTACACTCCACCTTTTTGATTTCCCTTTGACTCATCGTAATGTGCCATGTCGTACGATGTGGGCGATCGTGGTCTTTCAATGACTTCTATAGTTCTTAGCAAATTTTGCTACAAAAGTGGTTTGTCATTGCCCTCTCGGCAGTGACTTTACAGAACGGAAGATCCCGACCATTATAAATACTCTTCAGTGGTTGTCTATCTGGCGCTAGTGGTCGCATAACCAGGTCTTCAGAGGTATCAGAATCATTATCACGTTTATTATCACAGGCATGAGACGTGAAATTTGTTAACTTAGCGGCAGCAGTTCAATGCAACACATAATATAGAAGATAAAAAATAATAAGAAGAGATTACAGTATACGAATATTGAAAAGGTTGAGAACGTGAAAAAACAACAGAAATACTGTACATTTGAAAAGTGAGGTTGCGTTCAAGGGTTCAATGCCCATTTAGAAACCGGATAGCAGAGGGGAAGAAGCTGTTCCTGAATCACTGAGTGTGTGCCTTCATGCTTCTGTACCTGCTACTTGATGGTAACAGCGAGAAAAGGGCATTCCCTGGGAGCTGGAGTCCTTAATAATGGAGGCTGCTTCTCTGAGACGCCGCTCCCTGAAGACGTTCTGGGTACTCTGTAGGCTGGTACCCAAGATGGAGGTGACTAGATGTTCAACCCTCTGCAGCTTCTTTCGGCTGTGCAATAACCACACGCCGCCCCCCCCCACCCCCGCCACACCCCACCACTCGCTATACCAAACAGTGATGCAGCCTGTCAGAATGCTCTCACGGTACATCTATAGTGGTTTTTGAGTCAAATCTCTTCAAACTTCTAATGATGTATAGCCGATGCCATACCTTCTTTATAACTACATCGATATGTTGGGACCAGGTTAGATACTCAGAGATCTTGACACCCAGGAATTTGAAACTGCTCTCTCTCTCCATCTCTGATCCCTCTATGAGGAATTGTAAGTTTTCCTTCGTCTTACCCTTCCTGAATTCCACAATCAGCTCTTTCGTCTTACTGACGTTGAGTTATTACTACGGCACCACTCCACTCATTAGCATATCTCAATCCTGTACCCCCTCTCGTCACCATCTGAGATTCTACCAACAATGGTTGTATCGTCAGCAAATTTATGGATTGTATTTGAGCTATGCCGAGCCACACAGCCATGTGTATATAGAGAGTAGAGCAGTGGCTAAGCACACACTCCTGAGGTGCACCAGTGTTGATCGTCAGCGAGGAGGAAATGCTATCACAAATCCGCACAGATTGTGGTCTTCGAGAATCCAATTGTAAAGGGGGGTGCACAGGCCCAGGTTCTGCAACTTTTCAATCAGGATTGTGGGAATGTTGTGGAACATGCTATAAGATTTCACTGATAATGTAGTAGTTTCTCTGTAGCAGCAGTGTTTTTGGTTATGAATAGAGAGACTGTAAGAGAGATTTGTTGAGTTTGGAAGAGAGATTTTCGCGGTCTTTTGCTGGGAAGCGATGAAGAGAGAAGACGCAAATGGAGGAGGTTTGCAGACCGCTGGACGGAGTGGACTTCGAGCCAGTGTCCGAAGGGCAGCAACGAACGGAGGAGGTCGATGGTATACGAATGGCTTATCAGTGAGCTCCAACATTGAGCAATAGACTGTTTCATAAGAATGGGCCCTTTTTTCTTTCTTTTCGTTTACTTTACTAACCATATAGTCAAAGTAAAAAATTATAAAGCTTAATCGTTTAATTGCATATTGTGTACTGTTTGCTATTTCGGGGTACTGATTTGTAACAGGCGATACAACGTGCTTCATCTGCCCAAAGGAGATTATTTTAGTTTGGCCGGGTCAGGGGTGATCACCCGCTATATTAAGCCGCTAGCCGAAGCGAGAGATACAATAATTTTTAAATGCTGAGCTGTAGTCGATGAACAGCATCCTGACATACTGTAGGTGTTTGTGTTGTCCAGGTGGTCTAAAGCCGTGTGGAGATCCATTGAGATTCCGTCTGCCGTTGACCTGTTGTGTCGATAGGCAAAATACAACGGGTTCGAGTCCTTGCTGAGGCAGGAGTTCAGGCTAGTCAAGACCAGCCTCTCAAACCACTTAATACAACCATCCACCACCTGCGCTCATGGCTTCACGTGACCTTAATCGGGGTTTGGGGGGGGGGGGGTGGCTAAACAGGTGCAAGATCTTGTCCAATGGTCGCCTACAGTATAGCGTAGGAATGAAGCGCTTTAGATCTCCTTCGGTAGATCCCGACACGCATTGCTACATGATACACAAGAGGGTTAAGTACTATATTGAAACTGCACTAATGACAAAAAAATATGCATGTTGATGAATTGGGTTATGATACTGCGGGTTTCATATTAGTAATAACTCCTACATTTCGAGGTGCCTGGAGCTGCAGTTGTCCAACTTCTCCCTTCAGCTAGTGTCATAATGAACTGCACGACAATACACAATCAATATGATTAGTAGTTTGGCAAGATGCGAAAGGATCATAAGCAAGAGGTGCACACAATTCCAAAACCTATCCCCAGTACAATAAGGTTAACTTGTAAGTTGAGTCGGTGGTGAGGAGGGCAAGTGAGATTACTCAGGGCAACTCGAGAGGACTGAAATTACAAAAGTGAGGATGTAAAGTTCGGGTTTTATAAAGAGCTGGTAAGGTCCTACTTGGAGTACTGTGGGCAGTATAGGGCTCCTGACCTTAGAAAGGATGCGCTGACGTTGAAGTGGATTGAAAATCTCGTAGTAAGGGAAGAGTTTGATTACTCTAGGCCTCTGCTCACTGGAATTTAGAAGAAAGAAGGGGTGAGCTCATTGAAACCCGTCGAAAATTGAAAGGTCTCGATAGAGTACCATAGAAACATTGAACCACAGAACATTACAGCACAGAAACCGGCCCATCGGCCTTTCTTAGCTGTGCCGAACCATTTTTCTGCCTAGTCCCACTGACTTGCACCAGCCCATATCCCTCCATACCCCTCTCATCCATGTACCTGCCCAATTTCTCCTTAAATGTTAAAACTGAGCCCGCATTTACCACTTCATCTGGCAGCTCATTCCACACTCGCATCACCGTCTATGAAGAAGACCCCACCCATGTTCCCTTTAAACTTTTCCCCCTTCACCCTTAACCTACGTCCTCTGGGTTTTTTTTCTCCCGTACCCTCAGTGGATAGAGCCTGCTTGCGTTCACTCCGTCTACGCCCATCATAATTTTATATAACTCTATCAAATCTCCCCTCATTCATCTACGCTCCAGGGAATAAAGTACCAACCTATTCAACCTTTCCCTGTAACTCAGTTTCTCAAGTCCCGGCATCATCCTTTAAAAAACCTTCTCTGCAATCTTTCAACCTTATTAATATCTTTCCTGTAATTAGGTGACAAAAACTGCTCACAGCATTCCCAATTCGGCCTCACCAATATCTTTTAGAACTTCACTATAACATTCCAACTCTTAGACTCAATACCTTGATTTATAAAGGCCAATGTACCCAAAGCTATCTTTACGACCCTATCTACCTGTGACGCCGCTTTTAGGGAATTATGTATCTGTACTCCCAGATCACTCTGTTCTACTGTACTCCGCACTGTCCTACCATTTACTTTCTATGTTCTACCTTGGTTTATCATTCCAAAGTCCAATACCTCACTGTTACGGATTCAGCAACAATAAATATATGAGTGAGGCAGGGTTTTTGTTTATAACAAATAAAACATTTATTAAACTCTGAAAAACAAGCCCCAAAAGTAAACAAACGACTAACGCAACCGGAAATCAGCTGCTGTGCTCCATTGAAGGAGAGACTTTTTACAGACGATTTAAATTCCCTTTCACGTCGTGTTGTTGCGGTTCCCAGTCGAACTATACTTTTCCCGGAGAATGTACGAAGATGAAAATGAAACGGCTTAAAGGTACTGACCTTTCCTTGACGAAACTGTGCACCAAACCTATTCTGCTCTTATCGCAGTGGCTAACACGGGCGCGGCCAACGAATTCCTTCTGAACGAGGATCAAACAAGGTCGAACCTGTTTCACCATCGAAATCGACTTTCCTCGATCTTTTAGCTTCCGAACTCCGATCTTCACTCTCCACTGATTTTTAACTGGCAGTGTTATAAAGAAACTGCCGGCAATGAACTTTTAAACTTTAGGCAGAAAATAAAACTCCACCTTTCAACGAATCTGCGTCATAATATTGGACCACGCAGTAGCATGGAGTCAAAATGGCAAATCCAGCCACGAACTGCCCCTCTTCACAAGGAGGGGGTCCTCTGTTTATACCCTGTTGAAAAACAGTCACATGACCTCTACTGGCGGGGAAATGACGTCACTCCACCATCACAAGACCATTACCTTAGGTCCAGTATAGCTTCAACACCACTGTCACGTGACAAGTACAAGATACCCACGGGTACGTAACACTATCACATGTCTGCATTAAACTCCATCCGTCATTTTTCAGCCCATTTTTCTAGCTGGCCCAAATCCCTCTGCAAGCTTTGAAAACCTTCCTCACTGTCCACTACACCTCCAACCTTTGTATCATCAGCAAATTTCGACGGAGCTTTCATTGTGTGCTGCGTCTGCGAGGCTGAGTCGGGCGGCGCCGTGGAAGTCCATAGCGGGGGTATTCCCTTCTGCCGCCGGCGTGGGATGGCGAGTCTGTCGGGACCCTGGGGACTTGTGGAAACTGTGTGGTGCTTTCTTCTGAACTTACAGTCCTTTAACATCTTTGGACTATTTTTACTGTGCCCATGGTCTGTTTTTTTTTTTATCAATTATGCTATTGTTTGCACTGTTGTAACTATGTGGTTTTGTGCAGGTCTTGAGCTTTAGTTTTTGGTCTTGTTTATCTGGTGGATTTGGAGCTCCATTCCGGGGAACGCGCTAAGATGGTAGCGCGATGTTAATACGCAGCAGCCTCTCCGGACTCTGGATTGGGGATTGCCAAACGTTATGTGGCTTTTCTGGTGTAGTCTGTTTTGTCATATGCTTTTGTGATATCATTCTGGAGGAATATTTTTAACGGCATTGCATTTGTGGTTTCTAAATGACAATAAACTGAATCTGAATCTGAATCTGAAATTTGCTGATCCAATTTACCACATCATCATCCATATCATTGATATAGATGACAAATAACAATGGTCCCAGCACTTATGCCTGCGGCACACCTCTAGTCACAGGCCTCCACTCAGGGAAACAATCCTCCACTACCACTCTCTGGCTTCTCCCATTGAGCCAATGCCTAATCCAATTTACTACGTCACCATGTAAACCTAGCGACTGAACGTTCCTAACTGATCTCCCATGCGGGAACTTTTCAAAGGCCTTACTGAAGTCCGTATAGATAACATTCACTGCCTTCCCTTCATCCACTTTCCTGGTAACCTCCTCGAAGAACTCCAATAGATTGGTTAAAAACGACCTATCACGCACAAAACTACGTTGACTCTCCCTAATAGGTCCCTGTCTATCCGAATACTTGTCGATCCTATCACTTAGTACTCCTTATAATAATTTACCTAATACTGACGTCAAACCTACCGGCCTGTAATTTCCCGGATTACTTTTAGAACCTTTTTTTAAACAAGGGAAAAACATGAGCTATCCTCCAATCCTCCGGCACCTCACCCGTAGATACAGATATTTTAAATATATCTGCCAGGGCCCCTCCAATTTGAATACTAGTCTCCTTCAAGTTCCGAGGGAATACTCTGTCAGGTCCTGGGGATTTATCTACTCTGATTTGCCTCAAGACAGCAAGCACCTCCTCCTCTTCAATCTGTATAGGTTCCATGACCTCACTCCCTGTTTGTCTTAATTCCATTAATTCCATACCAGTTTCCTTAGAAAAAACAGATGCAAAAAAAACCATTTAAGATCTCCCCCATTTCTTTTGGATCCATGCACAGCCGACCACTCTGATCTTCAAGAGGACCAATTTTATCCCTAACTATCCTTTTGCTCTTAATATACCTGTAGAAGCTCTTAGGATTATCCTTCACCTTGACTGCCAAAGCAACCTCATGTCTTCTTTTAGCCCTCCTGATTTCTTTCTTAAGTATTTTTTGTACTTTTTATACTCCTCAAGCATCTTGTTTTCTCCCTGTTGCCTATACATGTTATACATCTCTCTCTTCTTCTTTAGCAGAGTTCCAATATCCCTCGAGAACCAAGGTTCCTTATTCCTATTCAATTTGTCTTTAATGCTGACAGCAACATACAAACTCTGTACTCTCAAAATTTCTCCTTTGAAGGCCTCCCACTTACCAATAACATCCTTGCCAGAGAACAACTGGTCCCAATACAAGATTTTTCTTCAAATTTGGTCTTTTCCCAGTTTAGAAACGCAACCCGAGCATCTCGGACTAATAGCTACCATGGTGCCCGACATTGCTGCCCCGAGAGCACTCTCAGCCATTGACAGTGAAGTAGCGGAGATACGAGTACGTTTAACCTTG
Organism: Hemitrygon akajei; assembly: GCF_048418815.1. Taxonomy (NCBI): domain Eukaryota; kingdom Metazoa; phylum Chordata; class Chondrichthyes; order Myliobatiformes; family Dasyatidae; genus Hemitrygon; species Hemitrygon akajei. The sequence continues at coordinate 22,970,433 of NC_133147.1, read as the reverse complement.
GTGGGCGTTCAAATACACTTGGTAGTCGTTATTGTACGGAAAGCATCACTTGAGTCGAGTATGATGCAGCCCTGTGACACCCAGCTCCGTAGTGTAGTGGCTAGCAGAATGCCTTACAGAACCAGCGCCCCAGGGCTAATTCCTGCCACTGCCTGTAAGAAGTATGTACTTTCACCACGTCACCGCTTAACTTTCCTCCAGGTGCTCCGGTTTCCTCCCACAATAGATAGGTGGATAATTAGGTAGCTATGTGAATAGATAGAAAATAATGAATAATAAATAAATAAACAGACAAGTAAATAAATAGTTAAATATATCAATCAATTAATCAATCAATTGTCTATTTTTGTTACACAAGTGGCTATAGAAGCCGTTCTGAGAACCACATAACCGGGATATTCGGGTGGATTGTCTGAATAGAGAACGCATTTACGTGACTCTGCTTAACATGGGGAGGCTGATGAACGGGCACCCACCCTGTCCTTGTCCGATCGCGGTCAGGACCCAGTGCATTGAAAGGAAACACGACGGGGACCATGCCGGCCGAAGGGAACTCTTTACTTCAGCGTTCCTCCACCTTCACTGCCGTTGCGACATCATCTTCAGCAGGCTCCGGCCTTGAGGTTTTTGTTGGATCAGACTTTGTCTGGAACCACGTGTGACCCTGCCGGGAGCTAATCACCAGATGGGTAATATCCTCACGGCATTGATCTCGGAACCTCAAGAACTGACACGCCTCTCCACCACGGCAACGTGACACAGCTATTAGATCTGTGGCAGTCTATAAACGGGTCACCTGGAAGTCGTTAAGGTTAGTATGTCACGTGATGAAAGAGACGTAATGTCCTGACAGAAGTTCATCGGGAAAGGAATAGCGAAATTTCTCCAAAGGTAATGAAGACTGATGTATGATAACGCACGCGCGCGCGCACGCACGCACGCACGCACACACACACACACACACACACACACACACACACACACACACACACACACACACACACACACACACACACACACACACACACCTGTTCCACTGAGGTAGGGTTGGACTACAACTAGAGGTCATGGGTTTAGGGTGAAAGGTGAGAATTTTAAGGGGGTCCTGAGGGGCAACGACATCATTCAGAGGGTGGTCGGAGTGCGGAACAATCTACCAGAGCACCTGTTGCATGCGAGCTCGATTTCAACGTTGAAGAGAAGGTTGGATAGGTACATGGATGGTAGGGCTACGGAGGGCTGTGGTCCCGGTGCCGATCGATGGGAGTAGGTAGTTTAAATGGCTCGGCACGGGGTAGATAAATCGAAGGGCCTGTTTCTCTGCTGGGCTTACCTTTGACTCTGTGGCGCCCTCCAACTAAAGAGAAAAGATTAAACCCTCTGGTTTAATTTAGATGCTGACCTCTCACCCAAACATTGATCGCACAAGGCCAGCCTTAGTTTAACTATCCATTACTCTCACTGTAAATTGTATATTGTCCTGTGATGAGGCTGGTGTGAAATGGGCGGGTTGCTGGGCCCGCGGATCATTCGTCGGAAAGACCTGTTCCACGCTATATCTCTAAATATATCGCAAAGAAAGAAACAATGAGAACCCGCAGAAGAACAGGGACTGGCGAATGACCAATGTGCAAAAGACAACAGATTGTGCAAATTACAACAACAGGAGAACAAAATAATAACAAATAAATAACAAATATTGAAACATGACCTTATAATTTTATTTATTTATTGAGATATACAGCGTGAAGCATGCCCTTCCGGTCCTTTGAGAGACGCCGCCCAGCAATTCCCTCACTTTCACCCTAGCCTCTTCACGGGACAATTCACAATGACTAATTAATCTACCGATCATCTCCACTCCCCAGCCCTCTAGCCTTCCTGTAAACCCCAGCTAGTTTCTTTCTGGTGAAACAGTCTCCCTGTATTCAACACGGAAGATTCCAGTAACTGTATGAAGGTACTGACGCAGTGAAGGATCGGTAAATGGACTAAAGTGAAATACCACCCGTTTTGACTATTGTCTCGCGTGGTATAACGATACTAATAAATGCCCTACCCTCCAAGAAGGCAGTTTCTTCATTTTAACTATGGAACTAACTACTTTTCATAGTTTTATAACGGTCCTTGCTAATTCTTTGCCGTCTTTTAAATAATAAGCTGCGTTTAGTTCAAGCAGCTGGAGCCTTGTCACAGAAATGCCATATGCACCTTTTTCTTATGTAGAGATTAATAAATTACATCAAAATATATTTTATAATATTCCTTGAGGATAGATGCTTATTGCACACAGAGACACCATGCATAAAAATAGATGACAGTATGTTTGTTCAGTGGACTGTTACTGATGTCAGTAAGATGGTGGTCGCACTAATTGCCTCGGTGGAATTCCTATTTCTATAAGTACTCAGCAGTCCGATCTGCTGCGTGAAGTAAACAGGGGTAGCTGAAACTTTCTGAGCAACGGCTGCATGCTTCACATCGACAATGGGATATCCAGCAATTTACTACACGGCTAGAGTTTTCTATCCTGTGCTGGTAGTGGTTGGTGTCTCGGGTAAGAAAGTGGAGCCGAGCGGTATTTCTCCCGTTCTATCTTCCTGCTGCACCGCGTGCAGTATTGAAGTTCCACCGTGATACACAACATAGATGATTCGTCACGCGATTAGTATTTCTGTTTCACAACCTCTCGGGTTCAAAGCATTAGCAACTTTTCTCGATTTGTTCACCTATTTGATGTACAGTGCTTTTTTTCCGAATCAAGTGTATCCATTAGGTTCGCGTGCATGTCGTCATTGTTGCCAGTAATTAAGCGACAACGACTTTCCGTATCTTGTCAGCAAATGGCCTGAGCACCGTCTCTTCTGAGGAGCTCAATATGTTACATTAAAATTATTTTATACTGTTTATTGAGGAGTGCGATTTATTGCAGAGTAATCCGAAGCTGTTGGTACGTAATGTCCGTTGGCTGCATCAATGCTTTTCTTTTAGAAGAGACATTCGTGTGTGTGTGTGTGTGTGTGTGTGTGTGTGTGTGTGTGTGTGTGTGTGTGTGTGTGTGTGTGTGTGTGTGTGTGTGTGTGTGTGTGTGTGTGTGTGCGCGCGCGCGCGTATTGTTGCTCTATTACATCCAATAACATAGTTTTATTTTTTAACTTCAGACAGATTTGAACATTGAAAAGCTTTTACCTACTTGTCTTCTAATTTACGTTATTTTACAGATGCAATGGACCAAGTGTTGCTTGGAACCTTTGATTATGGCCGATATTTACAAACAATCTTTCACAGGTTCTCTCACAATTAGACATACCTCTTCATAATTAGACAGACTTGTTCCGGTGGGGACTTCCAATGTTAGGATGGACTGCTTTATGAGGCCGCAACAGAGACAAACTGGCAAGTCCTTGGTAATGTTATTAGCGGGATTCCAAGAGGGGGTCTTCTCGGGAGACTACAGGGTATGTTTACTGAACAGCATCATCATTACGTGCCGTGTCGCTGGGTGGCGTTTGGGAGATGAAGTACGTGTCTACAAAAGGGGATGTGAGGCGCTCCTTCCCTCCGCTAGCCTGCAGATCACCCTTGGGCAACGTGTAGCATCTGCGTAGCTCTCTCCCCACCTCGATCAGGGTGACGGCACGGAAGCAGGTGGTGAATGGTGGTATGAGCGGCTGGTGTATATCACAAATCCTGGTTATGCGACCACTGACACCAGATTGTCAACCTCCGAGGAATATTGATAATGGATGGGTCACGTGTCTATTACAGACATTTCCCAGAAGAAATCAATGACAAACCACTCCTATAGGAACGGTTGACAAGAACCATGGAGGCCATGATCGCTCATGTTTACATGGCACAAAAACAAAAAGTTATTTGTAAAAATGAATCACTTTAGGCATGATTACAGCTAACATTTTTTACGTTCTTTCCTTGCAGTTAACTTAATGGCGATTGTGATCCTCTCCCGCGGGAAATGTGGTCTCTCCAAGTGCATCACCCGTTACCTGGTGGGGATGGCAGGGGCAGACCTAACGGTGGTGATCATTGCAGCCGGAGTGGAGCAGATAAATAACATCTACGTTTACTCCACAACGCTGCTCATTACCCCGATTTGCTCCGTGGCACTTGTCCTGAGGGTCGCCACCATGGACTGTTCCGTCTGGCTCACGGTGGCTTTCACTTTTGACCGCTGTATCGCAATTTGTTGTCAGAAATTGCAGAAAATGTACTGCAGCGAAAGGACGGCGACGGTGATCATCGTTGTGGTCAGCACAGTGAGCTGTGCGAGGTGTGTCCCGTTTTACTTCGCGATAGAGCCTTATGTCATAATCAACCATGTGCCGTGGCGTTGCATCCTTAAACAGGAATACTCCACAGGGACCTTCTGGAAATCGTACGAGCTTCTCGACAGTATCATAACACCGCTGTTACCAATTGGTTTAATTCTTCTGTTCAACGGCTTGACAGTCCGACACATCATAGCAGCAAACCGGGTTCGCCAAGGTCTCCGCAGCAGCAACGAGAAGCAGAAGGACCCAGAGGGGGAGAACCGGAGAAAGTCAATGATATTATTGTTCGCTCTATCAGCAAACTTTATTTTATTATGGATGCCTTATGTAATCTCTTCAATGAACTGGCAAACGCAGAATTATTTTTACACGGACCGATCTGTGAGTAACCCGGTGTATATTTGGCAACAATTCGGGTTCATGTTCCAGTTTATCAGTACCTGCACCAACACGTGCATCTATACTCTGTCACAAAGGAAATTCCGGGATGAGGTGAAAAATGGATTGAAATATCTCTTTACATTGAACGGAAAATTGTTCAAATAAAGACGATTCTCACTATAATTTAGTGCAGTGTGCAAATAAGTGTT